>NC_054373.1:19436560-19794060 GCF_017654675.1 Xenopus laevis
GTTAGTACTTGTCATCTTGTAGATGATTGCATTGAAAAAGACTTGTGATTATTGCAGTATGTTGATCATGAAAACTCACTCCACTTTATTGAAATGTTTGCAATAATAATATGAGCGCACAAAAAGCATTCTAAAGTACATTTCACAATAAAACTTTTCTATAGGACCTGTAATTGGCAGATGTATAACTCTCACTGTGCACTACTCTGTTATCAGCAATACTTAAAGAAAAAAAGTAATATATAATAGGTATATGGGCAAAGTCTTCTCCAGTTACCCATAACAATCAGTAAGATTTTACTGCTCTAATTCATTAACAACAAAGACTTGTGCAATAAAGTTCTTATAAGAATAGCTGATGGAAAGTGCTGCTAGTATCTACTATAATTCAATTATTTGGCACCAAGGTTCACAGTTTTGCTTCCTTCCTTTATTACGTTTTCACTTTTTCTAAACTTTTTGCTAAATGACCCTTATAGCTGTAAAAATATCCATGTAATGGCGCCATTACAGATATTAAGAAATCCTGGACCAGGGGGCCGATTCACTAAATTCGAGTGAAGGATTCAAAGTAAAATGTTTGGGCTACTTCGACCATCGAATGGGCTACTTCGACCTTCGACTACGACTTTGAATCGAAGGATTCGAAGTAAAAATCGTTCGACTATTCGACCATTCGATAGTCGAAGTACTGTCTCTTTAAAAAAAACTTCGACCCCCTAGTTCGGCAGATAAAAGCTACCGAAGTCAATGTTAGCCTATGGGGAAGGTCCCCATAGGCTTGCCTAAGTTTTTTTGATCGAAGGATCGCAGAATTTGCGCTAAATCCTTCGACTTCGATATTCGAAGTCAAAGGATTTCAATTCCTAGTCAAATATCGAGGGTTAATTAACCCTCGATATTCGACCCATAGTGAATCAGCCCCCAAGTGTTTTGGTTTAACAAGTTCTAGTCTGTTTTGAACTCTACACCACTTGAGTAGCCTGTGTTATGTTTTATAAGAGATTGAACTTTTATGAACTAAATTCCTCAGTTATGCGAGTATACCTATTGTGCAGAATTTAATAGCTGTACTTTTCTAACCGCATATGTACGGCAAATCTGATTAAAAAACTCCAGAGATTGTCCTGTGCAGGTGCAGTTTTAACTAAATTGCAAACAATGAATCCAGAAATGACCCTATAATTTTTAATCATTTCTTCTGGGACATAAGTACTTATTTAGAGAACTTTCCAAACTTCTCCCTCATCAGATAGACCTGCAATGTAGGCAAGATATTTTCACAATTATTAATCTTTTTACTCTTTTCTGACCATCGTCTTCTTTATCTTCTGATCTGATAATGTTAGAACGTGCCTTAATATTGTTCCGAAACTAAACAAAACAATGAAACAGATTTAAACTGCACCTTTGCAGTTGACCATAGCAACCAATGAGATCTTTGCTTTCATTTTATAACTTACAGCTGACGGACGAAACAAATTGTTGATTGGTTGCTATTGCAATTTTACTGCCAATGATTGTAAATCAGCCCCATGGTAATGTTCTGGGACTGTCAATTAAAATAAATGTCTTTCTGTGATTATATTTATATATATGGTTCTTTGCTGATTGCCAGTTTTGCACTGAGATGCAAACACTTGTATACTGCATCTAATTCTGCTTCAGCATTTATTTTAGCGAGTGAACAGAAAGAAAAGGCTTTAATCAGGCAGCTGTACCTTCTTTACTGATGTGTTCATTAAATTATAGTTATTACTTAGCTTTGCTATATAGGAAAGCAGAAGAGTAATAATGTTGTACTGTATAAAAACCCAGCAATGTTCTCTGCTCTGCATCGCTAGACTAAATTAGTGCCATAACTAAAACAGAATCTTGCCAACAAGATATAAATAGGAAGATTTCAGCACTGCTGTTGTGCATGATAGACATTGCCGTACCATATATGGTGCAAGTCGTGGCCCAGTGTGGATTGACCAAAATGATCAATAATTCCTGTGCAAAGATCGTCTGCCGCATTTATTTAATTTCTAGTATCTTTCTGCCGATGGCCGGGTCAATATTTATTAATCTTCGTCAATGGCCATTAAACCCTTGACATCAAAAAAGGAATGAGGTGTGAAGTTTTGTAAAGAGCAGGTAGGAAGGGGATTTGAAAGTTGCAGGCCAATTTATATCTATTTGGAGTAAATGAAGAGCGGAATTATTTTAATGCCAATTTAAGCTCTTTACTACCGTCAATTTAAGTATATATAGTGATTGAGATAACGGCACTCATAAAAAAGTTGTCTTTTCTGCCTGGGTGCAATTCCACAAATCGTATGAATCATCCAATAAGTTTTTCTTCACCTGCAATAAAGCATCTTTTGTCCACTATAAGTCCTGTGAGTGTGGCTACCTTCTTGGATGATATATATATATATATATATATATATATATATATATATATATATATATATACAGATTCAAAGTCCTAGCGCACACCATCCATTAGTTCTTCAAAAAATATATGTATAGATCACATACCTGGGTGCTACCCTAAAAAAGCTGCATTATACATATTCCATTGAGAAAGGTGCACACCAGGATTTTTCGATTAAAACTTCATGTTTATTAAATAAGTTTAAAACAGGAACCGGCCAACCTTGGCCGTTGGCCGGTTCCTGTTTTAAACTTATTTAATAAACATGAAGTTTTAATCGAAAAATCCTGGTGTGCACCTTTCTCAATGGAATATATATATAAATATATATATATATATATATATATATATATATATATATATATATCAAACAAGGGAAAGTTGTGCTCACCACTATTTTTTAAAACCATTAGGCGGGGGTGCAATGAGGGTGTGACCACAAAATACATATAGTCAACTACAAGAGTCCTCTGCACTCAACCCATTATCAATATATTTAAGACAGAGACATTTTGTGCATACTGCTACTAAAAAATGCCTTACCCTTTAAACAACACAGGGATTGTTTGTCCATATATTGCAATATATTTAAGCTGGCCAACTACGTCAAAGTCATCCCATATCTGGCCAGTCCTACGCTTAATTTTCATCTGATTCATTAAGAATTCAATTGCTTAATTGAATATGTTATAGTTATACAGGAGCAGTGACCAGCTCCATGTTGTAGCTCACACCCTTCCCAGCTATAGTCAGGTGATCCCACTGGTGTCTAATAAAAGGGCAGCCAAGTTTGGGAGTTTTACTTTGAAAGCAGCTAGTAAGTTGCAGGTAAAACTTAGTCCCTTTGTAAAATGTATAATTAAGCAATTGAATTCTTAATGAATCAGATGAAAATTAAGCGTAGGACTGGCCAGATATGGGATGACTTTGACGTAGTTGGCCAGCTTAAATATATTGCAATATATGGACAAACAATCCCTGTGTTGTTTAAAGGGTAAGGCATTTTCAGTAGCAGTATGCACAAAATGTCTCTGTCTTAAATATATTGATAATGGGTTGAGTGCAGAGGACCTCTTGTAGTTGACTATATATATATATATATATATATATATATATATATATATATATATATATATATATATATATATATATATATATATCTATATATATATATATATATATATATATATATATACAAGGAAAAGTTGTGCTCACCACTAATTTTTAAAACATTAAACGGGGGTGCAATAAGGCTGTGACCACAAAATTCATACAGACAAATACAAGAGTGCTCTGCACAGTGTATGCCCCTGTTGCAATTTAGAAGCATATTAGAAGTCAAGTACTTTTTATTACATTTTGTTCTGCACACAGTAGTACAAAACTTGGTCTTTCGTGTATTCTATATCCCAGGTGTTTGTGTTCTAGTTACAGGGGACGACAAAAGATGCACCAGCTTCAATAATAGGCTCATTTGAATTTACATATCAATTTAAACAGATAAAAAAAACATTTTAATCTTGGTATCTGCTTAAAAAAGCATAAACATAATTATTTTGAAGTATGCTTAAACTAAGAAGATTTTGGAGAAAAATGCACACATTGTACCTGCAGCACACATGCACCTTCGGCACTGAGCAGAATAAAGACTTGTACCTGTGAAGTTGTGTAGGTATATGTATCTTGTTAATCGATATTATAGCTAATAGATTTGCTCAACCAGAGAGTTTGGTCAACTAGTAGCAGTAAAATACAGATGCAGCCTCTACAGTGTCCATACAATATCAAACTTTACTCTCCAAGAAGGAGTTGTTGTTCTCCACGTTTAATCTCCCTGCCACAGCAGATCTCACTCTTGTACATCATTGAAACACATGATGATTTGTGTGGACCCTCATGTTGTATACAATTTTCTTGAATCCTTTGTGTAGTATTGTCATCAGACTGGCTCCTTAATGCTGTCATTTCCCTAATGCCTGACACTGTATTTTAACAGCTTTAGATTCTTCCAGTTTAGATAACACCTCTTCAGAGGCACCAGCTGATGTTTACTAAGGTCATGGCACTGTAGGTTTTGGTGGTTGATTATCATATTTTATAAAAAAAAATTATATCCTGGGGGAATTCTTGCTTTTTCATGTGTCTTTCTGTAGACATACTGTATCTGAAGATATGGATTAAAGGATTGTGGAGGATATTTTGATAATTTTAGGATTGTCAAATGGAGACTTGAGGAGGATCAGATCAAATATGGAGGTCATGGTATGACTCCAAGGGGGTTATTTATCAAGCTCCGAATTTATCTCAGTATTTCGAAGATAAAAATCCGAGCAACTCAGAATTCCCAAATGGACCTTATTTATCATTCAAAAAAATAGGTTCAGGCAAAAATCTGAAAACTTCGGACCTTTGCCCGAAAAGTCAGAAGTTTTCCGATTTTTCCACAAAAAACAAAAATTTTTCAGAGTTTTCAGATTTTTTGTCCCAAAATCCCCGAAATCATCGGATATCGATACTGACAGCAGAGCAGACACTGGGACCGATTGACTGATACAGGACCCCGAGAGCTTTTCATACCATTCAGATTTTTTTAAAGGTCTGAAAAATATGAGAAATGAGATTATCCCATTGACTGATACAGGACCCCGAGAGCTTTTCATACCATTCAGATTTTTTTAAGGTCTGAAAAATATGAGAAATGAGATTTGGACCCATAAAGTATTATTATTATACAGGTATGGGGTCCATTATCCAGAAGCTCGTTATCCAAATAGCTCTACATTATGGAAAGGCCATCTCCCATAGACTCAGTTTTATCCAAATAATTAGTGATGGGCGAATAAATTTGGCAGGCGCAAATTTTCATCAAATTTCCTCATTTCGCCACTGGCAAATACATAAAATACATAATATTTTGGACGCTCGTTGTAAAAGTCGCTTGCGTCAAACCCACCACACGTCAACATTATTGGGACACTTTATAGCCCGCATCAAAATTGATGCAAGCGTCTGAATTGACGCGGGCATCGAGATTCACATTCCGTGAATTTTTCTCCATTTCACTGGAAATTCACGGATTTTGCGGCGAAGCAAAACAGGGCAAATTTGCAGATCACTACAAATAATCCAGATTTTTAAAAAATTATTTTCTTTTTCTCTGTAAAAATAAAAAAGTACCTTGTACTTTATCCAAACTAAGATATAATTAACCCTTATTGGAAGCAAAATCAGCCTATTGGGTTTATTTAATGTTTACATTCTTTTCTAGTAAACATAAGGAATGAAAATCCAAATTACAGGAAAATTAATTATCCGGAAAACCCCAGGTCCCAAGCATTCTGGATAACAGGTCCCATACCTGTAGCCATTAGTACCAGCAAAAATAGAGATTCAGCAAAAGTATGGTCAACTTGTACCTTTACAAACAGTATAAAAGTACAAACAGATTTGCTATCTATTCAGCTTTTATAGAGTCACAAAAAGATATTCTAGGGGATTTAGTTACAATATACAAACATAGATTTGCTATGTGAGAGCTGCACTTTCCAGCTTCTATGGAATCAACTAGTACCAGCACTTATAAATTTTCCGCCTACATGAGTCCATTTATAAAAGCACAAACATAGATCTGGCAGTTTCGTTTTTCAGCACCTTTTGGGGTTAACTAATACCATCACAAAAAGATTCTTCAGGGTCAGTGAATACAAGCAGAGACGTCTGTGGGATACATTTATGAAAGCCTGAAGACTGTATCACTTTTCAGTTAATGCAGGGAAAATCACTTTGCAGAAGTAACGAGGCGGCCATGTTTGAAATGCAGCAGAGCGGATGCTAGTATAAAGCAAATAAAATCAAATTATTAATTCTGTTGGTGCAGTTGACCTTTAAACAATATCTATAAAGGAAGAGATCACACACACAGGACAGTACTGATAAATAATAAGGTAAAAAGTAAAAGCACCTCAAAGGTGAATACATAAAGAAAACAAATTGATTGATAGAGGGAGTGATCAAACCATGAGATTCCCCTTTTGGATGTAAATTATTAGTTAATACATCATCTTGCTCATTAAGGATAAAGGTTGTCTGGGTGGACACATATATTCTGACATGTATTTACTCTTTTGAAAGAGAAAGTAGAAGAGAAGATCACAGTGTAACTCAATTTATTTCATAAGAACATAAAAGAACAACCAATTCTACTCAGAGAAATATCTATGGGGCTGATTTACTTATATTATTTTATATATTCAGATCAGCCATTTTTTCATGAATCACATTTTTTCTCTCAAACATTTTTCTCTAAAGATTTGGAATGTATTACGTGTAAAAACCACAAAAAGACTCAAAGACTTTGCCAAGTAAAAGCATTTGAGGTCCTATAAAAGTCAGTGGGAGCTGCGCTGATACTATTGGGCCTTTTTCTAGACATTCAGACTTGTAGAAGTTTTTTGATTTTTTTTGTCTAGTAATTGTCTGAAAGACTTAATTTTTTAGAGGTTTTTGAGAGGTTTTAGAGATTTTTTTTCCTTTTGTACTTTATATAATTGGATCTTTTAATAATTTTCATCGCATTTGGGGTTTTAGGGAAAATTTGTTTAATTGTAGTTTCAAAAAGCTCTTATACCACTAAAGTTTGACCTTTTATAAATGGGCCTCTAAGTGTTCAGCAGTGAAGGTTATTTATCAAAGTCGGAATTTATCTCAATATTTTCTGAAAAAAAACTCTGACCAAATCCGCACGGGTTTTTTCGGCTTATTTATTAATGCAGTTTAACAAAAAATTTTATACCACTAAAGTTTGACCTTTTATAAATGGGCCTCTAAGTGTTCAGCAGTGAAGGTTATTTATCAAAAGTCGGAATTTATCTCAATATTTTCTGAAAAAAAACTCTGACCAAATCCGCACGGGTTTTTTCGGCTTATTTATTAATGCAGTTTACCAAAAATTTTTATTTGCTGGAAATATTCAGAAAAACTCAAGACAATATTTAAAAACCCAGACAACTGGATTATTGCACGAAACACAGTGCAGATCAAAAAATCTTTTTGACTTCTCCCATTCACTTATATGCAACCTCAGCAGGTCTGAGATTGCAGATTTTCAGATTCAGACTTTTTCCATCCTCGTGGTATAATACATTCTGAAAAATTTGTGATTTTTTTTTTCACAAAAAATGTGGATTTTATACAATAAAAAAAAACACGTATTTTTCGGGTTTTTGGCATTCAGAGTTTAGTAAATAAGCCCGCTAATCTGAGCAGTAGATAGAACTGACTGTATCACAAACCTATGTGATGCTCTATAGCAGTGATCCCCAACCAGTAGCTCAATAGCAACATGTTGCTCTCCAACCCCTTGGATGTTGCTCCCAGTGGCCTGAAAGCAGGAGTTGATTTTTGAATTTGAGGCTTGGAGGCAAGTTTTGGTTGTATAAAACCAGGTGTATTGCCAAACAGAGCCTCAATGTAGGTTGACAATCCACATAGGGGCTACCAAATGTCCAATCACAGCCCTTATTTGGCATCTCAAGAACATTTTTCATGCTAGTGTTGCTCCCCAACCCCTTTAACTTCTAAATGTTGCTCACAGGTTCAAAAGGTTGGGGATCCCTGCTGTAGAGCAACCAAATTAAATTGTATACTTTTTCAGCAGTAGGAGATATGCCACTGCTATTAATAAATCAGTATAATGAATTTGCTGCTTTAATGTATGCATCTCATGTGCTTGATTCATGCAACAGTGGAACATCTAATGGTATATTATACTGGAAGGCTTTAAGAGGTGCAGTTCAAATCTCACATTCTGTGACTTTAAAAAGTACAGGTTGGGTTTTTATTACAGGTATGGGATCTGTTATCTGGAAACCTGTTATCTAGAAAGCTCCAAGTTATGGGAACAGCAGCATCAGATTGGGGTGTGCTGGGCCCACCAGAGCTGCAACATCAAGGGCTCCTCTCCCAGCTTCCACCTCCTCCACCTGCCCTGCTCTGCATACCCTTTACCTCTTTTGGATTGCTTAACTTGTGAATGCAGCATCCACAGGGAACGTTTATGGGTTGTTGGGGGCCCATGAATGTTGGGGGCTCATTCTGATTTCTTCCTGGTGTCCCTCAAGCCCAGTCCAACCATGTACAGGAAGGCCATCTCTCCTAGAAGTCATTTTAATCAAATAATTCAAATTTTTAAAAATTGTTTATTTTTTCCCCATAATATCAAACCAGTACAATCTAGATGTTAGACAGGCCTTTGATGGCCCATAGCGTATTATTTAAAAAGAATTCCTAATTATGTTTATTTTTGATAAAACATAATTCCAATGGGCCTTGGACATATTATGGTATGAAAATAAAAAAACAGGTACTGTAGTCAGCCAGCAAGTATTTGTTTTTTCCATCAAGTGCCACAAGGGGAGAAGGTCCCAGCTGTTGAAGTAGAAGAACACACAGCTTATAATATATGTGGAGTCTAGAGCTAAAAGCTTTGCCTGTGATACTGTATAATCCCCTTAGTTCCAGCAATGACCACAACCTGGAAGAAATAATAGTTATTAGTGCATCAGGTTACAGTATAGATTCTGACATGTCCCCATTAAGGGAATGTGCATTATTCTAATACCACCTTAAGAATGCCTCACTTTTCTTTATTGTCCACTTATTTTTACAAAAAAAAGTGCGGGGGGAGGGGGAGAAGCTTTCAGCAAGAAGAATCATTTTGTTTCATAACAATGGAATGAAAATGAAGATGCAAGGCATCTTATAATCTCCCAATTTTCCCTAGAGGAAAAAGTATGCTTTTAAAGCACTTCTCTCTTCATAGTATGCACTTTTCCCTTGGTTTTCAGCTTAATGGATGGATGAAGATGCCATTATTAAAAACAAAATATATAAATAGCGCATGCAGTATGGTCATAGCAAACTTAACGCTACAAGCCTAGACTTAGAAAGTTCTACAAGCAATTCTAATCAAGTCTGCTCATTTTCACAGCACAATAGTGAGTACAGGTATAGGATCTGTTATTCAGAAACCAGTTATCCAGAAAACTCCAAATTATGGGAAGGTTGTCTCCCATAGACTTTATTTTAATCAAACAAATCACATTTTTTTACATGATTTCCTTTTTCTCTGTAATAATAAAACAGTACTTTGAACTGAGATATAATGAATCCATGTTGGAGGCAAAACAGTCCTGAGCTTAATTAATGTTTAAATTATTTTAGCAGACTAGTAGAAGGTATGGAGATCCAAATTACATGAAGATCCCTTTTCCAAGCCCCCATCCCTGTATAAGCAAACCTTAACTGTCCCTACTATAAGGTATATTTATTATTCAGGATAGATAAGCTACCAGCAGATGGAAAACTGATTTATTCCACGTTTGTTTAAATATTTGTCATGCTTTATACTTACAGACAGGGATGCATAAAACTAATTTTGCTAGTTAATTGTCCCAAAACCTGAATTTTTAGAAGTTTTGGAGGATGTTTGAATTTTTTAATATATCGTTCAGCATTTTTTTCATTCGTAATTTTAATATTAGAATCTTTTAATAACGTAAATGACATTTGTGGGTTAAGAGAGTTTGAACGTGGTTTCAAAAAGCTCTTATATCACTAAAATGTGTCCTTTAATAAACGGGCCTCCGAGAGAGATGATGTCTGCTTCATTTGTGAAAATGGTTTGAACTAATCAGAAGGTTAAGTCTGTCTCTGATGGGTTTATTGGGTCACCTTCAACTAAATCAGGTCAATATTGGTACTGTATTGTCCAAAATTGATTCATGTTACAATCTTATGGATTTTGTGTGAAAAGGGCTCTGATAATGCTGGGAAGTCACATGGGCAGGAAACAGTTTGCTCAGAGAGGTCAGGAGGAAGTATGAGTGTCTCCTGGGGTGGAAGTTTCTGGAAAGACTTGCTGCAGTGTGGGCTGGTGGCTGCACAGCAACCTTCATAAATTACCCCCTGTGAATGTTATAGTTTGTGATAGTGTGCAGTGTATGCAATAAAACTCCTTTCTGTAGTGTGCAATTAATATTTGCAATGCAACAAAAGTCTAACAAAGAACATTACCTTGCGAAATGTGAATTTTTATTCTTATTTGAGCAAATAGTTTTTCTCTTTGCCACTTTTATTACCTTTCCCCCAATGCGTTTCCTGTAGGGATGCACTGAATCCAGGATTCGGTTCGGGATTCGGCCAGGATTTGGCCTTTTTCAGCAGGATTCGGATTCGGCCGAATCCTTTTACCTGGCCGAACCGAATCCGAATCCTAATTTGCATATGTAAATTAGGGTTGGGGAGGGAAATCACGTGATTTTTAATCACAAAACAAGGAAGTAAAAAATGTTTTCCCCTTCCCACCCCTAATTTGCATATGTAAATTAGGGTTCGGATTTGGTTCAGTAATCGGCTGAATCTTTCATAAAGGGTTCAGGGTGTGCGGCCGAATCAAAAAAAGTGGATTCGGTGCCTAGGCATAGAGGCGGGGCAGACAATTGATTTCACTTTCCATTCAGCACTTCCTAGATGTCACTGCTCTCCCCACATTCCCCCGTTCTCTTCACCGTTTAATTGTGTAATCAGTACATGGGGATGGACTTCAGGTCCCCGATTCTGGTGCACAAACAAGATTTTGAGCTGATACAAGGCTTGTCTTAATAACAGTGTCCACAAAATGGCTCCTGCCTGCTTGCTATAATTATGAATTCCCAGACTGAAGGAAACAAGATTCAAATAATTTATATAGTGTAATTAAAGTTCATTTTGCTTGACTAATGTGATAAAATAGGATTTTGAATAATTTTTTTGGGTGACGGGTCCCCTTTAATAAAAAAAAATACTGAAAATAGATTTAGTGATATTTTGGGAGTTTCAGCATTTTATTTGGAGACTTATTTCAGGAAAAAAAATTTTTAAGCTTTATGGATATTCCATATTTTTAAAATTTCCATATTAAATTAAAAAGTAAGGCCTTTTGAGTTTGGACTGGAGGTTTAACCTGTAATTAATGCTGTGGTTTTTTATTCCTGTTTTTCTTTAGGTGTTTGGTACCTGAATGTGGCCCCAGGGAAAAATATTCAGCTTCACTTTCAAGTTTTTAACCTGGAAAATTGTAGAGATTAGAGACGGCAGAGGACCTGATTCATTGTTGCTGGGTAAGTAACCTTCTGTAGTGAGAGCTTGCTTTCAAAAAACACAGCGAAGGATTTCTAGCTCTTTTCTGAGTCACCGAGAACCAAGAACTAATAGATTCCAAGCTGTGATAGAAAAACAGAAAAAAAATGACTATGTGCCGCAGTGCAGAGGTTCTGCCTGTACTTTTTATATAAGAAACAAAATCAGGTCGCAAAGTTCATCTCTCTCATGATCGCTACTTGCTGAGAAAAGGTTTCTTGATGGTGGTGATGTGATGGGGGGACTCTAGACAATATGCTAAGACAGTAAAGAATAATACAGCACTGTATAAAAGACAAGTAATGGCTGAAAGGCTGATTATTAGTTCAGAAATGTGATGGGCTGTGATTTTTGATGCATTTCAATGCGAATAGCAACCTTCATGAGCATCAGTATAAATTGACTTTTTTATTCTGCATGGACTTGTTGTCTATCTGTTTTTTTTTAATATTTAATATGGTTTGTTGCCACTCATTTCAGTTTTTCCACAAGTGAATAGCAGGGGATTGTAGGCAGGAACAAAAACATTAATACATTCCATTGACAAAAAGCATTACACAGACTATACAGGAATGGGGCCAGAATGTTCAGGACCTAGGGTTTTCTGAAAAGTGGATGTTTCAGTAATTTGGATCTTCATACCTTAAGGGGCAGATTTATCAAGGGTCGAATTTTTAAGTAAGGGGAGGTTTTTGAACTCCCATAACTTCAAAATTCGAAGAAAAAAATATCAACCGAAATGTATTAAAAAAAATCGAAGGTTTTTTTTGCAGGTAAATAGATGTCACTTCGATTGGTCTATCAAATTTGATTCAAAGTATTTAAAAAAAAAAACTTTCCACCAATCGACTCCAAATAGGTTAAAGGAGGTCCCCCATAGGCTAAAAGGCAATTTTAAAAGTTTTAGATGGCGAATGGTTGAAGTCAAAGTTTTAATTAGACAATACATGATAAATTTCAATATTTGAATAGTTGAATTTTTTTCAAATTCAAATCGAATTTTGGCCTATTCGATAGTCGAAGTACACAAAAATAGCTTGAAATTCTAATTTTTTTACTTCAAATTTTTACTTCGACCCTTGATAAATCTGCCCCAAAGTCTACTAGAAAATCATGTAAACATTAAATAAACCCAATTTGCTTCCAATAAGGATTTATTATAGCTTACTTGTATTATTACAAAGAAAAAAAATGTAAACATTTTTTTAAAAAATGGACTCTATGGGAAATGGCTTTTCCGTAATTCGGAGCTTCTGGTTAACTGGTTTCCTAATAACTAATCCCATACTTGTACAGGACAGGTTTTTACACATGAGTGAATTTGGGGTGAAAACCCCAAATACTTGAATTAATCAAGTTTTCCACAGGAAAAACTCAAATGGCTCAAATTAATTGAGTTTTCGAGAGAAACCAACCAAAATAAAACCCGAACATCATGAAGGCTGTTCAAATGGTTCAAGGGACCTCTGCCATTAACTTCTACATGACCTCAACAGGTGCTAGCTGGAGTATTTTCGGATTCAAGCTATTTCCAGATTTGGGGTAAAATAAATCTTGAAAAATTTGAGTTTTTTTAAACTAGAATTTTTTTTTACTGAAACCTACACTTGAAAAACTCGAATTTTTCATGAAAACACAACTCGACCATTGATAACTTTGCCGCTTAATATACAGTGATGTCTAAAAACCTTAAAGGAACAGTTCAGTGTAAAAATAAAAACTGGATAAATAGATAGGCTGGGCAAAATAAAAAAATGTTACTTAGGCAAAAATCTATAAAAGGCTAGAGTGACTGGATGTCTAATATAATAGCCAGAATCCAACTTCCTGCTTTTCAGCTCTCTAACTCTGAGTTAGTCAGTGACTTTAAGGGGGCCCACATGGGACATAACTGTTCATTGAGTTTGCAATTAATCCTCAGCATTCAGCTCAGATTCAAAAGCAAACAGTTATAACCCATGTGGCTCCCCTCAAGTCACTGATTAGTTACTGCTTGGTCACCAGGGTAACCAGTCAGTAGAAACCAAGTGAGAGCTGAAAAGCAGGAAGTAGTGTTCTGTTCTGTTAGGCATCCGGTCACTCCAGCCTTTATACAATACATTTTTGCCAAACTTACTATTTCAGAAACATTTTTTTGTTTTGCACAGCCTATTGATTTACCCAGTTTTTATTTTTATACTGAACAATTCCTTTAAAGCAGGTAAAAAGAGCAATAAAGAAAATTACACTTTAAATCAATCCTAACCCAATCTAAATGTGTGTAAAGGTTGTGTATTGCAAGGGCCAAATCTATAGTAATCACAACTGCAAAGTATATTCTATGTTTTCTTGCCATTAAAAGGATACTGTCATAGGGAAAACATTTTTTTTTTCAAAATAAATCAGTTAATAGTGCTGCTCCAGCAGAATTCTGCACTGAAATCTGTTTCTCAAAAAAGCAAACCGATTTTTTTATATTCAATTTTGAAATCTGGCATGGGGCTAGACATATTGTCAATTTCCCAGCTGCCCCAAGTCATGTGACTTGTGCTCTGATAAACTTCAATCACTCTTTACTGCTGTACTGCAAGTTGGAATGATATCACCCCCTCCCCCCCCCAGCAGCCAAACAAAAGAACAATGGGAAGGTAACCAGATAACAGCTCCCTAACACAAGATAACAGCTGCCTGGTAGATCTAAGAACAACACTCAATAGTAAAAACCCATGTCTCACTGAGACACATTCAGTTACATTGAGAAGGAAAAACAGCAGCCTGCCAGAATGCATTTCTCTCCTAAAGTGCAGGCACAAGTCACATGACCAGGGGCAGCTGGGAAATTGACAAAATGTGTAGCCCCATGTCAAAATTAAATATAAAAAAATCTGTCTGCTCTTTTGAGAAATGGATTTCAGTGCAGAATTCTGCTGGAGTAGCACTATTAACTGATGCGTTTTGAAAAAAACATGTTTTCCGATGACAGGATCCCTTTAAGTATGGAAGATTTATGCCAATGGAACTATGAAAATTAAATGGGGAAACTCATGTATAAAACCACATCAAATAATTAAACAATTGAGAGTATGATCATACAGTTGCAGGAAAGAAAGCATAAAGAAGGAGTCCTATACCTTACCATTCACCACTATGGAAATCTGGCTATCACGCCTCTCTGGTAGTGAATTACCACTCCCTATTAATGATGATGCTCTACCAAAAAATGTGCAGGAACTTACGATCACCATTTCTTCTGCTAGAAATAAAGCCAAATGCTGAATGATTACAGAAAGGTGAACAAATCATGTGATAAATCAGGGAAACTTCTAGAAACCCCAACTAGAAGAAGGGTTGCATTCCATTGGCAACATTTCATGTAAATATAATTAATACAAACCAGCCTTTATAAGATGCAGCTCATTATTTTTTACTGAGCTGGTTACCTTAGATCACAGGCTTAATTGCTTTGTATACCAAAGTCATGACATTTTGTATGTATGATTTTTAAAGGGTGCTTGTTTAATTGCCCACATGCACAAACTATAATTAATTCTCCAATGGGGTAACTTTATAGGTCATAATTACCATTTAAAGATACGTTAACTGATCTGTTAACTGATTTTGAAAATAATTAGGGAGATATTTTCAAAATAATGAATTACCAATAGTTCCTATGTATCAATAAATTTGTTCCTGAAAATATTCTGGTAAATAGAAATAGAGTAACATACACTTTGCATTTGATAAAAACATACTTGAAAATACAGTACTATATAATATAATTTTTATTTTAAATGGAACCCCCAAGGTGCACCCTCACTGAGATCACTAATTCTGATCTCTAATGGTGGTTTAGAGCCAATTCAGGCTGATCTATTTATATGGCCAATGGGCCAATGGTTTGATCCCAACAAGGGATCTATGCAGAAGACTACATCAACTGCTCTATTGGGCAACTGTTACATCCTTGCCCTCTTAGATGTTTAAATAGACTAGTTCAATCTTTCCATTTCCCAACCAAATATTTGCCAGACAGCATATTGTTTTGTCCCCATACAACGGCCAATAAGTTACCCAGCTCAGTCAAGAGTGAACTCCTTCAGTACATTAATGGGGTCCCAAGTAACATCAAAAATATCCTGTAATGATATATTCTGTGCAGTGAAGTTACATTATGGGGCCTATTTAATAACATACAGATTTACTTTTTTTCCCACAAATCATATTTTTTCTTTAAAAATATGTGTGTGTTTATTTCTCTAAAACTCTAAAAATTTTAGATTTATTAAGTGTAAAAACTATTAAAAACTGTAATACAAAACTTCTCCCATAGAAGTCAAATGGCGCTGCACTGATCCTATTGGACTTTTTTTTAACCATTCAGACTTTTTCATTTATTTTAGTGATATTCATTTTTTTTTCTGCATCCTTAAACATTTTTTTCCATTCGTATTTTTTCCATGCTGATCTTTAATTACTTTCATGGCATTCAGAGTTTTAGAGAAATAGAGTTAAATTATGGTTTCAAAAAGCTCTAATACCACTAAAATTCGACCTTTAATAAATGGTGCTTTAAATGAATATATATATATATATATATATATAAATATTTCCCTTGAGTAAAATCCTCTTCTCTTCTGGAAAGGCTTGGTGTTGTTGGTGGCATTTGCTTCCATTCGTGTTTCAGATGATGGGCAATGATTTTGGGAATCAGACCTGGCTTACATTAGGAGGCACATTTACTTATGGTCGAATATCGAGAGTTAATTAACCCTCGATATTCAACCGTAGAAGTAAAATCCTTCGACTTCGAATATCGAAGTAGAAGGATTCACCGCAAATACTTCGGTCGAACGATTAAATCCTTTGAATCGAACGATTAAATCCTTTGAATCGAACGATTCGGAGAATTTGAATCCATCAATCGAACGATTTTCCTTCGATCAGAAAATTGTTAGAAAGCCTATGGGGACCTTCCCCATAGGCTAAAATTGATGTTCGGTAGGTTTTAGTTGGCAAAGTAGGGGGTCGAAGTTTTTTTTAAAGAGACAGTACTTCGACTATCGAATGGTCGAATAGTGGTAGGGTTTTTAGTTCGAATCGAAGTTGTAGTCGAAGGTCGAAGTAGCCAATTCGATGGTCGAAGTAGCCAAAAAAAACGTTCGAAATTCTAAGTATTTTTTCTTCTATTCCTTCACTCGAGCTAAGTAAATGTGCCCCTAGGTGTTCATTTGGGTTGAGTTCAGGGTTTTGTGCAGGCAAGTTCTTCTATTTAAATCTCTTCAACCCAATTCTGAATGGACCTCACTTTCAGCAGGGGGTTATTACCCAACTAAGACAGGAAAGATCTTGCAGCAAACTGTTGCTGCAAAGTAGTAAGTACACAGTTGTCAAGAATGTTATTGTCAATAGCCAATTCTAGCAATTATAAGGAGTTTCCACATACTTTTTTTCTATATAGTGTATGTTTCCTCACCCTACCAATGCAGTACTGGACAATTCTGCTTTAAATTTCTCAAGAACTGTATAGGAATTTGATGAGGGGAGCAGGTTTAGATTGCTACTCAAACACCACAATTTCACATCCATGTATAACCAAACAATCTCCCAAACTCTCACTGGATGACTTCTATATTAATAATAACAAGCACACAGGCCTTCCACCATTTAAAACGTTCTGCTCATTAACAGATGAACAGCGTCTTTTCTTCTGTCAGTGAATGCCATAGGGAGAAATTACAGTATATCCTGTCAAACAAGGGATCTGCAGCAGTAAATTTTAACAAGTCTGAAAGATGTTGCAGTAATGTTTATTATTGATGGAAAAGGAAAAGAGAAAAAGCTTTTACTTTCACAAAAATTCAGCTAGAAATCCATTGTAAACATGTCAGTAAACGTTTTAATATAGTCATATCAACTCGCTGCATTATTTTAAAAATTCTTGGAAATGTAAATGTCATATATTACCACCAAACACATAAAAAAGTTACTTGAAAGGTTTTTATGTATTCATTATATAACTAGCAGCCTATTAAAAAACTATACAGAAAAAAACAAAACAAACCTCCCTTTCTGTGTTTTACTCTCAGCTGTACTAATTCAGATATAGATATGATGTTTTCTACACTGACACCAATTCAACTTGTGCCTAATTTATAAAACAGGTTTTGTACCAGTCTTGAAACATCAGATATCAGAAAATTGTATCGTAGTTAAAATTAAAAAAAAAAACCTGTAGCATTTTGTTTTTTTGCACTTTTCAGTAATATGTGGAAATGAGTCCTTATGAGTCATACTTAAGTGGTTTTCTCACTACATGGCACTATATAACCATTCTTATTTTATTAACATAAATTCAATTCTTTAATACGTGCTCATTAGGTTCAACCATAGCAGCCATCTGTGTTTGACAGGTGGTACAACTGTAGAGGGACAGGTCATTGTTGGGGGCCTGTGAACCAATATTCAGAATTGTTTGGAATTACACAAGGTGGACCAAGATGTTGCAGTTGCAGGGGCTCCCACAGTCATATGACCTTATATGTTTTTGTTAACGCCGAAATTTAAATTCTACATCGGAGTGCTGACTGCTGCCAGTAGATGTAGGTCCCATTACAGTATTCTATAACAACACTAAAAAGTGAACTACAACCCCATATATATTAGGAGCTGCAGTTCAGTAAGGAAACTTAGCATAGTAATTGATGTGCACCATAATCATAAGATGTCATTCCGATTTTATTTATACACCACTCATGTTAAAATACTCTATCCCATAAAAACTAAGCACAGTATTTGGAGGGGCCCCTTGGATTAAAACATATATCATATGCCCATATATGGCCAATAAGACCTGGGAAAATTGCCAAATCAATATTTTAATAGCTGCAGCTGGTATTGTGAAGTTATTAGTTGGTGTTGAGTATCCTATTGCTTAAAATCATTATACGCCATTGATAGTCAGTTCCCAGAGGTACTGCCAAATCTGGCATTAGAGTCAATCTGTGTAGCATAAGTAAAAAGTCTCCTTTATTGTGTATCCAAGCCCCAAACCAACGTATTAGGCACAACAATATAACAATTTGATATTACTGAATTCCATCATAGAGTAAACCAACCTCATAGCCAGATAGGTCCCCATTTTCATTACAATACAGCTGAAGTAATGGAAAGACTCACAAGTTTTATTGATGTCCAGTCATGCAATGGCAATGAACATCTCTTCCACCAAATCCTTCCACCAAATAACCAGTGTCAGGCAGAATCACTCTGTAAATGCATCATCCCACAGACATTTCAAAATATCTTTGGCATGAAAAGTCTACAGTTTGATACTAGGGGGCCGATTCACAAAGGGTCGAATATTGAGGGTTAATTAACCCTCGATATTCGACTGGGAATTAAAATCCTTCGACTTCGAATATCAAAGTCGAAGGATTTTAGCGCAAATACTGCGATCGGACAATCAAAGTATTATTCCTTCGATCGAACGATAAAATCCTTCAAATCGAGCAATTCGAAGGATTTTAATCCAACGATCGAAGGAATATCCTTCAATCAAAAACAGTTAGCCAAGCCTATGGGGACCTTCCCCATAGGCTAACATTGAGTTCAGTAGCTTTTAGATGGCGAACTAGGGGGTCGAAGTTTTTTCTTAAAGAGACAGTACTTCGACTATCGAATGGTCGAATGGTCGAACGATTTTTAGTTCGAATAGTTCGATTCGAAGTTGTAGTTGTAGTCCCATTCGATGGTCGAAGTAGCCCAAAAAACACTTCGAAATTCAAAGTTTTTTTACTTCGAATCCTTCACTCGAAGTTAGTGAATCGGCCCCTAAGAGTAAATTGGCAGTCTGATGGTAAAGGGCCGATTCCAGACCAGCGTAGGCCTTAAAGAATTTTTGACGGATATAAATTAAGGAAAAATTGTACTGATGGCAAAAAACTCCATTGTGTGACACCAACATATTCTTTAATTTAAAGGCTGGAAGATTAATACTTTAGTGGTTAGTGTTTCTGTCCATGGTTTAACTGTTAAAAGCTGCTCAGTAGAGGTTAGTAATACAGTATATTGGGTAAGCTTTCTTAGCTTGCAGCTGACCTATGAAGCATTGAGGTGTACAAGGGTACTTGACCTACTCGTCTCTGTAACATCTTATTGTAGCCACTTTCCTCAGTCACAATACTACTAACTTTCAAAAGGGATCAATTTGTATTTCTTATAGCGGAATAATTATTGTTCTTTCTTTTATTGCAAGTGCACTGCAGAGAAGGCATGCACCTCTTAGCTCATAGAACTAATTCTTATTCAGCAAGCGTTTCAATGAAAGAGGCTGCCTGGCAATTTTCTACATAGTTCTACTGTTCAAAAAAAGAATAGTCTCTAAAACATTATTCAGAAATAACCTTAATCATGTTTTCTTCTATAGGAGAAGAAAATGAACTTTAAAACCCTGGTTCTCGGTTAATGAGAAATCATTAGTTACTGTAATAGTGATCATATTGCACATATTGATTTATGGAGTAGAACTTTGTTTAGAACTATCAAAGATCAACACAAGCAGTCCCCATGAAGTCACCTTACAAATTAATTTAAGCATTATAGTGTTGAACTGCAATATAAGTTAATTAGCTGTGTGAAATGGTGTGTTTCCAGTTGACAATTTAAGATAACAAAAAGCAGCGGAGCAAGTGTTTGTATTAGAGAAGCCAAGACACAAAGAAAGTAATAAAAAATACTTGGATATTGGAAATGGAAAGGTCACAGCTTAGAAATGGCGGGGAGAAGCTGTTGAATTCATGGATGGGAATGTAAATACATATACTCAAAGGAGCAATACACACAGTATAAATAGAACAGGAACTCTTCATACTCCACCTTTTTTCCTACCTGATTTTGATGGAAATTTCAAATTAGACCCCTATAAATGGTGTCAGGTATTAGGTAGCTGAGACCAGCTTTCTGGGGGTAAATCAGCCCATGGCACAATCACTACTCACGAGAGTATAGTCTCTTTCTAGCAGTTTATTTATGTTACACTTTACGTTTCCTAACTAACCAGGAGTTGGGCTAAATCCTGTCTCCCAAACAGAGAAAATGAAGGAAAACAAAGACCCAACCTTGTAATAATTCAACATATCTCATTGAGCTCATACAGGCAGCTTTCCTGTGTCTTTCCCCCAGACTGGAGCTCTTCCTTCTGACTTGAGATGCCTTTTTAATTATCCCCCTGAGATGCCTCAGGTAAACCTAAAACACCCGGGCTGGACAGTCAGTCCTGAAACCTCTGTTAGGAACCTGGGAGATATATAAGCCCCATCTTGGACTTTCCCAGTTATCCTGATACTGACCTCACCACAATGGATATAATGCACCCAGTCTATTTATTATACTGGTGAGGTCAAACACATTGGGGCTTTAGGGGATTTACTAACCTTTGGATTTTTATTTTTTTCACAAATCTAAAAAAAATTTTTTATTTCTATTAGACTCTAAGGGGCATATACATCAAGGGTCGAATTTCAAATTTGAAAAACTTTGAAATTTGAATTAAAAAAAGACCAACTGAAATTAAGTTGAAGTTTTTTTTTTTGCCGAATAGGTCCATTTCCGATAGTAATAATAGTAATAGCGCATTCGATCAAATTTGAATCAAAATTTTTCTCCAAAAATAATGTGAGTTTTTCCATTTAAAAACTCAACCAGAAGAATTTGAGGTTTAATAAGTAGGCCCCTAATTGTGGCTACAAAAGGCTCATTAATGTGAACTTTATACAGATATAGGATCTGCTACTTGGAAACCCATTATCCAGACAGCTCCAAATTATGGAAAGGCCATCTCACAGACTCCATTTTAATCAAATAATTACATTTTTTGAAAATGATTTTTCTGTAATAATTAACCAGTGGCATGTATTTCAACCAAACTTAGATATGATTAATCCAAATTGGTGGCAAAACAATCCTACTGTGTTTATTTAATGTTTAACTGATTTTTTACTAGATTTACAGTATGGAGATCCAAATTATGGAAAGACCAGGGGGCGTAAATATAGAGGAAGCAGACCCTGTAGCTGCTTCAATTCGAATTTTAATAAATCAGCCCTATAGTCCTTAACTTTTTGCTACTGATAGATTTAAAGAGGGTTATTTACTAAACAACTTTTTTTTCTGATCTGGGTTTTTGGGCAAAAACTCACATATTTATACCCCGAAGCTGCAAAAAGTCTGAATCCGAAAATCCACCATCTCAAACCTGCTGAGGTCATGTAGAAGTCAATAGGTGATGTCCCTTTTACATGAAGATATATTTGTTTGCACTGGGTTTTGTCCAATAATCAAAAAAATTCAGGCATCAAATCGATTTGGGTTTTTTCTCGATTTTATCATGTTGCTTGGTTTAATTAAAACATTTTTAGTTTTAGTAAATAACCCCCCAAATATCGAGCCAGATTCATTTCAGTGAGAAAAGATTTTCTCATTGAATTGAATCTGATAAGTGGAAGTGCTGTCCTCCAGGAAACTATCTGTTTACCACAGAAATCAAGGTTATGGACCCTCACATATGGTTGGAGGAAGGGTATCACTGAACTACAACCTTCAGTTGAGCAAATACATTGGGTTCCAGTGATTCTTAAACGAAAAGTTACATCTAAAATAACTAAATGTTATTTACAAAATTGTAGCACAACCTCCAAAAGCACCATGCACCAATTGTAGCACCAAGCTTCAGCCATCAGGGTTAAGACTTTGAAGTTTCCAGTCCCAAGTACCAGGCCCTTCAAGTGACACCTAGATGAGCTACAGTAGTCACTAAGGGCCCATTTACTAAGGGTAGAAGTTCAAAAACGTCGAATTTCAAAGTAATTTTTGGTTACTTAGACCATCGAATAGGTCAAAATTGGATTTGAATTAAAAATATTTCACAAATTCTACCATTTGAAAATCTAAGTACTGTCTCTTTAAAAAACTTTGACTTCGACACTTCACCACCTTAAACTTGCCGAATTGCTGTTTAGCCTATGGGAGACCTCCTAGAACCTCCCTGAGTCTTTGGCTAAGTTTTTAGAAGCTGAAGTTTTTTTTTTTATACGATCCTTCGAAACGTTCTATATGAAGGATTTAATCGGTTGATCGAACGATTTTTACTTCACTCGAAAACGACCGTTTTCTATTGAAAAAAGACTTCGACTATCGAAATATCACATTCGATGGTCGAATTTCGAAGTTTTTTAACTTAAAAATTCGACCCTAAGTAAATGTGCCCCTAAGTCTGCATACTTGAGTCCATAACTCTTTGGATGATATACCCAGGTCTCTAATCCTTTTATTTCTCCTTGGTGGAGCCTCAGACTACTCACTAGCTAACCGGAACCTATCTCTCACTCCTGGAGTGAGCGATCACAGACCTACTGTATACTCACAGTAACTTCACCTACTGGGCCTACCTGCACCTGAGCCTACTTCAGCCCTGGTCCTAACCTGACTCCACCTTCCAGGGAGGTGTAATCCAAAGAAAGAGGCAGAGCAAATGTTGACTTCCCCTTTTATGGAACAGAACAATCTGTCCGGTTACTGAACTGCCAGAAAATATTTTTACAGAAGATAAGGAAACAGATTCCCATCCATATTAGGACCACGCTTAGGTGTCCATAATAAAGGGCACCTAATCCTTCAGTCCCCTACACTGGTGCTTATAATTTTTTTTTAAATTTTGTTGGCATGGCTTTTACACAATGATACTATTATCATTATATAGTACTATATATATATACTGTATATATGTGCTTGAAACCACATTAATTATGGGCTGTAATGATCAGACTTTATTCGATCTAGTGCATTGTTTGTAACATATATAAATTGGATTGTGTTTTCCTCTATTTAACAGAGTTTTCCTTTCTATGAGCGTCTAACTGAGATACGAAATGCTCAGAACACCATCTGAAAACTTTCTTCCTTTTGATATAATGACAGTTCCATTACACAGTCACTTTCGGAGTAATTAAAATCCCCAGTGATTAGGACTTGGCACATTTGTGCAGCTTCTTCTGTAACTGCAGCCTCTTTCTCTTCATTTATATGAGAAAGCATCCATCAAAATGCAATCATTGTCAGCAGTTGTAGCCATGCTATGAGTTTATATACAAGAAATCTGTGTCAAGATAAATTCCTTGATAGCCTCACATTCAGAGCCGATGGACTGTTAACTGTTGCTCTTTTAACTCTTTCTTGACATTTATCTTATATAAATATATAGGTATTTTCTGAAGGTCCATGAATTTAAAGTTGCCAGCTGAGATTCCATGCCATTTGTGCTGCCTTTATACAACCGATACTGTATGTGCCAAGTGTGATACATGTATTTTCACATCCCACCCAAAGCTCTACACTAGCCTAGGAGCATTATGCTAAAATGATTGCTCAGTTGAATATGCCAGAAGAAAGAAGAAAATGTATGTTTAATTGAAAGAACTTGAATATTACATTTTGAAAAAAAGAAAACATTTTCAAATTTTTCAAATTGGCATTTACACAGATAGAAGTCCAGAGCACACTTAGCATGTGGACAGCTAATGGCACCTGGGAGAAAGCCAGCCAAGATAAGACAGATATGAAACTATGGGGGGCATGTTCAAAAGGAACAGTGTCAAAGTTTGCCTTGCAGTGTTGGTTCCTCTCCAGGGAACCATCTGTATGAAGTGTTCTGTTCTTCCTGAGTTTGTTTGGCTTTTCTCCCAAAGTCCAATTTATGCTGGTAGGTAGTGATGGGAGAATTTGCGCCGTTTTCCTTCGCCGAAAAATTAGCGAATTTCCTGCGAGATGGCGAAAAAATCTCGAAACGGCGCCGGCATCTCGTTTTTGATGCCGGTGCCCGTTTTTGATGGTGGCGCCCGTTTTTTTGATGCTGGCACCCGTTTCGGCGAAAAATTTTTTTGACGCAGGCAAATTTTTTCGGGCGAATTTTCACGGGCGTTTTGCGAATTTATTCGCTGGCGAAATAAATTCGCCCATCACTACTGGTAGGCTAATTGATTCCTGATTAAGGTCACACTACAAAATGAAAATAATCTAAATACTTAGATACGTAATGGTCTCTTAATCTGCTGTTTTAGAAATTGTGTATACTTTCTGCAAAGCATTTTAATTTAAAAATATTATTATATCATAATTAATTGTATTTCTTTATTAAAATACTTGTTGAGGGTGTTGGTTCAGGTTATGATGAACATGATTGTTTCAGACGTCATTGAATACAATTAAATGGGTGGGACTTTGTATTGACAACATATAAAATATGGCTGATTACTGTTTATCAAACGCACCGCAGTAAAAAACAGGACTTTCACTTCAAAGTAATATATTTCTACATAAAATATAGATTCCAAGCTCTTCTGGAGCAGTGCTTGATGTGAATGTATAGGCACACTCTTTGAAGTTCTTTGCAATATATTGATGCCATATAAATATAGGATAATAAAATAAATATATGGATTTTCACTACTATAAGACTGCTGTGCCTCTGGGCTGGTATAGCAAGTTCTAGACTCCAGGACCCAATTACTAATTCATTCTCAAGCTTTATTTGCCTTTTAGAATGAAGAAAAAAAGCATGGTGCACTTAGGGAAGGCATTTTATATTAAATATACAAAACCTTTATTTTGTATATTTAAAAATGTAACATATTACATGGAGATAAAAGAACTTGTATACTCAGAGGAGACCATACACTTTACACATTTAGTATCCCCAGTCTTCCTTCTCAGAAGCAATCTGATCCCATGGGGCCTTGCAGCAACTATAAATACATCACAAAACACACACCCATAAAATCCCAAGGTCCCTTATCCAATCTACCATTAAAGGTGCATACACAGCGAACCCACATCTATTAGGTCCATTAGTATTATTTCTAATGAATAATACATTATATAGAATATATCTATATCAATTAAAACATGACAGTTCTCATTCTCTATTTAAAGGGCCATACATTTCCTTGGTAAATCCAATAAGCTTCACATCTTGACAATCTTTATTCAAAGTCCCCCATCTATAACCTGAAATGTAACCCCAGCTATGCCATCATGCATGTCTATACACATGTTTTGCTGATTTTATAACCTTCCTATCAATCGCTGATGAATGTCTCAAAAATCTAGTACCTGCTGCATGTGTGGTTTTACCTACGTACTGGGTCTACAATCTCCTGTCGCTAAATACACTATCTCCTTGGTTTTACAGTTACAATATTGCTTCATTTTATAACACTGTACTCAAATATTTTGGATGCTTTTAAAAAGTTATATTACTCCTAAAACACCTATAGGTACTTTTACAGCCTAGCCATATCAGACCCTCTCTTGTTCTCTTACACTTATTTAAACCTATATACCCAGGACACTATATTTCTATCTCTCTTAAAGACAAAGGGTGGAATGTCATCCAAAAACTCTTTTCAGAACTGGGTCCTGTAAATGAATCCCCAATATTTTCTAAATATTTCTTTCTATCCTATGCACTTCCTTCCCTTAGGTTATACAGTTTCTCAATTATCACAAACCAGATATCTTTGCTCACCAATCCCATAGAGCATTGTTGATCAATAACTGCCCAAGTAGGATACCCCTCAACAAGAAAGAAGGATACCCACTACATGTAAAAGTTCATTCCACGGAAGAGGCCTATGACACACCAATCTAAAATAAAAAATTAATAATTCCAGTAATTTTTTAAAAAATATCGGTTTAAATAAAGATATTAAATTAAATATTTTGAATTGTATTTGAACCTACAAGATTTTTTCTTGACATATTGAGTTGAGACACTAAGGGGCACATTAACTTAGCTCGAGTGAAGGAATAGAATAAAAAATACTTCGAATTTCGAAGTATTTTTTTGGCTACTTCGACCATCGAATTGGCTACTTTGACCTTCGACTATGACTTCGAATCGAACGATTCGAACTAAAAATCGTTCGACTATTCGACCATTCGATAGATGAAGTACTGTCTCTTTAAAAAAAACTTCAACCACCTACTTTGCCACCTAAAACCTACCGAGCATCAATGTTAGCCTATGGGGAAGGTCCCCATAGGCTTTCTAGCCAATTTCTGATCGAAGGAAAATCGTCCCTCGAACAATTATTCCTTTGATCGTTCGATCGAACGAATAACACTAAATTCTTCGACTTTGATATTCGAAGTCGAAGGATTTAACTTCGAAGGGTCGAATATCGAGGGTTAATTAACCCTCAATATACGACCATTAGTAAATGTGCCCCTAATTTTTTTTAAAGAATTTTTTGTTAAATTTTCTGGAATTGTGGGAAATAAGTATGATCTAAATGTTTTATAAATGCACTCCCAAGAACGGAGGGCACATTTACATCTTTTTCAAAAGTTTTTCAAATTATAAATAGAAACCTTGAATTAATGCGTGCAATTTTTTTCTCAATTGCCAGCATATTTACAAATAAACTTGTATCTGTAAAATGGCGATCATGTTTACTCAATATTTATTTTCTATTATACTACAAAATCGAAATTCTTTTCCAAAATGCAAATTTTAAATTAGCTTGGATTTTGAAACTATACCTTGTCGTTGACGTCTACAGAAGCTCACCAGTTTTTAGCTGCTGATTGTTTTCAGTTTTCCTGTTTGACAAATCCCAAAAATTTTAGGAAACTTGGAATTTGAATTAATTGTGGCTGAATAACACTGATTATGTTTCCCTGCCTTTTACACAGTGTTTTGTGGTCCCACCATAATATAATGCATAATACATTTCCCAGATTTAGAATTTTACTGTTTTTTACACCTTTATTTTCTGGTCCCCTAAAAATATTAAATAGGGGTTCTACCGTATTTTACCATGGAACACTCAACGCATGGAAAATAAATATAATTTTGAATTATAATAAATCCACCCCTTAGACTCCAGCAGTTGTATCATAGTTGTATCTAGTCATCATACGGTGATGCAGCAATTTCTTATGACATAAGGACGAGAACATACAGTATATGCCATTCTGAATCTGTATTATGTCTTGAGGTCTGTGTGACCTTTAAGTGCATACATATATGTGGATTCACCCTGCTCCCTAATGTAGCTTGAACATTACGGCAATTAGAAAAGAACAACAATGCTGGCATGTTACACAAAGGGACCTTTATTTATCAAAAGTGCAGCAGTTCTAGGCCATGGCCGTTGCCATATATTTATCATCAGAAAATACTGAATAAAAATCAATGAAGCACCTTCTTTTGATAAATACCGAACTGTCCCCTTACACCACAGCTGTTCTAATTTCCTCTTGATAAATGTTGACCCTGCGCATTTTATTATCTGGTGAAAGGACTCTGCTATGTACTGCTGTCTCTGCATTTGAGCCTGTGACTGAGGCAATTAGCCACTGGAAGCCTGTACACAACAAACAGGTTTATAGATAGTTGTTTAAGGCTATAAATTCATATATTGAATATATTACAAGATTATGTATTCTTAGCCTTGGCTGATAGATCAGATGCAGCTATAGTATCCAGTATAGGCTGAAATTAAAGTTCATTTATGCACAATGCTAGAGCAATTTGCCTTTTCATGCTTAGGCATTTTTAATGTAGCAATCTACTCAGCTTGAATCAAATGTGTCCCTCCAGAGAGAGATTCTTCTGAGGAAGACATATTAGGTGTTGCATGACTATATATTTCCTTAATTTGTCCTCCTCTCTTGTCTGTATCGCATTTACTTTGTTCAGCCAAAATATGCTTTATTTTGTGCTGTTTCAGCTCCTTTGTACTTAATGTAGCTGAGAAAAGTCAAGCTTATTCTTTCTGCTTCATATATCACCAACAACAGTGGCCAGATAGCAGAAATGATTATCAATAGGAGGATGATTATGCCTGGTAATGATGTATGAAGCAAAAAAGTTATAATGGGATCCAGCAACATTACTTTCTGCAGACTGTACAGAGAAATTGATCAAAATTGGTACTTAGCTCAAGCAAATATTTGCACAGCTTCAGTATTTACCAGCTGTTGTTATGTTTTTTGTTACATAAAGCATTGAATGGGACCTGGCCTAATTATTTTGGCATTCTATTGCTTTCAATGAGAGGTATAGATGCTGTTCTATGTTTCTTAGCCAGAACATATAATAATTAGTGATGGACGAATATATTCGCCAGGCGCAAATTCGCTGAGAATTTGCACGATTCGGGGCAGGCAAATACATTCGAAAAACCGCTGCGAAAATTCGTCCTCGTCAAAAAAAATGGACACCGGCATCCTTTTTTTTGGACGCGGGCGCATTTTCGCCAGAGAATTTGCACCGGCGTAAAAAAACACTGACACCGGCCTTAAAAAAAACAGACACTGGTGTAAAAATTTTTCACCGGTTCGCGAATTTCGTGGGAAATTCGTTAAATTTTCTGCAAAGCGAAACGCCCCAAATTCGCCCATCACTAATAATAATCAAAAGGATTGATGTGGATTTACAAAGAATGCCCTGAGACTGCACCTAGTATCAACAATAAAGATACGCTATTGTGTACATTTTTAAATATCTTTATTAATTTGTAAGCATTATAAATGGACCTCACTCTGTTACTAAAAAGATACTGTTTACATAAATACCTATTGTATTGTGCAGTTTAGTTTGGCACTTATGTTGTAAGATGAACAAATGTTTGTCAATTTGGCCATCTGATATAATTAATATTGTCAACTAGTGGCTGGCAAATAAATTTGCCAGGTATGAATTCGATGCGAATTTCTGCATTTCGCCACTGATGAATACATTTGCGAAACTGCAGTGAAAATTCACCGGTGTCAAAAAAATCTGGACACGCATCGGAATAGTCGTTCATGTTAAAACTATCACGCGTCAACACTATTCGGACGCCCATTGACTTTAATGCGGGCATCAAAGTTGTCTTGAATTTACAGTGGCGTCAAAATTGACGTGGGCTTCAAAATTCGCGTTTCGGGAATTTTTCGCCATTTCACGGGAAATTTGGGAATTTTTCAGGCAAACTGAAACCGGGTTAAATTCGTCCATCGCTGTTATCAACATGTATTTATAAAGAGGCAACATATTTCAGAGTGCTGTATAATAAATGGGTGTATAGATTGCACATACAGATTGCAACCGATACAAGAGGCTCTGCTAAAAACAGTCTTTACTTAATTGTTTTCCTTCAAGATGAATGATTAGATCTCATAGGGGTCCAAGGTGAAATTGTAAGAAAGTGTCAGGACTACCAGAAGCACCCGACGGCGCTGCTTACCTTCCCGGCGGTCACGATGAAAATCCAAGATGGCGGCGCCCATGCTGAACACATGGTGCTGACGTCATCACTGGTGCCGGGATTTTGTAATAAAAGGGCGCCCTGGACGCTGAAACCCTGCCCAATTATAGGTCTTCAATCCTGTGAGTACCTGGGTGTATTATTGTCCGTCTGATTCCTGGTTTTGATCCCTGCTTCGATCCTGACTCTGATCCATATCTGCCTGCCTGTTTAAACTCTTGCCTGGACTTTTACTAACGATTGTGCCTTATTCCTATTTGTACTGCATACTTGGACTTTAACCCTTTTGGGGCTTCCTCCTCGGTCCAGACTACTCCCTCTGGGAGCCGATAGGCCCCCTGACAGAAAGGACTACACTACAATTCTATGCAGGCCTTATCTGGCAGAACTTTCCTTCCAGGCCAGTTGACATTTGACTTAACCCTGACCCAATATCAGTCATGGGGGCAAATTCACTAAGAATCGTAGTTGCGCCAGGCGCAAATTCGCCACACTTCGCCACACTTCGGCACACTTCGCCAGGCGTAGTTTCGCCAGCGCTCCGCAAATTCACTAAAATCCGAAGTTGCGCACAGGGGTAGCGTAAGTTTGCGAAGTTGCGCTAGCGTTAATTCGCCAAGCGAAGCGAAGTTTCGCTAGCGATGGTTAATTTGCATACGGCGCCAAATTCAAATTTCAATGGAGGAATGCGTATCAGCACTACAAATGCCTAGAAAACCTTCAAAACATCAAATAAAATTTTTATTTTGCCCTACACATGTGCCCACTGTATAGTTAAGTTGCCATGAGTTAGGAAATGTAGGGGGGAAGGAGGGGAGCCCCAAAACATTTTTCGATCTTTTTCAGCCTATCACCCATAATATAGAAAACACGCCAGCGTTTTTTGGGACTTTAGAAAAAATTTTCACTTTTTTTGAAGCAATCCCTATCTACTCTATTGTGCTTCGCCTGGTCTGAGGTGGCGAAGGAAGTCTATCGTAAAAGGTGGCGTTCAGAACAATGCGCGCGTTAGTAAATTTGCATAGTTTCGTTCGTTGCGCAAATTCGCCAGGCGTAAGGGTGCGAAGTTACACTAGCGAAATTACGCCAGCGTCCGTTAGTGAATTTGCGAAGTAACGAAAATGCCCGACGCTAGCGAATTGACGCTAGCGTTTGGCGCTTCGGCGCTTAGTGAATTTGCCCCATGGTGATTTGATTTGGCCTCATAAATGAGACACATTAGTTATTAATGGCACCAGTCAGTGGTTTCTTTTCTTAAAATGCCTTTATTAGGACATGGGCTCTGACACCAAACATTTGGCAAAAATGTTTGGGGTCAGAGCCCATGTCCTAATAAAGGCATTTTAAGAAAAGAAACCACTGACTGGTTACCGTCAATAACAAATGTAGTTTTATTGAATAGATTGGAGGTGGAAACCGTTGGACGTGCATCAGGTTAAAGCAAATTGGAGGTGAAGGGTGCTGACTGTGAAACCTGTGAAACTAATCTCATAAATGAGCCAACACCTTCCTTTGATTATTTTATCTGTTAATTAAGTTAAGGTCCCATGATCCTCTAGTTACGTACACATTAAGGTGGCCATACACCAGAAGATCCAAAATTGCCCAGCACATAGATCTTACTGGGGTGATCTGATTGTTTGGCCAACGTTCGGATCATAACAGAGGCCAATGCAAATCATTGGTTTGATCGAGCCAGTGTCCACATCCCAACAGAATTTTTAAATCAGCTCAATAGAAATCTGTACAATCTTCCACAAGAGATCTGTCAGGGAGGAAGTTGAGGAGGGCCCATACACGGCAGATAAGCTGCCGATCTGATAGAAAGCAAGCTTAAAGGTCCCCATACATGGATAGATCCGCTCGTTTGGCGATGTCGCCAAACGAGCGGATCTCCCTCCGATATGCCCACCTTGAGGTGGGCAATATCGGGCAGATCCGATCGTGGGCCCTAGGGCCCAACGATCGGATCCTAGCATTCGGCAAACGGGCGGTCGGATCGCGGGACCGCATCAACGAACAGATGCGGCCGCGATCCGACGGGATTTTTAAACCCATCCGATCGAGATCTGGCCGACTTTCGGCCAGATCTCGATCGGGGAAGCCCGTCGGGGGCCCCCATACACGGGCCAATAAGCTGCCGACACAGTCTGTCGACAGCTTTTATCGGCCCGTGTATGGCCACCTTTAGTCTCAGAAGGGATATCTGCCTACAATGATTTGACTCTTCTGTTTTAAAGACCAATAAATCTCATGACACAGATGTCAAAAATTCTTTCAGTTAAATATTACACATTGTTTTAGGCATAAATACATGATAGTGTCCTTTTAAAAGAACACTTCACCCTATATTCACTTTATTTTCCCTAGAATTAGCCATTAATGCTCTAATAAGCAGTAACAAAACTAGCCCATCCTGAGCCTGGGTGCGGGCCATGCAGCCTGCGGGCCATGCAGCCAGGCTCCCCCACCCCCTCCAGAAGCGATCTTCTTAACTGCTTTAACGGTGTGTTATCTGCCAGCGGACCCTGAGGGGGTGCGGGGGCCTGGTCCAATCGCACCCTCTGCTCCCCCGGTAGTTCCGACACTGCTAATAATGTAACACATCCACTGACTCACCTGATAGGTGTCCTCCAGTGGCCAAATCATAAAGGAAAAATGCATTTGACTTTAATGCATTTGGAGTGAGAAAAAAACGCCCATTGACAAAAAACTTGAGAAAAAAAACACCCATTGACTTTAATGAAATTAGAGTGAGAAATATAGTCTCCTACAGACTCTAATATATTTTGCTACAAAAAAGTTGCCGTTACAAAAAAGAAGTCCATAGCTTTTCGTGAATTTTTCACCATTTTGCGAAGTTTTCAGCAGTTTCGCAAGTTTTTTTAAAAAAAATCTACATTTGTGCATTACTAGTGATGGACGAATTTCTCCCATTTTGCTTCGTCAAAAAATGCGAATTTACTGATGGAAAATAAGATATTTATGATTTAGTTTTTCCCAAAGCTGCATCCAGTGTTTCTGGCAATTAGATACAAAAATGTTGTCTTGTAATTGCAAGAGTATGTGGGAAATTGTAAGCAGTACTTCAGGTCTTCTTGACAAGTGCTATATAAAATAATTTTGTTTATGGCAGCAATGCTATGTGCGGTGCTTTAGCCACTCATAATGATAAGCCTTTCTTTGATGTACCCATCAAACCAACACCCCCTTTGCAATTAAGCCCAAACACCTCAGAACCTCTGTGCATTGACTCGTTTCTTTGATAATATCCTTTCTTGTGATGTAGTGAAAGTTTTCTTTTGTTGTGGCAGACAAAACGGAATACTGCAGCCAATTAATGAGTCACAGACTAGTTGCTATGATGTGAATGTGATATAGGAACTCCAATGCCCACTGAGAAGTTTTTCAAGATATGAGCACCTAGTGCTTAGACGAGTCATTAGAGCAGGTCTCCAAAGCTCTCTTTTGCTCTTATATGTGTATATCCTTGCCTGTAGCTTTGAGGTTTTTGGAGGTTTTATACCAGAGAAACAGTTCATACTGAATATGCAGCCAAAGTTTCCAATTTGTTTTAAAAGCTCTAAAAATTTGAGATTTATTTATCTAATACAAAACATTGTCAAGGTCCTATAGAAATGATACATCTGTAGTATTAGGGTCTTCGGAAGTAACTGATTACTCACCACAAAAGGGAAGTGGCCCAGGTGCACCGGCCCTGAGCCCTCAGCATGGGGAGCAGACAAACCAATCAATCAATTTGAAGAGTTCACTTTGGAATTTTTTGGTAGGATTACTACTAAGGTGAGTTTAAGTAGATTCATCTTTTAATTGGCGCAGTGCTTCATTAACATAATCTGTCCTGTTCATAACCACTATGGCTCCCCCTTCATCTGCAGATCGAATAACGATTTCTTTATCATTTTGTAGATTATCTAAGGCTAGTTTTTCAGCATAAGTTAAGTTGTGTTTTCTATGATTATTTGGAGTATTGGTCGAAAGTTTAAGTTTTGTAAGGTCTCTTTTCACTGGTTTTTGAAATGTTTTCACAATATCGTCTCTTGGGTGAACTGGAAAGAAATCAGATCCAGGCCTGAATTTTCTAACATCTAAATCCGGGTTTGCACCCACTCTACCTATATCTGGATCATTTTCTCTCTGGAGCTCACTCAATTTTATGATACTGCAGGCTTCTTGAAAGCTATTTAGATCTGTGAATCATTTGGCTCATCTGCAGTTATATCACAAATTTGTTAATGAGAAGGGGATAATGCAAAAATTTTTTTAATTTTTAAGTTTTTAAGTTTCCGTACAAATCTGTTCACATCAATAAGCGTGTTAAATAAATCAAAGGGTTGTGTAGGGCAAAAAGAAAGACCTAACTGGAATAGTCTTTTTTCAGTGTCCGTTAATGTCCTTTTTGATAGGTTCAATATCGTTTGTTCTTTGGTCTGTCCCATTCTGTGACATTCTTGTGTTGTCCTCCTCTCCTGATGTCTTGTCTAGGGGTCTCTGCTCGTAGGGCTTCCCTGTCCTGAAGAAGGTATGAGGCGGTCTGTATCACGTGTCGTTTTTTTGAATCTTTCTTTTTTTAGGAGCATCACGTGTGAAAACATCTATTCTTTTCATATTCATCTATTCTCTAATATTCTCGTATATCCATAATGTCCTCTTCAATCTGTTTGTTTTTAGCCTCCATCTGGTTATTTAAGGACATATAGGGGGCATATTTATCAAGGATCGAATTTCGAAGTAAAAAAACTTCGAAATTCAATCGAATTTAAGTACTTCGATAGTCAAAGTATTTTTTCCAGCGAAAACGGCCATATTCGATCAAAGTATGATCGAAGTAAAATCGTATGATTTAGGATGGGTTCTGTTCAATATTTTATCACCCAACTTGCATTGTTGAATTTTCCCATACACATTTCTTTTAGTACTGTGCAAGAAAAAAATCAGTAGTGAATCTGAAAAACAATTTGAGGAACTACAGCCCATAAAATTGCCTGCCCTACCCTAGACTAGACAGATCATGCCTAGAGATCAGCTTGAAGTCCATCCTAAGCCTTCTTTTTTTTTTGTCTTTCCTTCTCAAACCCTGCGCACTTTCTACCATTCTTTATATTCACTTGTGTAAAGTCTTAACATCATCATTTAGTCATTATTATGACTGAAATGTAAACCTACATTTGAATTTACTACTAGTTCGTCTGTTCAATAACAGCACCAGTGGGTTGGTGCAGTTCAAGGTGCAAAGTGAATGGCATGTAGCATGTACAGACCACTAGAAGGTGGACATTTCTAATGACATATGCCATTGGTTAGGAGTAGGGTAAGTAAAGCAACTCATATCCCCTCCTGCCTATATTAATAGGCGAACCGAGATTACTGCTCTCTGTACTGATAGAGAGTTAAAACATGCATTCATTAGGAACATATTTACACTGGTGTGAATTTAAGTTGCACAGCTTGGTGTTTGATGCACAGCTTGATTCATTCATTACAGGAAAAGCTTCAGTGTTACTGTATGTAGATCTTAATGAGAGCGTCCCCAGGGCTGCCTTGTACTGCATGTCAACAAGATACAAATTATTAAAATATGTTATTTACTACTAATAAGAGATAACTAATCTGAGAAATAACATAATGCACACTAATAAAATTAATCTTTATTCTAAGATTTATATCTATGGATGTTGCTTATTAAAATAGATCTAAAATTTTTGGATTAAATCTAAAAATAGATTTTCTATTTCTAATCCTAAACTTTAAATTTGGCCACACACATAAAAAAGTGGATCTTTGCCCGATTTGAAACCTACTTACTAGGTAAATTGGCTTATTCTAGCCCATCAGGAGAACACCGCATCAACATACCAATATGGTCTTCACCCAAGTGGATTTTTGAACCTGCCTAACAGATACTGTATCTAGCCAAGTTTCCCCTTTCCCGGAAAGTCTTTTAATTATCTGTCAGATCTGATGTAATAGTTTACTTCATAGTATGCTTAAAAAGTATTGATATTGCTATACTCACCACATTCAACTTTTTTTTCATTGAAAGTAATTACCTACTAAACCAGTGTTGAGTTGGTTTACTGTTGTTCAATATAAATTAAAACCTATCATAGCCATTCATCAATGGGCTTCAAAAATCAAATTTGTGCTACTCACATTTTAAAAAAACTTGAATGTTTGCGTATTTATTAAAAAATCTGAAAAGAAAAAACTTGATTCAATACAATCAGAAAAAAAACTTGAATACCTCACATCTGTGAGTTTACAAGCTAAAAAAAAAAAAAGGTTTGAATTTTGTCTGAGAAAACTCCCATTGACTTCTACATGAACTTGCAAGCTTTTAGGTTCCGAGTTTTCTATGCTTAATAAATACCAAACATCCGAAATTTTAAAAATTTAATTTTGATTTTGAATCATGGCAAAAATTTAAATTCAAACCTTGATATATCACTCCCTAAATGTTTTTATCTATATATCTATCTATATCTATCTATATCTATCTATCTATCTATCTATCTATCTATATATATATATATATAGTGATGGGCGAATTTATTCGCCAGGCGCGAATTCGCAGCGAATTTGCGCGTTTCGCTGGCAGCGAATAAATTCGCGGCAAAAAATCGCCGGCATCAAATTTTTTTTTTTCAAAAAAAGGACGCCGGCGTCAAAAATGGGCGCCGGCGCCATTTCGCGAATTTTTTCGCGCGAAATTCGCACATTTTTCGGTGAAGCAAAACGACGCAAATTCGCCCATCACTATATATATATATTATATATATATATATATAGAGAGAGAGAGAGAGAAAGAGAATATATACAGTGTATATATGATTAATGATAATTAAATCTACATGTTGTTTAATAATGTTTAATAAGTGAAATTAATAAGAGTAATTAATACTCTAGAGAAGAAACCTGTACATCAGAATGTTGCTATTTCTAAAAATGGAGCATATAAAATGTTAGGTTTAATTATCAAGCAGGCTGTGTACATTTAGAATTAATTGTGTGTATGACAGGATTATTTATAGTTCTTCCAGATGGAACACACAGTATTTCACACAGTACCCAAGTTGCATATTTCTCCAACAAGGCAATTTTCTTACTTTCAGATGACAGGGTTACAGGCCATGTGCCTAACCAAAAATCTGAAGATGACAATTAGAACAATGTTTGGTATTTGATTTCCCATTTCACATTATAAAGGAGATCTTTAAAGAGCTTTACTTCCATTTTGCTTTTCATTCCTTTGACTAACACTTCTTGTTGCATGTAGACTATATTGTTCTTGCTTCTAATAATGTTCTTACTCAAACTTAGAAATATGCTTGAATAATTGGAAATGTCAAGGCTTGGCTCTATTCTGCTCTAAAATGGACATCAATTTTCTGCAAAACCGCTTTCTACCGATTAATAGAAAATAGCAAGGTAAACTTTCATTTATTAACTATGAAAACTCTAAGCAAAACTAGGATCAAAAAATAGAAAAGTATTTACCATTTTATGATTTGTTGTTTATTTTTAACTTGACTTGATGACTTGGTAACTATTTGTCTCCTCCTCCCCTATGGCAACCAATCATTAATTAGATTTGTTCAGACTACTGTCATAGACAAGATGTCAGGCAGTGGTGTAGATAACGCCAAGAAAATGAAATTATTAAGCAGCTTACAGGGACATCAAACTTGACTGAGATTGGAACAGGAAGACTGAGGGTGAAGAGAGGCCGTGAGGTCTAGAGTGAAGAACCAGGTGTTTAAGGGCAGATAGAACAAGTCAGGGCAGACAGAACAAGTCAGGGCAGACAGAACAGGGTTAAAATGCCAACAGGTGAGGTTTAGACCAGACGGAGGAGGTGGCAGTGAAGTCCAGGAAATGTTTTGGCAGGAAGGGAAGCCATAGGAGTAAGTCAGGCTACAAGAGTAAATATTTGATAACCATGCCCTTCACTTAGTTGGCTTGGTGGCTTTAAGTACAGTAGGCTGTGGGATAATGAAGTGCAGCTCCAAGATGCATGTGGCATCATTACATTACAATTAGTGATGTGTGGGCCGGCCTGACCCCTGTGGGACCCGCGGGATGGGCAGGTTTTGGCCGACTTCCAAACTGTTTGCAAGTCGTAGGTGGGTGCGGATTGAGCCCTTCTTTCCCCTCTCCCCACCACAACACAACAGACTTTCCCCTACAACACAGAATTCTCACCACATTGCTCCTTGGTTCCACTGCATTCCACCACTAAGAACACTTGTACAAGTGTAAAAGCTTCATTAAAGTGCAATGAGCACCAGCCACTACACCCCTTTGCCTTTGCTGCAAACAACTGTGTATTCCATGACTACTTGTATTACACCATAGCTGCTGAAGACATTCAATGCCACATAGTATCTTTTAATTTGTTTTGATGATTTGCTAGGAAACCATTTATTATCGGCAACCTCCATAAGAGTGCAGCTGAAATTTTATGGTCTAAAATGTTTTGTTTTCGCTTCATGTCTGTACATGACTAGTGATGGGCGAATTTGCGCCGTTTTGCTTCGCTGAAAAATTTGCAAATTTCCCACGAAATTTGCAAAACAGCGATAAATTCACGCAACGGCGCCGGTGTCTCATTTTTTTTTTACGCCAGCAAATTTTCGTGCAGTTTTGCGCATATTCACTGTGACTTCGCGCCTGCCGAATAAATTCGCCCATCACTATACATGACAGCCAATTAAATGTTTGCTTTCATTGTTCTACCCGCAGGTGGCTGAAGACAACAAATCACTGATTGGCTGCTAGGGGTTACTAAAATACAAGAATCCATAAATAATTCAAATAAATCAATACCGTTAGGTGGAATACATATCTACTTGGAATGAATACTTACTAAAAGTCTCTTATCCATTACTCATATCGTATCATATACTGGTAAGGGACCTGTTATCCTGAATGCTTGGGACCTGGGGTTTTCTGAATTACTAATCTTTCTGTAATTTGTCTACTATCAAGTACAAGGTACTGTTTATTATTACAGAGAAAAATATATATATATATATTTCAACCCATGTTTGCTGCATATGAATTTATGCGTACCGTGAAAAATAACAGGTTGCAGTCATTAGAACAGCCATGGAATCGTCCTAAACACACACATATATATATACAGTATATACATAGTCCATGAGCGTTCAGCACACCATAAGGAGATAATGACCCAGGTGCTACTCTCATTAGCAGTATACAAAAAACAAAAAAGTGAGGTTTTTTGCAGAGGGAAGTGTTTTGGATAAGAAAGTTGAACACCCTGGCACCGGCAGGGTTAAACGAGCACTGTTCCCTTCTATGTTTTTTGGAACAACGCTGAAGTGATTTGGGCAGGATGCTATTTGTTATTCAGTTTTTTGTATCTATTTAAATTATGCCTTAGACTTGATATTTGAAACAGTACCAGAGAATTGGTTACAATGTTTGATATAGGAACAGGTTACTTAATTGCTTTTGAAATAAGGATTTTGTATGTCTCAATATAGTCCATTGATTGATTTCATGTGGTTTTTAACCCCCCTGAGAGAGGGGAGTGATTTTTTTAAACACATGGGTCATGTGGTAGCACGGGGTTGAGTGAGTGCAATTGGTTTTAGCTATTTATTCACTGAACATTTTTACTGTTGCATGTATGGTCTTGAGAAAGGTCTTAGACACAGACCGAAACGTTGACCTTTTTTAAAATGCATTAAATAAAATTTAACTTTTTTAACTATTTGAAAAACGTTCCTGGTGTGCACCTCACTTTTTTGTTTATATATATATATATATATATATATATATATATATATATATATATATATATATATATATATATATATATATATATATATTCAATTATCAGCCTTCTTCCTCTATTCATTACAGACTAGTATGTGCAGCTATTGTTGTGTGTAACATTAGTAGTGGGAAGTAGTGCTACTTTCTATACGAAGTCAAGGATATGCTGAAATTATAATGAGAAGGTTATTAAAAATGAAATATTCTTTCTGTTAACTGTTTTTCCACCAATTCTTCCATTTTACATATTTTCTTTACTAGCCAGTATATTCCATGTTTATTCTTCTTACTTCTTATATCCATGAACATTTCTAGGCACAGTTGAAGAATTGGAAGTGACTTTTTATTAGGGTTGCCACCTTTTCTGGAAAAAAATATAGACCTTCCTATATTCTTGCCGTTTTTCCTATTGATAGGCTGGTAAAATACAGGCCAGGTGGCAACCCTACTTCTTATACCTGATTCTTAAAGGGATAGGTCTCCTTTAAATTAACTTTTGGTATGTTCTAGAATGGCTAATTTTAAGCAACTTTCCTTTTGGTCTTCAATATTTATTTTTTTATAGTTTTTGAATTATTTCCCATTTTATTCGGACTCTTTCGAATTTTCAAATGGGGACCACTGACCCCATCTAAAAAACAAATGCTTTGTGAGGCTACACATTTATTGTTATTGCTCATCTTTCTATTCAACCCCTCTCCTATTCATATTACAGCCTTTTACGCAAATCAATGCATGGTTGCTAGGATAATTTGTCCTTAGCAACCAGGAGAGCTGAACCTGCAACCTGGAGAGCTTCCTAATAAAAACCTAAACAACTCAAAACCACAAATAATAAAAAATTAAAACCAATTGCAAATTGTCTCAGAATATCACTCTCTATCTCATACTAAAATTTAATTTAAAGGGGACCCGTCACCCAAATAAAAAAATTCCAAATCCTACTTTATCACATTATTCAAGCAAAAATGAACTTTAATTACACTATATATAAATTATTTGAATCTTGTTTCCTTCAGTCTGGGAACTCATAATTATAGTAAGCAGGCAGGAGCCATTTTGTGGACACTTATTAAGACAAGCCTTGTATCATCTCAGAATCTTGTTTGTGCACCAGAATGGGAGACCCGATTTCCATCCCCATGCCCTGGTTACACAATTAAATGGTTAAGAGAACTGGGGGAATGTGGGGAGAGCAGTGACATCTAGGAAGTGCTGAATGGAAAGTGAAAGTAATTGTCTGACCCGCCTCTATGCCCTTGGCATAGAGGAGGGGCAGACAATATTTGATTGACAGCTGAGATTATTAAATGATCTTACAACATCTACAAATGCTTTAATAAAAAAATGAATTTGGATTTCATGTTTAATTTGTAAAGGACTTTTATTATGCAGCTTTTTATGTCTGGGTGACAGGTCCACTTTAAAGGTGAACAACTGTTATACAACTTTAAATACACAAAAATGGGATTGTGGGAGCACACAAAGGCTAAGTACAATTGGTTTGGCCAAAGTACCCTTGTGCATACAAAAGCTGTATGTGTGTGCGTGGGTTATCGATGCACATTCCTTGGCCCCATCGAATTATTAATTTAAAGGGATCCTGTCATCGGAAAACATGTTTTTTTCAAAACACATCAGTTAATAGTGCTACTCCAGCAGAATTCTGCACTGAAATCCATTTCTCAAAAGAGCAAACGGATTTTTTTATATTTAATTTTGAAATCTGACATGGGGCTAGACATTTTGTCAATTTCCCAGCTACCCCCAGTCATGTGACTTGTGCCTGCACTTTAGAGAAATGCTTTCTGGCAGGCTGCTGTTTTTCCTACTCAATGTAACTGAATGTGTCTCAGTGGGACATGGGTTTTTACTATTAAGTGCTGTTCTTAGATCTACCAGGCAGCTGTTATCTTGTGTTAGGGAGCTGTTATCTGGTTACCTTCCCATTGTTCTTTTGTTGTTTTGTCTTGTATAAAATATTGCTCTATCTGACTGTACATTTTTTTATCTATATATAAAAGATTTTTACTTTATACCACCTTTTGTTTGTATGTTACTTTGTATTGAAATGGCAGAAGCATGTGATACTTTTGGTGTTCAAGGCAGTGGTAGCTCCATGTTTCTCCAGCGTCAATAGACATGCTTGAGCTCAGTTCCACAAAAGCATGGGATGGATGCGCTGGTGCTGTGCAGAACTATATTAAAATGAAAGGAGTGTGATTTGACACAGGTACAGGTATGGGATTCGTTATCAGGGAACTTGTTTTCCAGAAAGCTCAGAATTATGGGTAGACCATCTCCCATAGACTCCATCTTTCCAAAATATTCAAATTTTTTAAAAATTATTTCCTTTTTCTCTGTAATAATAACACAATACCTTGTACTTGATCCCAACTAAGATATTATCAATCCTTTTGGACACAAAACCAGCCTCTTGGGTTTATTTAATTATTTACTAATAGATTCAAGGTGTGAAGATCCAAATTACGGTAAGGTCTGTTATCTGGAGAACTCCAGGTCCCAAGCATTCTTGATAACAGGTCCCATACCTGTACCTTCATTGAATAGACTTAATATGGGCACAGTCTTGCATGCATTTTAGATCCAAGTTCAGAAGCCCATATTAACCAATATTAATCAAAACAATCAACAAAACAATTGACATAAAGGACCCAAGATTTATCCTAACAATGGGCAGGAAGGAGGCTATCCATAAAGTACCAGGCACTTTTCTTCAATAGCAGGATGGTACAAAAACCTGGATCAACGCAGAAGAAATTATGCAGTTAACAAATAGTTTTACTTAAAAAGAGAACATCTCAAACACAAACATTACACATTTCGTGCCTTGTAGGGCAATTAATCGAGTCTAGGATTAAGTGCCCTCCAAGGCACCAAACATGTTAAATAATTTTTTTGAGATGTTTTGTCTTTAAATAAAACTTTTTTTACTGCAACATTTCTTCTGTAATGGTCCTTTTTTTGTGAAGAAAAGTGTTCATAACCTCCTCTAAGCTGAAGGTCTGGGGTATGTGTACCTAGAGTCCTACTGACATTGGTGTGTTTATCCCAATCCTTCACAACGGGATTTATGTACTGTGTAAAATGCAGGATATCCCTTCTGTAGGATCATGCCTCAAACACTTAAAGGAAAAATATCAGGACCATGTATGGACTAGGCCAGGAGGACACCAGGAAACAACTCAGGGGGCCCTGGCCTTCATGGGCCACGCTGACCTGGACATGATTGCCACCTGCCATCCATAGTTGCTCCCTACTGCTGTCTGATGACACTCCCCACCACCCTCCGACCCCTGATCATGTCTAAAGTAAGTATAAGTTGCATGCGGAGGAGGGAGGTGCTAGCAAAGGGTGAGCAGGTGGCCAATGGGGGCCCCTGGGGAAGCAGCCCCAGTTGGCCCCAAACACCCCAGTCCAACCCTAATCAGGACTAATAAAAGGATTTTTTGGGAGCATGCCAGAATAGGAATTGACCCAAATACTATTTTTGAAATTGACTGATGCAAATTTTCGGGGGACTCTCTGTGGTCCGCATCTATGGGATGTGCAGTCTTTACTGTTGCACCCCTGTAGAGGAGATATCCTAGTGCTCTTGGGCAAAGTAGGAAACAAAAGTCAGATGTTGGAAAGAGAAAACACAGCAGATATTCTCAAGCAGAAAGTAAATAATCAGCATAGGGGGAAAAAAGGAAATAAGATTAATACTATACTTTAATACATCTCACCCCACAGGAATGGTTAACAGAATAACTGTCGACAGGAAACAAAGCTAAAGTAAAAAATGTCAAAATCCAGAATATCTATTTCACTGTTCCCATTATTCACTCTTTCTTCATTTCTCCTTTATAAATACTAAAAGCCAGACTATTCCCCAATAAGTTTTCAAAATTTGGTACGTGTTTCTTATCAAAATTCTCATGGACTATGTTATGTTTTGGGTAGCCGAGGATGAGTAGCGTATAACAGTGCTTTATTAGCAGAGTCAGACAGCCATTACATAGCAGTAACTTTTACTTTCACTTTAAAGCTGACAGGAAGTATGCACAGTATAAGTCTGGGCACAGTGACATCTACAGGCCATTTCTATAAACACCACAGACTATGTTTTTTTGTTTTTTTTTTAACAGCGATCCTCTCAAAATCTACAACAAAGTAAATCCATTGTAAATTATTTAATAGTTATGAGCATTAAGTGTTCTGGAGAGTGTAAATACATTAGCTGAGCATGGCTGTCTGACAGCAAAACTGTTTGCCTTTTATTGCAACATGTAAAATGCTTCCTTGACACAGGCACTGACATAATTCAGGGGCAATTTTATTCATCATTAGTAATTAGTAATTAGTAATGTTTTTGCACCAGCCTGTCTTTAATATTAATGTATTGATCTGCAAGCCATCTGTATTATGTAATGTTTTTGTCTTTCTGTATCTATCTATCTATCTATCTATCTATCTATCTATCTATCTATCTATATGGTTATGTAGGGTTAAATTCCCCTATGTTCTAGAAATCCCCTACTGGTTGAAAATCCTCTAGTGTGCTAGTTTGGCCAGTTAAGAGGTGGGCTTAATTTAGAAATGGGAAGGGAAGAGTTTCCCTTCCAGGTTGAAGTGTGTCCCTAGCAGTTCCAGATTTGGCCAAGAGGTGTCAGTGTTATATAAGTCTTTATAATATAGATGCATTGGGTGCTCGATCTATTTGGCTGCCACATGCTGAGCAGGGTGGATTCCTACTGGAGAGACTGGTACTTGGGCCCCAGTAAGGAAAGGCCTCAAGGGGAGTGAACCTTGGAGAATTTGTGGAACAAGGCATGAGATAGTAGTAGGTGTAGCTTCTGTCACAGTGCACTCTAGGAGTCAGATAGTTGAGCTAGAGTGAGCAGTTCTGTGCTCCAGTGTAGGAGGATAGATTGGAGGCATCTCTCCCAAGTGATACTGTCTGTTAGTGTAGGAATCATAGAGGATAGAGAATCAAGTTAGAGGATTTCCCTGGAAGTTCCACTGGAGGTGATCCAAGTTTGCTAAAGAGGTAAAGTGGGATTCCTGCCAAGTCTGTCTCCAAAGGGCTGTCTGTGTGTGATATGCTCTGCTATTGACCTTAACCACTTTGCCTCAGAGAAATCATGTACCATGTTATTTTGTTATTTCCTTCGCACAAATGTGTGAGTGCCCAGCTGAGGCTGAGCGTCTGATGTAAACAATGATTTACACTATTTGAATGAAAGCCAGTCCTGGGTGGAAAACAATATATATAGTGTCCAGTAGTCCAGTAGTCCAGTAGGGTTCTTCCAATCTCATCTCAGCAAACTTATTCTGTATGGATTTAAGAGACTTCCTTGGAAGTAGGAAAGATGGCATTGTCAAGAATGTAATTCTACACTGTAGCCTTAATGGGATACTATAATGGTGACACGTACAATTTGGCATTAAGATACTTGTAAATAATGGCATAGTGAGTCCCCCAGACCAGCGGCGATTCTGGTGAAGAATCTGCCTGAGGCAGCTCCTCAAAACGCCACCCCCCCCTCACCATCGGGTGGGGAGGCATCCGAGGCAGGAACATTAGCGCGGAGAGCGCAACTGTGCTCTCTTGCACTAGTAAAGCTGAATTTCCGGTTTCAAAAACGGAGTTTGGCTCTTTAAAGTACAGGAGCCCCTGAAAATGTATCTGGCGTTGCCGCCTGAGGCCTCATTAGCCGAGCACCCCTGCCCCAGACACCCTGACACCATTTCCTTGAAGTAAGTTACCTTTAGCTACATTGAGGTTGGAGAAATGATCTCCAAAATCTTCAGCACTGTAGAATATGCACCCATGCACCACCTGGTTGGTGTTAGTATAGCACCCAGCAGGAGATTGGAGGAAAGGATGTCCTGATACAGATGACAGATACAAATTGATTAGTTGAGTTGCATGATTCTTTACTGGCTGTATCTGCAAGCAGAGGATCATGTATAATGTTTATAACTTATGAAACTAAATATATAGGCAAAAAAGAAAAAAAAATATTTAACGTAGGCCATTACAAGTGCCATTTCAAGGTGCTACTTGTACCAGGATGAGTGCTGAATACTTGGGGGCCGATTCACCAAGGGTCGAATATCGAGGGTTAATTAACCCTCGATATTCGACTGGGGAATGAAAATCCTCCGACTTCGAATATCGAAATACTTTGATCGAACGATTGAAGGAATAATCGTTCCATCGAACGATTAAATCCTTCGAATCGAACGATTCAAAGAATTTTAATCCAACGATCGAAGGATTATCCTTCGACCAAAAAAATTTAGGAAAGCCTATGGGGACCTTCCCCATAGGCTAACATTGACTTCGGTAGCTTTTAGATGGCAAACTAGGGGGTCGAAGTTTTTTCTTAAAGAGACAGTACTTCGACTATCGAATAGTCGAACGATTTTTAGTTTGAATCCTTCGATTTGAAGTCGTAGTCGAAGGTCGAATTAGCCCAATCGATGGTCGAAGTAGCCCATTCGATGGTCGAAGTAGCCCAAAAAACACTTCGAAATTCAAAGTTTTTATACTTCGAATCCTTCACTAGAAGTTAGTGAATCGGCCCCTTAAAGTTCAGTATAAAAATAAAAAACTGGGTAAATAGATAGGCTAGAGAAAAAAAAATTCTAATATAGTTAATTAGCCAAAAATGTAATGTATAAAGGCTGGAGTAACTGGATGTCTAACATAATAGCCAGAAAACTACTTCTTGCTTTTTAGCTCTCTTGGTTTTGACTGATTTCCACTTGGTTTCTACCACCATCACCAATCAGTGACTTGAGGGGGCCAAATGGGTCATGACTGTTGCTTTTGAATCTGAGCTTACTGATAAGGATCAATTGCAAACTCACTGAACAGTTATGTACCATGTGGCCCCTCTTCAAGTCGCAGACTAACTCAGAGTTAGAGAGCTGAAAAGCAGGAAGTAGTGTTCTGTTGTTAGTGTTCTGTTGTTAGACATCCAGTCACTCCAGCCTTTATACAATACATTTATGGCTAATTAACTATATTAGAAACATATTTTATTTTGCACAGCCTGTCTATTTTCCTTGTTTTTATTTTTACACTAACCTGTTCATTTAAGCCCACCCTGTGTCTGTCACATGATTCATTTATGTTAACTTCATATCTCAGGCACTTAGAGAATATATATATTACATTTTAATCTTCCCTTGAAAAGCACAAGCCTGTCTTTAATACTAATGTTTTGCTCGGAGGTGTATGTCTGCGCAAGCGATCTGCAAGTGATCAGCTACAGGGCTTACTTTAAACTGCCTGTCATTCCGACAGTCTTCTTTTGGCAGGCATTCAGCTTTTGTATTAATGTTTTAAAAGCCCAGCAGAATTTCATATCTGGCTCTAGCCATTACACCTGAAACAAAAAGAACATAAACCGGATTTGACTCCAGTGAGATCGCGTAGCCCCCACCTCCCTTAAGTCTATATCATAAAGTTTTTGCCTGGTTGTGCTTGCAGTACGTTAGTACATAATTCATCAGCAGCTGATGGGGGTGGTTTATTTTATTATACTGCAGCTAGTGATGGGAGAAAAAAGTAATGCATTCAAGGCCAGTATTTGGGGTGGAGATGAGAATTTGCCCAGGGCTCTCAGCATCAAGGGCACCCAATGGGGAAGGGGATGATAGATACAACTGCAAACTACAAACTGGCTGTTTGGGGGAGGTTGATGGAATCTGTATTGCAACAACTCCTGGAGGACCACAGGGAGAACTTCTGTGATTTCAGTAACCCCATAGGGATCCAGCTTCCCTGCATTGCTCTCATTCACACACATATCCATGCATTTTACTCCATGAAATTAAAGTGGTTGTTGTATTAAAGCTGACCTATACTGATAGGGATTTTACCCTGCCTTCAGCTTACAGTACTTTTTGATGATTTTTAGCTTGGATCTCTCTAGCAGCTTACACTGTGAACACAAATGCAGGATTGCTGCAGCATAAAAATTACCGTCAGAATGATATATATATCTATATATTTATATCTATATATATATATATATATATAGATAGATAGATAGATAGATAGATAGATAGATAGATATATATATATATATATATATATATATATATATATATATATATATATATATATTCTGATAGTTACTTGTATTTCTGCTTGGGCATAACTGCATAGTCCACCCAGGGTTGGAGTGGCCCACCAGGGCACCAGGAGAAAACCAAGTGGGTGAGCCCTGGTTCTGTTGGGCCCCACTGGTCCTGGCACATTGGCAGGCTGTAAGTTGCAGTGCAAAGGTGCTGAAACTGTAATAGATGACAATCATTATACTGGTGGCCCTGGTAGTCATTGGGGTGGGGGCAGTGGTGTAACTAGATATTACTGGGCCCCATAGAAAATTATTCTTCAGGCCCCCAAAATGTCAAAAGGCTGACCAGTTTTAGGAGTATTTATTGAAATTGTATATTCATTAAGGATGTAAGCAGACAGATCTCTCACACGGGGTTGTGCGAAATTTTCAACTTTATAATTTGTCTCCTGGTTGTGGGGTATTTTTATCAGTTCCCTCAGTCTGCGGTGTGTAGTATGTTGGCGTTTTTTCCTCATGGAGCTCTATGGTGGATGACTCAGATCCTTGGTAATTCTGGTCCATTAATGCACCTGGAGAGCTTTGTGAAACCTTGCTGTATCTCGGTTTCATTGGGGTAGTTACTAGGTTGATTTTTTTCAGGGTCATATAATAATGAAAATCCTTTTGATTAGGATAAATAATTAATACTTTATTACAAAAGAAAAACCCAATGCGTTTCGTCTATAGTATATACTATACCACCCCTGAGGAAGTACATGTTATATACGAAACGCAGACTGAGGGAACCGATAAGAATACCCCACAACCAGGAGACACACTATAAAGTTGGAAATTTCGCACAACCCCGTGTGAGACGTCCGTCTGCTTACATCCTATAAGCGTGAATACATAAATGTGAGTAGTTCTGTGTTGGAAAAACGGGTCACATAAGAAGTTAATACACTATTGGTACATGGGAACGGTATGCTATAATACAGAAAATAACACATATCAAATAATACACATGACAACTTACTTTAGTTGGAGAATGGCCGCAGCAGAATTTATTAATAGATTTTTAAACATACCATGTACTCTCAAAATACATAAACTAGCCAGCCCAATTCCTTCATTGGGTAGCCTATCCCAAATAGTTCCGCCTTTTGATTCTTCCGGCCAGGAAACTACTTATATAACAAACTTACATTTTTCCTCCAGCAGCGCCAATTTTTTTTTTTTTTATAAATTTTATTAACAACATATACTCAATATATTACACAACAGGGTGGGCGGGTGGGTGCAAATCTGGACAGCATGTTGATGATGCACCTCCTTCACCGATCTTCGCCGACTGACAGGTAAGCTAGCCGCGAACCGGCTTTTATACCCCTTCTTTTAGGTCACATGATTGCTAACCACCAATCGCCTTTCTTTTCTACCCAGCTGTCGCCCGGGACCTTCAATCAAGCCAGGGACTTCGCTGACTACAATTTTCTACCTCAGGTAAGCATATAAAATTAACTCTTTCGTTATAGCAACCTTCCCATACCTGCTATTAAGTGTTAAACACACTTAAGCCTACATTCTTCTTTCTACAGGCACAAACGGAATATTAAAACAGCGCACCATTACCATTACTTAAACATACCCCCCATACACCTGCTCATGCAGCAGCGCTCAAAACCTTCACAGCCAGTGGCCATCTCTTCTTCTTGGCCCATCTGCCTCTTCTGCTTCTACTCATTTTTCTATCGGAAGGCGGGCGAGACTAGAAGTAGAAGCAGGCGAGCCAAGAAGAAGAGACGGCAACGGGCAATAATGGTTTTGCAGCATGAGCAGGTATGTAAGGTATAGGATATGAGCAGCTATGAAACGGCACAAAAAATGAATAAAATTATTTGCAATTTGAAAAATCCTTCTGTTCACTCCCCAAAGTCAAAGGGGAATTAAACTTTTTGACCATGCATCCCCTTTAAAGTCAATTGGCGTTTTCTTCTTATGGAGACTTTTTTCCCCTAATGTATTAAAGACAAATACTTTTTGTCTAAATGCATTAAAATCAATGGGCATTTTTTCTTCTGGCGACTTTTTTGTCTTGACTATTTTGTTGCGGAATATTTTTACACTGCAAATTTTTGTCGCAGTTTCGGAAAAAATTGTGCTGATGCCAAAATGCGGAATTTCCATTGGCTGCCGATAAAATTCGAGCATGATTAGTTGTGGAATGACTTAGGGTGTGGCTTCATTGCAGCCACATGAACCCCTGGAACCTGTGCCATATTACAGTCCGTGTCAATATGACCTGCTTTGTGGTCATTAACATTAGTAAGTACATTTGCTACAATCTACAGCATTTGCTTATATTTTACAAAAGGATATATGGGAATACAGGTATAAAAGCCGTAATTAGAAAACCCATTAGACCAGCAAGTTCCAAATGCCATCTCCCATACACTGCATTTTAATAAAATAAAATATATAAAAACATTTAAAAAAAAATGATTTCCTTTTTCTCTGTAATAATTAAACCACAGCTTCTACTTGATCCAAACTAAGATATAATTAATCCTTATTGTTGGAAAAGCAATCCTATTGGGTTTAGTCAATATTTAAATTATTTCTTCGTAGACTTAGGGGCACATTTACCTAGAGTCGAATATCGAGGGTTAATTAACCCTCAATATTCGACCGTCGAAGTTAAATCCTTCGACTTAGAATATTGAAGTCGAAGGATTTAGCGATATTCCTATGATCGAACGATCAAAGGAATAATTGTTCGATCCAACGATTAAATCCTTCGAATCGAACGATTTGAAGGATTTTGATCCATCGATTGAAGGATATTCCTTCCATCATGAAATTGTTAGGAAGCCTATGGGGACCTTCCCCATAGGCTAACATTGGCCTTGGTAGGTTTTAGGTGGCGAACTAGGGGGTCGAATAATTTTTTAAAGAGACAGTACTTTGACAATCGAATGGTCGAATAGTCGAACGATTTTTAGTTCGAATCGTTCGTTTCGAAGTCGAAGGTCGTAGTCGAAGGTCGAAGTAGCCCATTCGATGGTCGAAGTAGCCATATTCGACCATTCGAAATTCAAATTATTTTTCCTCTATTCCTTCACTCAAGCTAAGTGAATGGGCCCCTTAAGGTATGAAGATCCAAATAATGGAGCGATTCAGGAAAACCCCTGGTCCCAAGCATTCTGGATAAGAGGTCCCATACCTGTATGATTGATTGCAGCGATGTCCTACTAGCAAATGCCAGGAGTTGTACCAACAATATTTGCTATCTTTGATGACAAGAGCCGGTGATAATGTTACATACGTTAGATAAATATGAAGAAGTAATATAACAATGTGACACTGTATTGTGGTTTATTCTGTAATGCTGTAGCAATGCTGCTGATTCTTGGAGAATCTCAAGTACCTGAAGCTAATACTGGGAATTAATGTAATTCCGTATGCCATATAAACATACATTTTAGTGTGACCTCCTCCCAACTGTGTGGCATGTCTGCAATAAAAATAAATCTCAATTTTATTAGCCAAAGGTTACTGCTGAAACCTTCCCCACTCTGCAAGGCCAGCAATGTATTTTTCTCTTGCTACAATTCCCCACTAATTCTTGTCATATTGCTTTACTTTCGGTTCGCATGTGAACCAGGACATTTTGCATGGATCAGGAGAGGGATAGATTAATGATTATTGTAGCATTTTGGGTATCTTTTGTTTGAGTTATTGTCACATGAATTAGAAAAATTGTTGAGATGCATTTTCTCTCTGCCAATACTAATGAGATTAGAATGCATGTATAGGGAATTACTTCAATGAGACAGCAAGAGACAGAGTGGGCTGTAATTGGCAGATAAAGACAGTATTAGCTAACAGTAAGTTGGCAGTGTGGCCACAGAAACTGCATGTACATGTAGGGAAGTCTATAGAGATAGTGATGGGCGAATTTGTCTTGTTTCGCTTCGCCACGAATTTCCAGCGAAATTAGCAAAATTGTCGAAAAACATGCAAAACATCGATTTTGACACCGACGAGGATTCACTGGCGTCAAAATGGGCACCGGCATCAAAGTTGACGCCAACGCCCATTAAAGTCAATGGGCGTTCGTCCAATTGCCAGCGTCAAAAACATCACCGGCGTCAATTTTTTCGCTGCACCCAAGTCACTGCAGTCCAGTTTGCAGAACAGGGTGCAAAGTACAAAAACTTGGCAGACTGCTCATGTTCCTTGCACCCGGAACTAGGGGAAGGCAGAAGAGGCATTGCCTAGGGCTCAACGATGGAGTGGGCACCAGGGACTTACCTTTTCTTTTGCCTGGTTAGGGCCCATGTTGCCCCACTGCTGCTTGCCTCCTCTGTGTCTCTGTGTGCATTGTCATGGGTTGCAAGTTGCCCAGTCAGGTTGCCCCAACTGGCTTGGCCAAGGTTTGGAAAGTGCAGTGAGCAATTGTCATGTTTTATTCCATAATGCAATATTTTTCTCAAAATTCCATTGTCATTGTTGTCACTGGGTGGGATTCGGCTGATGCAATTGTGTGCAATGAAAATTAACTGAATTGCTACCACGGACTGACATACATCAGATGCAGATGCAATTGCACTGAATGTTTTTGAAATCTAGTTGGCGTTATTTTTGATGTGTTCAGCTTGAGATATGTTCACTGCGCCTATTGGCAAAGGAAACCTGGAGCAACTGCCTGGTTTGAAGGTGGTGGTGGCAGATTAATCTCGATTCACAGTGGGAGGGGCTGATCAGCACCAGACACAGCTATTTGGAAGTGCAAAGAGAGCCCTCTGATGCTCGTACCATTAATGAATAGGGTTTTGCTGGGGAATTTGCACAACTGAATGGTGGTACCAAATGTAAATGACCCGTCTTGTAACTTGTGAATGCAATGTGAAATGTACGTCATTAAAGGGAATACATTTCAGTATGTAATAGATGGATTGATTCAAAGCAACTTTCAGCTTGGTCTCATATTCTGCTTATTTGCAGCCTTCAACTCAAAAATGCTTGTTGGGGGGTCACTGTCTTGTCCCTCATTAAATCTGTTCAGGCACCTTACACAGACTTTGCAGGAAACTCTGAAACATGTGGGTAAGACAGTGAACCAGATCCTTATACTGTAACCCATTCTTCTATGCTAATTTAAGAATGAATACATGATGCAAGCTCTTGACTATGCACTAGGCAACATAACATGGAACTGCATGAGACCCATGAGTGAGGAGGAGCTTCTTCTCCTGAAAAATTGACAAAGATTTATACTTGTTCATTTAAGGGAGATCTATGTGTATTGCATTGGCTCTTTAGCTAATAATGGTTATTGAATTGTGGGTAAACTCACTTCTTCAGGTGAGAGCCCAGGTGCACATGACCCTGACCTTCAGTTTAAAGGAGACAGCAAATGCTTTGTTTCGCGACTAATTATTCTGGCACAAAATTGGACCATTGTAGACAATATAATGCAGATTAATAAAAAAAAAGTGTATCTAAGAAAATGACATTTCGTAAGGACAAGTGTAAAAGGGTACTTGTTATAATTCATTGTCTAAGATGGTCCGGTTTGTGCAAGCCTGAATAATTATGAAACATAATATTAGAGTGTGTGCATTAATATTATCTTTGGTGTCCCAACTCTTAGGGGCCAATTCATTAACTTCGAGTGAAGGATTCGAAGTAAAAAAACTTTGAATTTCAAAGTGTTTTTTGAGCTAATTCAACCATCGAATGGGCTACTTCGACCTTGGACTACGACTTTGAATCGAAGGATTCAAACTAAAAATCGTTCGACTATTCGATAGTCGAAGTACTGTCTCTTTAAGAAAAAACTTCGACCCCCTAGTTCGCCACCTAAAAGCTACCGAACCCAATGTTAGCCTATGGGAAAGGTCCCCATAGGCTTGGCTAAGTTTTTTTGGTCGAAGGATAATCCTTCGATCGTTGGATTAAAATCCTTCAAATCGTTCGATTCGAAGGATTTAATCGTTCGATCGAAGGATTATTCCTTCGATGGCTCGATCAAACTTTTTTGCGCAAAATCCTTCGACTTCGATATTCGAAGTCGAAGGATTTTCATTCCCAGTCGAATATCTAGGGTTAATTAACCCTCGATATTAGACCCTTGATGCATCGCCCCCTTAAGGGTATTTTTACGGGATATAAGGGTGAATTTTCGTATTTTTTTCTCCAAAAATAAAAAATTTGCTATGACATCTTCAATTTACTAAAAAGAGAGTACAAGAAGTTTTGGAGTATTAACTCTGGTTTGGTGAATAATCTCTTCTTATATGCCAGATAAAATTTCTCCACTGAATATTTGCCATTTATGAAGAACACATGAATGAATTTTCAAGTTAAATTTCTCCAGGTTCGGGCTGCTGAACTGCCATTGTAAGGATAAAATAGCCACGTTTGCATCCCTTACCTCCTCCATTTCCCACACATGTCTTGTGTATTAAAGAACATTTGTAAGGTTCTAAGTCTGCTAATTTGTGGTGTGACCCCATTGTCAAATAAGAAAAATCACAGTGAGTACAGGTCTCAGTGGGATTAAGATACTGTCAAAATAGAAACCTTAGGAAGCATGGATATTATGAATAAAAGTTCGAATTTCACTAAATCCTCCCCCAAGATGCAGTATATGTTCGTTGCTTATTGCACTGTAAACACAAATGTTTTTGTAGGAATATAAGAGGAAAATGGTCATTACTTTTTCCTCTAGGAGCACAGAAACTACACATTACATTTACAACAGGTCATCACTATAGATGCCCCCGCTTTTCATCCCAGCTTTAACCATATATCTGTAAATATGATGTTTTCGCTTAAACGTTGAAAAACAAAGCAACATTTTTCTATTTCAACAAATGTTATGAATAAAAACATCAAGTTAAGCAAGTGCATTTGAGAGCAAGGGCATTATTTCTAGCAGACTATATTTTAATGTGGGTCTGAAACATGAATAGTATTAAATATGGAAGCATGGATATTATGAATAAAAGGACAAGCTTACCGCTTTCCACGATGGGTCTGGGTGCTCATGCTCCAGACCTTCAGCAAAGGGGAGCAACACACAGAAAACTTGAATAGCGGGCAGGCACCACTCCGGAACACCAAGAATCAGTGAATCAGTAGAATCCAGGAGCTCAAATTTTTGAAATAGTACAAATAGTAACAGTTTTAAACGCATCAGGCTTTTATCTTTTATACATGATGTAAATAAAGACCTTGTACTATTTCAAAAAGTGTCTTTTTTTCCCCAAAAACAACATCATCCTTTACAGTCTACCCTCATAATTTAAATCTTCTATTCCCATAACTAGTTTAATTGCACGTTGCTGTGCCAGAAAAAAATGCCTATTGACTTCAATGTATTTGGTAAACTTTTGCAATTTTGAGAATTTTTCTGTAGTTTTGCAAATTTGGGGGGCAAACTGAAATGAGACAATTTTGCTCATCATTAACTTGTCCATTGAAGATTTTATGTGATTGCTCCATTACAGAAAAGTAATTTAAGCCCATTAATTTGCATTGCATGCAATTCTCATTAAATTCTTGGAGCTTAAGGGCTGAACTCCACGGTGTGGCTTGTTCCGATCCGACGCAATGAGAGGCAGTGGATGCGATGAGACAGATGCTCCGTATATAAAGTAAGTAATAGGAATGTCGGACCTACAGTACAAGCTGAGTGGATCCATCACGACTGTCAGATGCGAACGTCGCATGTTGCATCTTCATCCAACAGTTGTGTCGTGTTGGATGCACGTAGCTTGTAGGTTCGACATTCCTATTACTTACATTATATTCGGCGCATCCATCTTGTCGCATCCGATTCCTCTCATCACGTCGGTTCTGAAGAAGGTGCACCATGTGGTTCATCCCTAAGGGTGGGATGATAGAGCTCAGAGCTGTGGCCGAGCTCTAACACCTCACAGCACATAATTGAGTTCAACTGCTGAAATCACTTTGATGAACTGACACACCGATCAAAGGAGTAAATGCTGTTTATAAATGTACAAGTTTGTTACAACATTTTCATGGTTGTCAGTTCGCATTTCACTATATCCTCCACAAAGATGCAGTAAATGTTTGTTGCTTATTGCACTTTAAACCCAAATGTTTTTGTAGGAAAACATTTACAACAGGTCATCACTATAGATGCCCCCTCTTTTCTTTACAGATCTAACCATATATCTGTAAATATGATGTTTTTGCTTAAACGTTAAAAAACAAAGCAACATTTTTCTATTTCAACAAATGTTATGAATAAAAACATCAAGTGAAGCAAGTGCATTTGAGAGCAAGGGCATTATTTCTAGAAGACTATATTTTAATGTGGGCCTGAAACATGAATAGTATTAAATATATTCCTCCAATCCAGAGATTAATTTTAATACAAGTGTTTTAAGCCAATATTAATGTAACCAAGACCCTTGAGTCATAAACTATTTTTTTTTCAGTCCTTTCATCTTCCAAGTTCAGAAATGAGAAGAAATATCAGTAGCAGGCAGCCAGTTGCTTTGGTGTAGACTTTTTTCTGCGATTAATGAAGTAATTTAACATATTTTTTGATCTAAATATGTAATTAGCTGTTTTATTTCCTCATCGCTTTAATATTTAATTACGTAGTGATATTGGTGGGAACATGAAAGGGAATTAAACATAAGTAAAAACTATAGAACTGTTATTTTTCATTAATTGTTGATATCCCAGCTAATCTTTCCTATTAGTAAAGTGCCTTATGCAACTTCCATGTTTTTGACCTTCGTGATTTCTCTTTGCACTGTGTTTTGCATTCTGTACTGCTCCAAGCCATTTGTTTCATATTTGAACCATGGGACATGACAGTGATGAACAAAATATAGCAATCCCTTTTCTGAATTCCTTCATGAATAACCCAGAGCTGAATGTCTCCAGTTTTTTTTTAAATACATGAAGCATTTGTCTCTGAAAATACTTTCTTTAAAGCCATTTAAGGAATAATTTACTTTGTTCTTACTATAAGGCTTTATGTAGTGTCAGACTTTGATGCCAGGGATCCACTAGAAAACCTTAGACCACAGCATCTCTTCTCCTCACCTTAGACCAGTGATCCCCAACCAGTGGCTTGCGAGCAACATCACCAACCCCTTGGATGTTGCTCCCAGTGGCATCAAAACAGATGCTTGTTTTTAAATTCCTGGCTGGAAGGCAAGTTTTTGCATAATCCCATATGTACTGCCAAACAGAACACATAAGCAATGCAAAATAGCCAATATCAGCCCTTATTTGGCACTCCCAGAAACGTTCATGCTCCTTTTTTTGCTCCTCAATTCTTTTTACAATTGAATATGGCTCATGGGTATGAAAGGTTGGCGACCCCTGCCTTAGACAATAGGTCCTCTGTTCCTCATTCAGCCTCCTTCTTCCCCTAGTCCCCTTTTATACTATAACCTAGCCTTCTCTCCATTTATCCTTGTTGTTCTTATACTGAACACATATTGACCAAAGTGCTGGGCCAGTCCAACACTTTTTATATGAAACATAAGCCCTTAAAGGCTCCATTCAAACAAACTTATTGTACATTTTGGGTTACAGATCCTTTGAAATATGATTTTCTTTGTGTAGGTTAAAGGTATTCATGTCTGTCCTGTACCCTATGTCCTAAGGGGGTCTGGAGAAGCCCTGAAATAAGATACTAGATCATCTGAAATATTAAAGACACTTCTAAAAAATCCATCTTGTGGGACTGGACAGATTATAGTTCATATGAATTCAATCAAAGTTGTCCTAATAGGGGTATTCATTAGTGTCACTGATTTTGTAGTTGACCTGGTAGCTGTAAATTATATGTTCCTCTTCTAGGGGGCTCTATGTTAGAGTATGTTTCATTTTTGTATGCATTTATTTCATTGTTATAAGACAAAGGTCAAGCATGAGCTAAAAAATGGCTCTCAACCCCAAAATATCTATAATCATATTTTAATACAGTATGTATAACAGTCTGTGTTAAATAATGTTCAGAAGAGTTAATTGGCATGTTAATATGCTAATTGGCAAATATCCTCTTCATTTGAACCAATGACCTATGGAAATTTCATATCTCACTATTGATCTCAAATCATGGTGGCAATAACTTGAACTCATAGACTGTAGACAATAATCTTCATATGTACATTGGCTAGTGCTGAAAAGTCCATAAGAGACAGAAACACCATTCTTTATCTACAAAATACACAAACTCCTGATTATGCAAAGTAAATGAAACCAAAATATTACTAAAGAGTAATCTGCTTTCAGCTTGACATATTGCGGTTTTATTATAAATGTCAAGAAATAATTGCGGATTAGCTAGCCACAGTAGATAAATATGGTCATTTCTGCTGTATCCAAATTGCTATCTTATAACAACCAAAGATATATGCATGTAATCCTTCTGGCTCTTTGCACTTTAGGGAATTTTATTAGCATTGTTCCCTTCATTAACATTCCTGTGCCATTTGCTGCATAGAAAATGTTTTGCAATGTGAATTGCTAAGCATGAACCAAGCATCACTTGAGTTAAGGGACAAAATTGATCTTACTTTCTCCACATTAAGTTTAATTGCACTCAGAGCTGCTTTTGGCACTTCATCGACGTGCTTTCAAGTACCCTAAAAGCCCTCCCCAAAAGCACTTTAATATTATGGGGCTAAGTAGAAAATGCAGCACTTTAGGACCAGAAACAGGCCAGTGTACCATCACCATAAACAAATAGAAGGACCTATGTTTATATGTTAGCTTCAAGTGGAAGTAATGAACTACACTGTATGAGGAGCAGAGTTTAAAGCACAGACCAATTAACTGTGTGCCATTATCCTAAGAAGCCTTTCTTTCGACTGTAACCATGTCTTGAGCTAGAATTAATTTTCTAGGTAGGTTTGGCAGAAACATCTGGAATGCTCTCAGCTGGGCCCTTGCCAAGTGAAGCAGGAAGTTGGTGTTGTGCGACTTCCACAATAGGTTAAGGAGCCACCAGAGGTTCTTAAATAAGGTGTATGTGTAAACACTACTCTACTACCCTTGTGCCAATGGGGAATAACCCACCCAAAGAACCAGGATTTAGGAATAGAGGGCAATATTAAATAGGGGATTTCCAAGCCATAGAGGAAGTTAAACCTATGGATCCCTAACTTTAAAATGCTAAATAAGCACCACTGCGGTATATGCAGAACATAGGTATGGGGTGTGATATCCAGAAACCTATTATCCAGAAAGCTCTGAATAATGGGTAGGTTGAACCCATAGGGCCCACTTTAATCAAATCATTTTTACAATTGATTTATTTTACTCTGTAATAATCAAACAGTTTCTTGTACTTGATCCCAACTAAGATATAATTACTCCTTATTGGAGGCAAAACAATTCTATTGGGGTAATTTAATATATAAATACATTTTTAGTTGATTTAAAGTATGAAAATCTCTTATCCAGAAAACCCCAGATCCTGAGCACTTTGAATAACAGCATCTATAATGGTCAAACCTTACATTCTTTTTGGTAGATATAACAGTTTCAAAATAAAATGACTTGCCATCATTGCTGTGTTAAATCTCCCTACATCACAAATTGAACTTGTTTCAGAAATGTAAACCTCACCTCAGCTGTATTGTCAGAAGGAAATGAACCATTTGTTACATTAATTCAAGTGGAGGACGGCAGCCTCAGCCTTCTACCAAGGTAGGAATTTAACAGTGTGTTAAAAGTCAGTTTAAATCCTACCCAATATTATAGTAGCTTGCTGTGAGATGTAAAATGCATGTTTAAAATATTTTACAACCTTTTTTTCCGAAGCCGGCTGCGTGTACGTTAGATAAAAGTAAAATATGCAGAGCAAATAAATAACTTCAATACAGCACGGGTATATAATTTAGAAAATTTGCAGTGGCCTTGCACGTTACCCTCATGCCTTCTGTGAGCCTACTTGATGAGTTTTAGCTCCCTATTTATTTCTATGAATAGATGTATAAATGAATATAAAACTAGTCTACAGTAGTCTACAACTCTTGAGAAATACTGTAGATTATAACAGTGTGCCCATGTAGTGAAGCCACCATATTTAAACAAGGTCAATCAAATTTTGGTCAGTAAAATAAAGTAGGTCAGATGTCTTCCATGCATGGATAGGGGTCAATAGCGTAACTAGGTATTACTGGGCTCCACGGCAGAGGTTGACCGTAGAACAGCAATGCTAGAGGTCAGATCCTTCTTCCTCTTAGTCTACATTTTCTTGGACTAATGTTTCACTTCTTCCTCTTTTTTGGATCTATGCCCTTCCATGTCCTATTTTTACAAGTTGTTTGAATATGACATTGCTCTCGTTCAAAAAAAATATATGTGTGTGTACTTTTCAATATGATACAGTTATAAAGATCAGCAGAAAGCTGAAGCCAGCAAGTCTAGAAAGAACAAGTTATTGCAGACAGTTATGAGGATGTGTTCTTCATTATGTTTACTATGTAGGTTTCTGTTCTATGATATTGCCATTTCTGTCAGAACACTGTTCTTTGTGTAAGAACATGCCCTCCTCATTAAAATGATAAGAATGAATTTCCCTTATGTCTACAGAGAACCAGTATCATATCACTGACAGGCAGAATTTGTACGATGATGTTCTACAGGGACTATCCAATATGTTAGGATGATATTTACTGATTACGAATTGCACTCTGATATTTACAACAAATACAGACTAAGAGCAAAAAATAGCTGCAGCTCCAGGAAGAAATGACAACACACCAAAATGATCATGTTGAATACTTTTCATTAGAGTAGTTTGTCATTGTTTCCAAGAACTCAATGCCAAGGAAATGACTTAAAGGGGGGATCCAAATGAAAAAAAAAAATGGATTGATGAAAATTTACATCAATCTCAGAACTTTACTTTAATTTTTTATTTTTAGGGGTTTCAGAGATAATTGCACTTTTTTACTAATACCATGCTTTTGGATCAACCTAAGAGTTAGCTAAATCCAGGAAGCACAGTACATATAAACTGTTAGGCTCACTCACACTCTGGGCCTGCAAAGAGAGCTGTTGAGCCAAGACTGGCTATCTTCAATAAGACTCTCTAAAACCTCTAATATCTCAGAAACCACTTAATATGTCTGTCTCATATTCACTGATGTGTATGTCATTCATCATATGAGCAACCATTTTTAAAGGGCTAAAGAAGGGACAAGTGGCATGGAAACATTTGCATTTAACTAATTAATGCTAAATAGATAGGTAAAGGGTAGTGATGGGCAAAAAATTAGCCCATGAATTCCGACGCCGGCGACCTTTGACGAACATTGAAGTCAATGAGTGTCCATTTAATTGTTGCTGGCATTGGAATTGTTGCTGCTGTCAATTCGCGAATTGTAGAAAATTTTTGCCAGCGATTTTTTGCTGCAACTTCGCAAATTTATTTTATTAAACATGCAGATTTGCCGCAAATTAGTACCTGACGAATAAATTCGCCCATCACTAGGAAGGGGTTAACAGACGTATTTTTGACGTACTAGAGATGTTTTAACACGTAAATGTTATGTCAGCCAATATCAAGTTATAATGTTCAGAGATGGGTTCTATATTGTCAAAAAAGAACATACCGTTGTCAAAGGGTGCAACACTAAAAAAATGTTATTGGTTGTTAGAAATTTTATTCACCCTTGAGAACTGCAGGGAGTTATTTTTTATGAGATCAGTAATCCAGAATTCATTTTATTTTTATTCTCGTGTAGGATAATCCTTGATTGAATGGGAGGCTTTGCATTCTGCAGGCATATAACAACCATTATGATTAATTTCATTGTTACATCTCTTTTTTTATTCTCGTATTTTGAAATTATTATTCTAAAACAATCTTCCAAAACAGCAGCAATGCATCAGTATTATATTGTCATATCCAGACATGGACACAATGGAAGGAGGTTGGTAGGAAAAGTAGATGTTTTTACATTACATAAAGATTACATAAAGATTTTGTTCATTGCATTGTTATGATTTTGCCTGCAGTTGTTATGTTATGTTTTACATTGGCCTAAACCGAGTTACTTATTAGGTGGCAGGCTTTCCACCAGGTTACAACCAATGTCCTAGCAGCTGTCACAGTATCTATTGCCAATGCTTGAATCTATTGATGCCTAATTGCTTGAGGTTTTGGGTTAAATAGAAAGGGTCTGGGGTTTTGTCATATTCTGGTAAGTAATAACTGCTAAGTTAACCTGAAGACCCAGAGTATGTTTATAAGGAAAGTACACAAAAAGAACCGATCTTCTACCTTTACTTCAGGGGCAGATTTATCAAGGGTCGAATTTTGAGTTCATGGGAGTGATTTAAAACTCCCATAAACTCCCATGAACTCGAAATTCGACCAACCGGAATGTATCTAATTTTTTAAAGTCAGGGGCATAGGATCAACTCGCAAACTCAAATCTAATTCAAATTGAATTTGATTCGGATTTTAAAAACTTCTCCGAAAAAAACTTGAATGTCAGGAAGGCTGCAAACAACTCCAAATTGATCCCAGGGTGTCTTCCATAGGCTAAAACAGCAATTTGGCAGGTTTAAGGTGGCAAATAGTCGAATTCAAGTTCTTAAAGGGCCAGTGTATGATAAATCTCAAAAATCTAATTTGAATTTTTAAAAAACTTGAATCAAATTTTAATAATTCCCTGGTCGAATTTGACAGTTTTGGCCATAAAAAAACTAAAAAATGTGAATTTTCATTTCAAACCTTGATAAATCTGCCCCTCAGTGTCTGGGATCCGACTGGGCTCTTTGCATCGCAGTGCCAGTGAGCAAAAGACAGCTCTGTCTTAACACCAGTAGCATAGTGGGTACCACAGCGCCCGGTCCTCCCAATAGGGCCCGTCATGTAGTTTGAATGGGATATTGCAATATAAATAGGAAAGGCCTGAAAAAACAGTTGATTCATTAAAAGTAGCAATAACGATACTTTTGTAGCCTTACAGAGCAAGTATGTTATTGATGGGGGTGAGTGACCCCATTTGAAAGCTTGAAAGAGTCATAAGAAGAAGGCAAATAATTAAAGAAAACAATAACAATTAAAAACAAATGAAGGCCAATTGAAAAGTTGCTTAGAATTGGCCATTTTATAACATACTATAAGTTAAAACAGAGACCTATGGCAATTTTGTTGGTGAGCACCTGTTTTTGCATTTACATTCTGTCCTGCGTGTTTAAATGGCCTCTTATGCCTGTTAGCATCACTTTCTCTTCCATGTGAGAGGTAATGTTAAATAAATGTGAGTGTCTCCTATTAAAGATAAAATGTCTGCTCTCCTAGAGATAGACTGAAAGGGTGGGTTTACACATGCATCCTTGCACTTGGAAGGTTAAGGGCAAAAGATTCTTTTGTTTCTATCAAAATTTAAAATAATCTATTGCAAAAAATAGTATTTTCACATGGGAAAGGTCACTTGTTTGACCTAAGCCAACATAATAACTTAGAGCAATGTTAGGCACCCTACAGCCTTCTAGCTGTGCTCCATCTGCAACTTGCAGTATTCATACCACCAATGGCATCATGACATGACCCCCTTAGCTCCTAGATGACCCCTTCCCTTCATTTGTACAGGATTGTAAATAGGAGAACTGTGGAAGGTGGTAAAAAGGCAACATCAGCTCGGAGTAAAATCAAAGATAATATAAATGTGCATTCAGCTTCAAATATTTCCATAAGACCAATCCAATGGAAAGAGATTGAGGCACCGTGTCCATATAAAATGTACAGTTATTCATATTTATGTATTGTGTCACCTATTGAACATTGCAGGGAGTCATGCATATGAAAAGAACTGTATGGACACTCTGCTTGTTTATGTTCAGTGAAGCATTTTCATGAATAAATGGAGGAAACACATTTCATTGACATATTACTCAATGGAGGAATGAAATGTGATGATGTGAGAAGATACTCTGCATAACAATAAAACAGAAGAATGAATAAGCAATATGAACTATGGTTTTTATAACCATATATGTAGCCATTGCTAGAGTATTTCATACAGAATTTTTGGTTTACTTATAAACATGCCATGTACGAGGGCGACTTAGTGAATCGTTCTGTGTGCTGCAGTATTAAAAATTGTCTTCATTTGTGGCAGTTAACTATAGGGGTTGTGACAGGGTAAAAATTTCTTTAAAGAACTGTGGAATATACAGGCACAATATAGATAAAGGATAATAAGAATAAGCCACATTACTATGCCAATGAATGGAATGTTGGGGGCATTGAGGGGGTTTATTGCTCATAAATCAAGAAACATTTTCAAAATTTTCAACTGATACCACCATGAAGTAGAACCATGCTTAATAGTGATGAGCGAATTGTTTCACCCTGCATGTGTAACGCTCTGACACTGCAGGGGAGAGATATTCGGGAGGTAACAAGTAAGGTGGGAAGCCTGGGGTATACCTGTAGATGCCAGGATAGAGTCTTGAAGCCATAATGAAACATGGTTTAATAAAGAATAAACTTACAGAAAAATGTGCAACAAAAGTACCTAGTGATGAGAAAAACAGGAATTGTAGTCAAAAGCAGGGCTATGTCAGAACCGGGGCATCTGCAGCAGCTGGAAGGAACATGGTTCAGGAGTGACAAGAAAACGGCAAGCCAGAATCGTAGTCAGAAAAGGCCAAGGTCAATACTGCGAAATCCACAAATGCAATGATCAGGAGATAGGAACACCAAAATCAGGAACAAGGAGCATGGAACACAGGAGCCTGGAACACAGGAGCCTGGAACACAGGAGCCTGGAACACAGGAGCCTGGAACACATCAGCTTGACACACAAGAGCTTGGAACACAGAAGTTTGGAACACAGGAGCTTGGAACACAGGAGCCTGGAACACATCAGCTTGACACACAAGAGCTTGGAACACAGGAGCTTGCAACACAGGAGCTTGGAACACAGGAGCTTGGAACACAGGAGCTTGGAACACAGGAGCTTGCAACACAGGAGCTTGGAACACAGGAGCTCGGAACACAGGAGCTCGGAACACAGGACGGCAAGTCTTGCAGGGAAGTAAGCAATGACCAAGCCCTCAGCAAGGGTCAAGGTTGGGCTTATAAAGGGGTCATAAATGGAGATGGGAAACACATGAGGGTAACGAGATGGGAGGAGACCAGGGAGTCGACAAACTTGAACAGGCAGAGCCAGGAACATATAGATAAACAGATCAGGGCCAGCCATAACAGCCTCCAGCGGCTCACAAGGTAAGTGCAAGTCCAGAAACCACAAATACAAGGTTTGAGTCCTGACTGATCTTGACAGCTTGTATTTGTGGTGAAATTCTGCATTTCAACATTGGACATTTTTTCATGAAATTGTGACAAAAGTTCCCCTAAAAAAAATTTGCCAAGAAAAAATGCTCATTTCCTGCAATACATTTTGGCGTGAGAATAAAACTTGAGAAAAAAACGCCCAATGACTTTAATACAATTGGTGTGATAAAAAAAAAGTCAGCCATAGACTCTTATTTATTTTGCTATAAAAAAATTTGCCAAAGAATTTAATGCTTTTTAGCTGTTTCGAGAAACGGGTAGATACACTCATCACTAATGCTGATATTTCAATGAAGAATTACATTCCTGTAGGTTTGCCACCTGTCCAGTTTTGACTCGGACAACAAGCTATGTGTGTCATGCCCAACATTTCTGGGGGGTGGGGGGGTCCTCTAATTTCTCTCCTCAGGTTAAAACCATAACCTGTGCAAAATTGGAAATAACATCTTCCACAATGAAAAATAGAACACAGAGCGCAGTTCTGTTACACTTTTAAAAACATTCAGCCATTTAGGGAGACTTCTTGTAACTAGGGATGGGCGAATTTTTCCGCCTCGTTTCGCCGAAAAAATGACGCCCATAGACTCGTATTGCAGCGTGCGTCAAAACAAAAAGACGCGCGTCAAAACAGTTTCGCCGCGCGACAAAATTTTTTTGACGCCCATAGACTTTAATGGGCGTCTGCGACATTTCGCCGGCGGCGAATTTTTGGCGAAGCGAAACGGGTCAAATTCGCCCATCCCTACTTGTAACCAAACATTTTATTATAGGGAAATACATCAAGGCTTCTGTTAATTACAAGAAGTCACATGTATTTTAATTGGTCACCTGCTATAATGCTATACGGAGATAATATGTGGCTTTAGAATATCCTACATAAAGACACTCAGCCTGTGACCTTGAACATTCACATTATATTTATGTCTACTTGGGCTCTTCAATTTTAAACTTCAACTGGCAGGGTCTTTCCATCATTTAGCCTCCATTGTACATGATACATGTGCTGTATCATGTGCTGTCTACTTTATAAATAATAATACAAATTCACCCAGCACAGAAACACCACAAGCTAAAGCTGATTTAATCAAATCTCAACCCCCGCAAACCATGCTATCACAATGAAAAACAGAATCAAGCTGCAAAGCCTGTGTCGTGGAGGTACAGTAGATAGCCATGGGCATAAAATGCTAAAATATGGATCCCCCTTAAGCTAAACAAGAGCAGGAGACTATCTATAAAACTATTTTTAGCCTTTTATTTATTATTTTTCATTTTCTTACATGTCAAGCCGACGCTCATCTATTGCTTACATGGCAGAATATTTTTCTTAGAGTGGCTGCGTATAATTCTAGATTGAATTATATGTTAAACAATGTTTTCTTTCCCGTGTCAAGGTAACCAATAATTTTCATGTTCCTCTTGCACACTATTTTCTTGATACCTGGTCTCTGGTGCAATATATTGTGTTAGGCATTTTTGTGATATTTTTTATATGGCTGGTTTCACCTTTCATTTTAACTTTGAGATATTGTTTGTCAGTTTCTATAGTTACTGTTCTAATAGCTTTTCTCTCAGTGTTATATCTCCACTCAGTACCTTCCCTTGCCCATATTAGATAATTTATAACATATTGAATGCTTCCTTTACAAAACACAGTGCAAATGGCTTTAAGTGCCACAGCAAAATCAATGGCACCTTTTGTCTTTGTTTGACAGTTGAGATTCTATCTGTAAATACTATGAAATTGTGGCATATGATTTACTGTTCTCGTGCATGTTAGAGGCAACCTGTAAAATATATTTAGAGAAAGATTATCCACCATATCCCCTTCTATCTCATGTCTCAGACACAATTTTGCTTCTGTTTTTGACAGCTGTAGGTTCAATTCCACTTAAATTTAGCCTTTATTTTCGGCCTACTAAACACCCCCCTCTGGAAATGTTATAGTACAAGTATGGGATCCATTATCTGGAAACCAGTTATCCATTTATCTCTGAATTACAGAAAAAAACATCTTCCATAGACTCCATTATAAGCAAATAATTTTAAATTTTTTTAATTATTATTTTATTTCCTTTTTCTCTGTAATAATAAAACAGCACATCGTACTTGATCCCAAAAAAATATAATGAATCCTTAATGAAGGCTAAGTAATCCTATTGGGCTTATTTAATGTTTAAATGATATATTAGTCTAAATTACAGAAAGATCCCTTATCCAGAAAGGATATCAAGCATTCTGCATAACAGAACCCATACCTGTTCCTGAGCATATTTTCTGATAAAATATTTGCTTCTTTCCTGTTAAAATGCAACAACTCTGTCAAGATTTTGATCAGTTATTTCTACTGTTTACAGATCAAATGCCTATGGGGATCCAAAGAGGCAGATTTATTAATTTTCACCCTTTTTTCTAAATTTGATTGCAAAATATTGTGAAATTAAATTCAGTTTATTTTTTAGTCATGATTTATTCTTTGATCACCAGCATATTTGCTACAAATATCTACTGGAACAACTCATTTGTTTTTATTTGCTGAAAAAAACGTCACACTCACAACAGAGATTGGGTTATGTTTCAGAAAACTCCAAATTGAAAAAAAGTTACAATGCATTTTCTTTCAATGTGATCTTAGATTTTATCTATATATCACATAGATCCTAATATACTATGAAATAAAGGATGAATGCTGGGCTAATCGGACCAGCCTAGATTCACGTGCAATCCCACCAAATTGGTTACGTAAGCTCACAATAGTAAATAAGCCCTAAGAATGATTCAGTGTGAAAGGACCCAGTCCTCTGTGGAGGCTGCTATGATTAAGTAATTCTTTATTGTCAAAAGTACGAGCAGTCAGCTGTGGCAGGTGTTATTGCCTAGAGAACTCAATATTTTTTCTTTAAAGAAATTTCTTGAAAATTGGAAAATACAGCTAACTACTCTATGGGGAACATGACCGAAGCCATCTCAATGTAGATTGAGAGAACACCAGTGGAAAGGTATATGAAAAACTACTGAGATGAAACCTGGTTAAAATGTGATTGTTTCTGTGTTCAGGTTCTTAGTTTGCCATTAACTCTACGAAGATCATTACTTGCACAGAAAGGAGACCCAGCAATAAAATGTCATAAATTCAGCATTTATCCCAGTCTAAAAAGATATTTTCCCCAGACCGCTTAGCACAGTACATGCTTAAAGGGGTTCTTCACCTTTAACTTAACTTTTAGTATGATGTAGAGAGTGATATTCTGAGACAATTTGCCAATGGTTTTCATTTTTTATTATTTGGTGTTTGAGTTATTTGGCTTTTTATTCATTAGCTCTCTAGTTATTTACTAATAACCCTAGCAACCATGCATTCATTTGAATATGTATAGGAGAGGCCTGCATAGAAAGATGAGTAATAAAAAGTAGCAATAACAATACATTTGTAGACTTATAGAGCATTTTTAGATGGGTTGACCCCATTTGAAAGTTGTAAAGAGACAAAAGAAGACAAATAACTAAAAACTATAAAAAAAAAAAATGAAAGCAAATTGAAAAGTTGCTTAGAATTGGTCATTCTATAACATAGTAAAAGTTAACTACTTGTTTAATAAACATATATTGTGGGGGGTAGAGGATTGGAAAGAGAACCCAAAAATATAGGTAAGTGAACTATAACAGGCAAATGATCTGCTATTCCAAACAAAAAAAAACCATACAAGGCTTATTGAGAGGTGGTGGGGATTAAGGAAGACTACATTTGGGCTAGTATAAGTTTCTATCGTATATTATATCAATATTGATATAAATTAATATTAATATTAATAATATACCTCAACCCACTTACTAGGGTTTCTGGTTCTTTTGAGCAAGCAGACAATGAATCCACACCAATGAGCGTATAGTAAAGTGATGTATTGTAAAATAAAACAATTGATTGTTCTACATAAATGATTACACTTAGACTAAACAAAAATTACAATATTTACAGTTACACAGTGGCAGAACTACCGGGGGAGCAGGGGGTGCGAGCGGGCCAGGGCCCGCCTCTGTTGCGGCGCATATTCCCGGTGTACGGAGGGGGGCGGGGGCCCGGCTGCGCGTCCTGTGCCAGGGCCCGCCCCCCTCTAGTTACGCTTCTGCAGTTACACATTACACAAGTCTACATTGTTGTTACCAAAAAGGCAGGGGAATAGAGTTCGGCTTCATCTCTGTCTTCCCCTCTGGTCTTCATTCCTCACATGTTGTCTTGTCCCAGGCTCCTCTGGCTTCTCCAGCTCTCTAGCTGCCTCCTCTCAGCTTCCCAGCCCCTTTCACCTTTGTCCAGCGTTCTTTTATCCTGGGTTCTCACCTGCCTCCACAGAAACCCTCCCAACTGCCAAGATGCTGTGATAAACCCCCAACTTGCCTACATCCTGTTGAGCAAGTTTTCTCACATACACAATCAGTTTTATGGTCCCCACAGCAGACATAGGCCTTAGTAGTCACAGGAAAACCTTTGTTATCATGTAAGTTCCCTGAACAACAGCTTTCATATAAAATAAAATCAAGATGGCAATTTCTTACACTAGGGTGGGTTATTTTATGGTATTTTCCGATCAAAAGACCCAGACCGTTGACAGATATTCTATGCACGTCTGGGGGTACATTTACTAAGGGTCTAATTTCGAACTGAAAAAAACTTCGAAATTCGACCATCAAAAGTCAAAGTTTTTTTTGATCGTACTTCGATTTTCGAATGGTCGAATATTCAAAGTTTTTCCAATTCGAATCAAAGTCAAAGTCGAATTTGGCCTATTCAATGGTCCAAGTACCCAAAAAATTAATTCGAAATTCAAAGTTTTTGAATTCGAAAATTCACTTCGACCCTTAGTAAATGGCCCCTTAATCTTGTGCAAACAAATATCAATTGAGCTGTAATAGATGGCTCACTGGTTGAGTGATGGATTTTGGATTGTGGGATCACAGGTTCATTGACTCTAAAGTCCACTGCTTGTTGCTTTTTTGCCTTGTGCGTTAAGCCCCAATTTTTTAGATCTTTGGAACAATGGCTTGCCCCTTTCTTTCATTAGCAGCCCTATATACAAATAAAGATAATATAATACATCAAACTAATGAAAACTCTTTTTCTCGCAGCTCATGAGCAACAACTTGCCAGATTAAGCCTCTATCCCTGTGCCTTACCCTTTCTGTTGCTGGTAATTTAATCTGCCAATTGTTAAAAGGATAAGCTTTTTTTTTAAGTCTACATAGACGGGGATATGTTCACTTTATCTGTATCCATGGAAACCCACTCATTGAGATCAGTATGACAAATCTGTCGAATCTTGATTTAAAACCTATTGTCCACGAAAATCAGTTAGATTTGGAAATGACTGCACTGAAAAAGTAAGGGAAGTGCTTCCTTTATCATGACATTGATTTTGCGGGGGAGATACTGTATGTGTATTAAGTTTAGGAGGTGGAATGCTATTTCCACTTAGTTCAATTAAGGGCTGATAAGAAAAGAGAGGAGGCAGATTAGCACGACGAATTGTGTTTGCTAAATCAAATTCGGTAATGTTTTGCTGCGGAGTACATTATCTGGTGGGAAACTGTAAATTGCTGTCTGCCGCTTTGTCAGTTTATTTGCAGAGGACAATGTCCAAATCCTTGCACTGGTGGCACCTGTCATGCCGATGGAATGAAGGAATCCGTCTATAACTTTTTTTTCCGTTGAGTACGGCACAGTCAAATCATATTTGGAAAAAAATATTGAGGCAAAACATGCTCTTTCCTGTGCTCTTTTGTGTATTATTTTTCATCCTGTTTTTTTTTTCATCCCGGCGCTTTCATAATAAGAGAAAATATCCCAAATATGATGGGGTTTGTGTATATGTGAACAGGTTATTGATTACCGTGTTGCTTTCTTTTCGCCTGCTGCCTTTATTTCTATTCTGCAATAACATTGCAGTATTTTCTATACATGTGGGAATACAATACATGCTTTGCATTGTGCTGGAGTTTAACCTTTGTGTAAGCTATTCTAATATCAGGCACTCCGACCTAGAATTTGTTAGCTTCTACTGATCTCTAGTGGCCGCTGGGAACATTCAGCAGAAGGAGATGAATACCAAGTAGCCGCCACTTTATGTTTAATTCGAAGGAAAAATCAATTCTATGGGGGGGGGCAATTATTATTACTATAATCATCTTCTAAGTGACGATTATTATTCTACTAGTTATTTATGTAACAGATACATCCTGCACGTGAGAGGTGGGATTTATCAGAAGGGGTTAATCCTCAATGACAGAACTGTGAATCTGAATTACTAGGCTACAAAATCTTGCAAATTACTCTTCACTGCATGGACTACTTTTTAAGAGGAGACTGTCTACAGCTGTGGTTCAATGCTGTACATGAAGATGCCTGACTGAGATGTCAATTATTGCATATCAGCTTAACTGTTCAGATGCATAAAATCTCTAACACTGGCAAGATTGAGAAGCATTATTAATTCAAAGTGAATCACAGGCATGGGCATCTTTTGATTGCCTATATGGATTATGACTCATATGCAACTAAAGGGTTAACTGCGATTCTCAAGCCCAGAGGTTCCAAGTAAATTAATTTTGCAATGATAATTGGCTTTTCTTTTCACCTTTGTCCTTTTTCTTCTCATCTGCAGTTTAGTTTTCTACCTGCTGATAAACACACACACACACATATATATATTACAACCACCACCATCCCCCTCCCCACTACAGATCTGTCTCCTAATCATTCTTTATTCAATGCAACATCTACTTTTTTCCTCCCAAACCTTCATGTTTGATATGTTCCCACTCTCTTTGCATCTGTTTCTTTTGATTCTACTCTTTGTGCCTAAGGCAGAAGAATACCAAAAGCTTCACTTGTCCAATAAACCATATTTGCCAATGCTAACCACATTTTTATTATTCAGATTCTAATAGACCAATCAAAACTAACCACTGATTGGCTGATATGGGTTACTGCACAGTAGAATAAAAGACCTGACCCGTGTAACAGGACAGGCTTGTTTGTAAGTTCCTCCTTGTTCTTTAATTCATGTCTCTGTTCTTCTCATCTCTCCCTTTGCAAAGTCATCTTTGTTTGACTATATGTTAAACTCCATCTCTTGAATCACCTGTAAGTGGAATTTGTATGGTTTGTGCCAGTGGAATGTACCAGTTACAGAAAGTACTCTAGGGAGAATGACTGAGAAGACAATGACTTAATCTATATAGTGGATGTATTCCAAAGTAAATAGATGTTTGGAGATGCCAATATAATGCAGTCAAGTAGATCCAAGATGCTTTCAATACAGAGGTATGGGATACGCTATCCAGAAAGCTCCTAAATTATGGAAAGGCCATTACCCATAGACTCCATTTTTTTCCAAATAAGCCAAACTTTTAACTTTTTTCACTGTAATAATAAAACATTACCTTGTACTTGATCAAAGCTAAACTATAATGAATCCTTATTGGAAGCAAAACCAGCCTATTCAGTTGATTTAATGTTTACATTTACAAACCCCAGGTTCCGATAACAGGTCCCATACATGTAGTATATTGGCATCTCCAAACATCTAATCACCTTATCTGCTTTCTCTGCCTTCATTTTTCCTAGGGCAATTGTTCTCATTGGTATATTCCAGTGTTACTCATAATGGACATTCCACTTCATTGTCTCCGGTTTTGTCTAAAGCCATCTCATGCAAACTTTGTGTCGACTAGATTTTGAGGCTGAGGCAACAATAATGATGTGGCAACAAAAGTTACCTCTATAATATATGTTGCATATAAACATGAAATGGCAGGATACTATAAAATAATGAATCTGTCACTTACGGCTCCCTAAATTGAGAACAATTGAGCTCCTGGTCACGGCTCAATCTTCTGCCTGTAGCAGCCGCCTTTGGCCTCAGGAGGAGCCCTCAGCTACTCAGATGCCCCAAGGTCTTAACTTGAGAGCAGCAAAGCAAACGTTTTTGATCGAGCAAAGGGGCACGGTCATTACCAAGGTTAAAGACGGAAGGCAACAACAGCTTAAGGAGTAGACAATAAAGTGTAGTCAAGCAGGCCGGGGTCGTTACGGGTAGAGTTCAAGAATAGTCAGGCAGGCCAGGTCAGTAGAATGGTAGACAAAGGTCAGGATTAGCAGAATTCAGAAGAGTCAGACAGGCAAGGATCAAAACCGGAATACACACAAACAAAATTGCACCCAGGAAACTAATGAGATTAGACCTAACAACGGGCAATGATTTCTAATCCAAAGCCCCTGGAAATACGTTGAATTTTGTGCCAAAGATGTGATGACGTCACGCACACGGCCCGTAAAGCCCCGAAGTGCACGCTGCACGTGCCATAGAAGAACCAGCACCAGAAGGAAGAGGATAACTGCACCGGGCATCCCCGCCAGCCCACTAGACCACCAGGGTGAATCCTCACAGAATCAGACCATTGCAAACACTTTTTCAGTCTTTCGTTTAAGTTCTGCAATCTGTTTTTATTCAGCTCCTTGGAATTAGTGATAGCTTGAAGTACTATATGCCTGATACACTCATAGACTATATAGGACTATTCATAAAGGTGATTTTACATTCAGGGCAGACATGTAATAATGGGTGGAAAACAGGAAGACAGCAATTACAGTGTATTTTTATTTGAAAGGAAACCATAACTTGAAAAGTAAATGTCTCAATATAAATGTTGACTTTCGTAGAATGTGGACAAGATATTACTGTTTGAATGCTACCATTGTTCCATATAATAGAAATTGCACCAGAAATTGTACAAGTCTTATGAGTCTTATTCAGTAAATGGGGGCTGATTGGTAAGCTATGGTGCTGAAGAATCCCTTAAAACTAAAATGATGCTACCAGAGGAATGCACCCTTATTCACAGTTTAGTAACTTGCCCTGAAGGGGTCCCTGCTTCAACTGTTTCCAGTAGTGTCTGCAGACTGGTCCTGTGCATTAAGTATTCCACTCCTGGAGTAACTGTACTAAACCCACAGCATAGCCATACCCATGAAAACTCAATTGTGCCATGGATCATTTAATATAAAAAAGGCAGAATGAGTAATAATTACAGCGTGTTGTTTATTTGTTACAGTGACCAGTGTGCCAACCAGTCTGTTATTCACATTCAGTGCCAACAACTAGGTAAGTCATGATTTATTGTTCAGAAATAAGAGAAAGAGACTTTCCTTCACACAAGGTAATATTTTCATACTCAAAGTCAGTTTAGAAGTTTAGAAAATGAGTAGAAGACAAGCTGCTAGTCGAGTACTTCAGAGTAAGAGTTATATATATACAGATATTGTGTATTACAGGTATGAGATCCATTATCTGGAAACCCTGTTATCCAGAAAGTTCTGAATTACAGGAAGGCCATCTCCCATACACTCCATTTTATACAAAAAAAATCCAGATTTCCTTTTTTTCTGGAATAATAACAGTACCTTGAATTTAATCCAGACTAAGATATAATTAATCCTTATTGGAGGAAAAACCAGCCTGTTGGGTTTATTTAATGGTCAGTAGACTTTAGGTACGAAGATCCAAAATATGGATAGATCCATGACCCAGAATACCCCAGGTCCAGAGCATTCTGGATAACAGGTTGCATACCTGTATTTTGAATGCATGAGTCACATGTGTTACAGGTATAGGATCCGTTATCCAGAAATCCATAATCCAGAAATCTCTGAATTAGGAAAGGCTGTCTCCCATAGACTCCATTTTATCCAAATAATTCAATATAATGCAGTCAAGTAGATCCAAGATGCTTTTAAATGGGATACGATATCATGAAAGCTCCAAATTTACAGAAAGGCCATTACCCATGGACTTCCAAATAAGCCAAACTTTTAAAAATGATTTCCTTTTTCTCTGTAATAATAAAACAGTACACTGTACTTGATTCAAACTAAGATATAATTAATACTTATTGGAAGCAAAACTAGCCTATTGGGTTTATTTAATGTTTACATAATTTTCTAGTAGACTTAAGATATGATGATCCATTATCTGGAAAAGCCCCAGGTCCAGAGCGTTCTGGATATCCATTATCCAGAAACCCCTATCCATAAAGCTCTGAATTACGGGAGGGCAATCTCCCATAGACTCCATTATAATCAAATAATTCAACATTTTAAAAATGATTTCGTTTTTTTTCTGTAATAATAAAACAGTAGCTTGTACTTGATCCCAACTAAGATATAATTAATCCTTACTGGAAGCAAAAGAATCCTATTCGGTTTATGTCATCTTTAAATTATTTTTTACTAGTACTTACAGTATGGAGAACCCCAGGTCCCGAACATTCTGGATAACAGGTCCCATACCTGTAATTTATATCTGTATTGAAGAAATAATGTTAAAATGTAACAGTATCCACAATGCAGTGAGTGCAAACACTTCAAAACCTAAAATCATATCTGCAAAAGGACCTTGAGTTGTACATATTTATAAAAATCCCATCCCAGGAGTACTGCACTGAATTTTCAATAGCCATGCTGCATATGGTATGAGTGCAACAAGGGATCGCCATGGCAGTGAAACCCCTTCATTAATGCTGCACTATTTATCCTTCCATACAGTTCAGATGGTGACATGCATTGTATTGTATGGAGAAACCACTTGAGAAATGAAACCCATTATTGCTGATGACCTGATAGATACACAGCACCAGTAATGTAGCCGTAAACAGTGTTTAAGAGACGTGATATGGATTATGGCTGTTCTGTAATGTCTGCGGTCGTGCTGGAGACACAGAAATGATCCATTACAGCAATTCATTTTCCGCTGTAATTACAAAATAGCCATATCTTTCCATACTTAAAATCTAAATACAAAGGCATGCAGCACACCACACTATCAATACATGATATCTCTATTACCAGGAAAAGGCATAGTTATAGCTTACCAAAATATAAATTTATAAAGCAAAGAACAGAATATATTTTCTACTTTTATCTCCCTCCCTCCAGTTTTCATTATTAGCCTCCCATTGAAGCCCCCCTCCCAACCCCATCTGTTCCTGCACTCAAAAGTTTGACTGCCCCCCCCCATTCTGGTTATGGAACTGCAAAGTACCAAGGTTGGTGACCAACACCATCTTCTGACGAGTCCCATCCCTCTTCGAGGTCAGTAGTAGTCTTCCAGCACATATATATTATAAGAGTGCAACAAGGGATCATGGCAGGAATAAACTCCTTCATTATTGCTATACAACTATTATTTCCATAAAGTTCAGATCTGCACTCAGTAACTACTATGTGGAAGTGTAAGATCACTAGTACCTTTATTGATAGTGATGATGCATTCAACTTTGCCTCCAGTTTAGTGTGCCGTGCATGTAGTTTTTTGGCTTTGAATGCTTCAACCTAGTGTAAAGTCTTCTCAACTGTCTCAGTCAAAGACCATTTTAAGAAATATAGTTACATTTGATGTCAAGAAACATGAGGTACATGTGGACCCAAAAAAGTTACAGTGTGAAGAAGTGTCCACCACTAACTATATTTATGGTGAGGCATCTCACTGTAACTTGTGGTCCCTCCAAAGATCTGTTCTTTATTCAGACTTTAGGAAGCCAATTTACTAACATTTTCTATAGTTTTCACATATTTATTCTCTAAAAATATTTTTTTCAATTTTTTTTAAAACTCTAAAATGTTGAGATTAATTAAGTGCAACAACCATGAAAAACTCTAATACAAAACTTTTCTAAGTAAAGCAGTTGAGGTCCCATAGAAGTCACTGGGACCTCAACTGCTTGACTTTTAGAGGTTTTTGGAATTTTGCTGGCAACTGTCTGAAAAACTATTTTATAGTGGTATTAGAGCTAGTCGCATCATTCAGCATTTTTCTGTTCATACTTTGATTTATTCACATAATTTCCTAACTTTCATGGCATTCGTCGCTTTAGAAAAACAGAAGTTAATCACAGTTTCAGAAAGCTTAAATACCTGTAATACCCTCTTGGCGACCCCCCTGGTTCCAAGGTTGTACATCCTTACCAATTTCCAGGTCCTGATTCCTCTTTGAAAAGTGAAAAGGTACTGGGTATTACCTCTCTGGCAGTGCCTCCACCTAATAGAATCCAGGAATACACCTGCGGGTGGCTCCACTAGGAAAACTTTTAAACACACACAGTTCTGTATAACATGTAATAATAATAATAATATATACATTCACATGAAATGACCCACTACCCTGGGGAACATGTTGCAGTCCCATCCTGGCACCTCCCTGCCAGGCAAAGTCCCGAACTCCTCTTTTGGCAGATAAAGAGTCTCCGCACCTTTTCCTCTCTACTGCTACTTGCCCAAATACCTCTCTGGCTGGACTGAAGTAATTTGGTCCCATGTAGCAGGAACAGCAACAAAAGCCTGTTCTCAAACAGGAGACACGCTGGATCCTTTCTCTCTCTACCCTCCCACAGGCAGACTCATCTGGGGGCTCACACAGAGCTGGTAGGCTCACACAGAGCTGAAACAGGCATCCATGTGATTAACTCCTCAGAGGCTCCAAGCTGTCCTAGCCGAGAACATAACTTGCTGAAATATTTAGGGCATGCTCCCAACACTATTCACAGTGTGGGCACAGCAAAGCTCATCTGACTGGCATCCATCTCCAGGAATCTCTCTCTTATCCTGGGCAGTATCTTTCACAAATATAAGGGTACAGTTATCCCTGATCCCACACAGGGCATAGCAACCTTATGGTATATCTCCATAGCCTGGGGTCTGCCCTGCATCACCCCAGCAGATGATCACTCCATTCTGCATCAAAGTGAAACCAGGACTGGCAGCCTGTGCATGTGGTTCTGCATATATCCAAAGGTTGTGCAGTATCTGCCAGACACACTGCATAGGGACAAGGATCCAGCACCTCCCAACACTCTAGGTTGAACCTGTACCTGGAGAAGCAGGGGATTTCCACCATGTGGTTTCAGGCCATAGGGGAATTAACCCTATGGGTCCCTACATCTCACTAAAATTCAACCTTAAACTTAACCACCAATTATTTGCTTTAAACATGTAGCCATTACAGTTTACAATTATATATTTATTTGCAGTGCAAAAAACATATTAGATTGAGGAAACACGCTAATATAACATTTATTTATCAAAAACAGCGAGAAAAAATATTTAGTATCCACTAAAGTTTGGTTGCATGTACCTATCAATGAGAAATCCTGTTTAAGAAACTAAACATTCAGGAAACTTGATAAATGTGCTTAGCTGGGATGCACTGATTGCAAAGTGATTGCATTTCAATAAAACGCAATCAGCTCTGCCCTGTTAGATGTTTTTTCTAGAAGCATGACTGATTTTTTTTTTAAATGATGATGTAACCTTACAAGATGTATTGCTTTCATAATTGTTTTTTGCAGAAATATGTAGGCTACAGATAAACCCTCATCATATATCTGTGCATGATAAAACTGCTTAATATGAGGCAATTTTGGGAAGCAAAGAAAAGTTAAGTTAATTTTCTAATTCATTTAATGTGTCATTGGGGTTGATGGCACATAATACTGATTGATTAAGAAACATACTAATAATAGCATCATTGTATTGTATTGGTTTACAGACTTCTGTATTCATGTATATTTATCTGTAGGAATCTACTTATAATGACTTGGTAGTGTCAAGTAGTAAGCTCTCTTTCTTCCACCTTACAATATGGGGCCCATTTACTAACAATCAAATTTTCTTTTATTTTTTTCCACAAATATCTAAAAATGTGTGGTTTTCCTTTTTTTGGTTTCTAAAAATTCAAGATTTATTAAGTGTAAAAACCTAGAAAACCTCTAATACAAAACCTCATTGGTAAAAGTTGTCAAGGTCCTACAGATGTCAATGCTGATCCTATTAGACCATTTTAAAACAGTTGTTGGCTTTTTTTTCTCCTAGGCATTGTCAGAAAATTTTCTAGAGGTTTTAGAGATATTTGTATTTTTTAGTGCACCATTCAGTGTTATTTCCTTTAAAACCACTAAAATCCAATCCTTGATAAATAGGCCTACATGCGTTAAGGTAGATAGCATCCCAATTTTTAGCACCCCCTCCACATTACTTTCCAATAAAATAAGGAAACAGGTTTGGGATTCAAAGGCCACAGTTTTAATAAGATTCATATTCTCCAAAACCATGAAAGAAAAATTGGTGTCAGTCCACCTCCCCAATAATATCCCCCCTCCTACCAACTCCCCCAGTGGTCCAGGGGGTCATATTCTCTCAAATGTTGCAAACCCTAAAGACAGTTGCGGAAACATTAAGGAGGTTATTTATCAAAGGTTGAGTTGATTTTTATCCCAAAAATTCAAATTTTGTGGGGTTTTTAGGTAAAAAAAACTTTTTTGTTTTAAAAACTCATATTTTTGGAGATTATACCCCGAAACTGGAAATAGCTCAAATCTGAAAATTCTTTAGCTAAAACCTGTTGAGGTCATGTAGAAGTCATTGAAATCCCTTCAACGATTTAAAGATGTTAATAGTCTTCATAATGTTCAGGGGGTTTTCGGTTGGGTTTCACTTGGAAATTCGATTAATTTGAGAGAGTCGTGTTTTTCTTTTCCTGTTATACTACACTATTAGATTTAATTACTTATACATACAGATTATGTGTGCTACTTAAGAGGTCAAAGATAAACCCACAAAATACAGAGAGATGTGTTTATTATTTACTTTAAAGTTGTGCCTTTATCTGCAGGAGGAACTTAATACCATCCAATCGAAAAGCAAGATTAGGTCTACACACCAATCTAAATCTTACACAGCCACAAATAGTAACTTGGATGATTGATCAGATTATCATAAATCCACAATATAAGAGGCCTTAGAAAGACAGTGATATATTAATGATGCATCTACAATTCAATGTGAATTATTCAGGTAAGAGAATTACTGATCCGTTTTCTGGCTATGCTGATCAATTGTGTACTTTAATATAGACTGTGCTGAAGCACAAATATCTTAATATATTAATGCATAAATATAACTAAATCTGATGATAATTCAGCTAGACCAGCACAAGAACACCATCTACAGAACAATGCACGGGCTGAAACTCACAGCATGTTATAGATCTTAGAAATGTTAATTTTTAATATTTTTTTAGAGAAAGAGAAATCATTGCTAGAAAATTGGTTCCTCCAATCATGCACAATTGAGAATACAGCATAATTGCTTTTTGAATACTGTCATCTTGGGTAAATTGCTATTATCTTTATGTAATAAGGCTATAGAGACATTAAACAGTTGCTGGTGTGTATTAGATTGATGTATATTAGAGAAGTAAAAAGACAAATGTATGCTTCTTGGTGAAAAAGACTAAACATCTTGCAAAGCCAATGGCAGGATACTCAAACTACTGTAGCAACAAAGCTTAGAAAAAATAAAGTGTTTTATATGCTATATTATGTATTAACATATACACAACGGATGTCTGTGAATAAATTACTCAGGCTGTACCCCTTTTCATTAAAATATCATTAATTTGATGTCATCGACAAAGAAAGTGGCAATCTGTTCATGAATATTAGGATTAAAGTTGTATGGGAAAAGGCTGTCCAAAAGATAAGTGACATGAATCAGAGACAATGGACATGGGTAGGATTTTTCTAAAGCTTTTTACTATCTAAAAATGCTTATCATAGAAATGGTTGGTGGTACGTCTTAACCTAGGGAGGCTACAGTTGTATCCCTACACCTTCACTTTAGTGTTCATTTCATTATCTCTGTTCCAACACATATCCTGTGCTTTCCATGCACCACCACCAAGTTGAAGGGAAAATCCAAAAGTTTATTTACAAAGTAAAGTTACTATCACCTATAACCTTTTACTTCACAATGAGAAAGGCGAAAGAAGCTTTGAAACACTGCGAACAATGTAAACTATGGTAACATGGGGTGTTTATAAAGTGTTGAGCACTGCAGTGGTTTAGTGTCCTCAAATCATAAATATGACCAGATGAGGATGAGGATAATTTAATCCAAGATTTGTATCCACTTTAAGGGACAGAATTATCAAAATTAGAATTCAAGTTATTTCCAGGGTTTGAGTTTTTTGCGGCAAATATCGTAGCTAGTGATGGGCAAATAAATTCAGCAGACACAAATTAGCGGCAAATTTCTGCATTTTACCACAAGCAAATTAATCCACAAAACTACTGTGACAATTTGTCAGTGGAAAAAAAAAAGTGATGCGCAGCAAAATTGTTGCGCACACAAAAAATTGTCGCAGGTCAAAATTATTCGGATGACATTGACTTCAATGCGTTTGCGAGTTTTTTGCCGTTTTGCGAGTTTCGCCGATTCCCCCATCACTAATCGTAGCTAATACAGTGCATAAAAAACAAAAACTCAAAGTAAAAAAATTGGTTTCTAAAAGCTGTTGCGTTTATGTAGAAGTTAATGGGAGTTGTATTATCGAAATTCAAACTATTTTTCAATTCGAGTATCTGGCAGACTTATTGAAAATAAATGGTAGAATGTGATTTTACATCATGCAAGTTGTTGTTCATGTTTTTAAGTGATCTCATTTCTCATTTTTCAGTTAATTTAAAAATAAGTGCACATTCAAGATTTTTGAGTTAAATGGAAAATATTAAATTTTAATAATCAAAAGACTCTTAATATGCTGCGCCGCACATACAAAAAACCCACTAATAACGTTCATTCTTTATCTCAATTTCAAACTTTATTCGCTGCACTGTGAGTCTTAAAAAAGGCAAAGAACTAAGCCCATCACTATACAGTTTGCTCTACTTTTTGTTCTTTGGGGTCTTAAACAAAGGATTTCACTTGTCATCCAGCATCTAGCAAGTCTATACAGTATGTGCATAAATGTCCTTTCTTCTTCCATGGCAAACTTTCTTTCTAAAGTGTAAAATAGAAAACACCCTTGACATTTTTGTTTTGTTCTAAGAGATTGAAATGCCAGGGGAACTTGTTTACTAGCAAAAAAAAGGGCAAATTTAAATTATATGCAAGAAATAACAACATATTTAAAATGTATGCTGTCAGAAAAAATATTGTAACTGTATTGAAATAACTGATGAAGATTAGAAATATTAGAAATGCCTATTAATTAGAAGAGGCTATGAGGATAGAGCTAGTGTGGGGAGGAGATTAAAATTTGGGCAAGACTCCATCATTCCATGATTGAAAGAGACAACTTGTCATTAAACTGTCTTCAAATATGTGAAACTGCATTAAACTGTCCAAGTAATGTGTATCTAAAAAGTACAAACACGAGTATTGTGACAAAGAGAATATAAGGTCAGAGCTGGGGAGGAGATTACAATGTGGGCAAGAATCCGTTATTCCATGGTTAAAATGTTAAATATGTGAATAAATGTAAATGCCCATTTGGTATGAAACGCATTAGGCTATACATGTCCTAATAAATACTTTTTATATTTTACTACTACCTTGCTACTGCTCATATTAGTTTTGGATCTCCTTCACTTATTTTGAGCAATCCAATTTAAATATGTGAAACTGCATTAAACCATCCAAGTAATTTGTATTCAGGCACTTATAGAGATTCTTATGGATTAAGTTTCTAGTTATATGCAGACCAGAAAGTTTAATGTCACAATCTCTCATAGTTATAGTTTGTATTCTGCAAGACAAAAAAAACATAAGGAAAGCATTACCTAGACAGTTTGGTATATTTACTTATCCTATATGAATTGACAAAAGTTTAGGGTCATTGATAGCCTTTCTGGTGCATGCCTCAACAATTTGACATGGGGTATATACTGAATTTTTTGTTTCATATTGTATTACTTTTTACATTCTTAAATCCATCAGGTGATGTACTTTCTGTTGGGAAAAATTGTGTTTTTTACTGTTGTGTATAATAAATTGCTAACATTAAAAGGATCTATTTTTTACTAGATTACTGTACATTCAACCTATATGTTTGCCCGAAACAGACCAGGAAATCTCTGTAGGAATAAATTGCTCAATAGCTGTATGGGGCAGAACAGAAAGTGGGGGTAATTTACTTTTTATACACCATAAAATCCTGATTATGTAATAAAAATTCTGATTTATGTAAATGTCATGTTTTCTGCTACCTGACAATACACCTCTGGCAATGACATCATAACAGACCTGTCCAGGTTATATATAAGTCAATGGGAAAAGTCTTAGGGGCCGATTCACTAACTTCGAGTGAAGGATTCGAAGTAAAAAAACTTCAAATTTCGAAGTGTTTTTTGGGCTACTTCGACCATCGAATGGGCTACTTCGACCTTCGACTATGACTTCGACTTTGAACCGAAGGATTCAAACTAAAAATCCCCCTAGTTCGCCATCTAAAACCTACCGAACTCAATGTTAGCCTATGGGGAAGGTCCCCATAGGCTTTCCTAAGTTTTTTTGATCAAAGGATATTAAAATCCTTTGAATCGAACGATTCGGCGGATTTAATCGCTCGATCGAAGGAATAATCCTTCGATCGTTTGATCGTACTATCTGCACTAAATCCTTCTACTTTGATAGGAAGGATTTTAATTCCCAGTCGAATATCGAGGGTTAATTAACCCTAGATATTCGACCCTTAGTGAATCGGCCCCTTAATGATTTTTTGATGTAAGCTGGGTTTCGTTCAATACCCCCAACGTTTGTGGAGTTTTGGGCAAAAAGCATAAGAAATAGAAGTTTTCAGGTGAAAATCCCCAAAAAAATTATGAAAATCGTATTTTTTCACGCAAAGCAGATTTTCAGGAAATTGTAATAATAAATAAGCGAAAAAAACCTAAGCGATTTGCTTCCTGCTTTTTCTTTCTTCAAATTTCCCGTGGCAGACACATGCATAGTAGAATGAAATAGCTGGCTTTTTCATAAATGTTCGGCTTTCCACTCTACTGCGCATGCGTAATGCGTAAAATAATGTTTTGAGACTGTTAATGTCTTTGTTAAGCATTAGTTCTCCTTTAATGGCGTGACCTCAGTCTGGGCACTGGAGAACATATCTACCATGGTTATAGCTCTTAGGTCACCATGCCAGTAACCCTGGGTAGGGATCTATAGTGATGTTTTTGATTGGCAACTACACCATTCTTACCTAATATAGCTGTTATTTAATGATAATGTATTCAAGGCTTGTCTGTAATCCAGGACAAAGAACTGTTGTGTTATACATTGTATTGCTCCCTATGTCAAAACATGGCTTATAGGTAGGCTCGTGCTTTCCCTGTATGATAGAGGAGTCTTCTTATTTCGGGGAATGTAAATGACAACTATGGGAAATCTACAAAGGTAAGTAATACAGTAGTAGGCTTTATAGAAGAACAATAAAAAAATATGTATTTGGCTTCCATTTATGAAAAACTCAGAAAGTAAAAATAGCATGACTGTTAGAAATGTGTGTATGAATGTCTACTTTGTCTTCTGCGAAAGAATATATTTTTATATATTTTTATATTTTTATATAACAAAATATTCCAAACATCCCTATGCTAGCATTTATTGTAAGATTTATGTTATAAAGTCTAAATGATAGGTATCTGCATTGCAGTGTGATTGTATCCATTCTCTTCAGCTGGTTTCTAGGTTTTCACTAAACACAAATTCGGTGCTCAACAGCAAATAAAAAGAACTCCCACTAACAACCTAACCAACATGGCAATCTTGTTTATGATGCTGTATTTCTAAATCAAAATTTATGTAGGGAAATCATTTTAATAACCTCTTAAACCTGCACTGTTTATTGCATCCATGATAGTAAAATGGAAGTAATTACTGACCTGCTATGCTCCCAGGCCACCAATTTTAAAGTAGCACTACTGGGAAATGCTGATTCCATAGATATGCGGTATAAAAACGGAAGACTTGAAATTAAATTACTTGCCTAGCCTGCAGTGATACATAGGATAAGATTTTATATATAATCATTAATAGCTCTTTTTTACTGTTTCATTTTTGATTGTCCACTTATTTGTAACCAGGTCCTATTCCAAATATATTGCAAGAAGCAGAGATTCCACTTATATCAAATCATAAATGTCAACAACAAATGCCAGAATACAATAATACGGATAATACTGTATTGTCTGTGGAGGCTACAAAAAAGGAAGAATAGACACTTGCCAGGTACGAGTGAGAAATGGTGCTTGCATGCGTGTGGGTTAGTCAAAGTATGAAAATTAGGGAACTGAAAGTAAAACAATAACTATTAGAAGTTATTGAACAATTTTAAAGGAGATTTACTGTATCATCTGCTGATTGTATGTAGATATTGATATTTATATCCAATTAAATGTTTAATTAGTAAAACAAACAAAAAAAAGTTTTGGACCCGTGCATACATATTTTATGTGTGTTTGTCTCATATGGGTGTCTCCATGACACCTAGAAGAGTTCTAATTCTAAGTAAGTTAGCTCTGAATGATAACAGCATTTCTGTAAGAAGCCTGCCCTGGTGGTCTAGTGGGCAGTGGGGTCCACGCTGCGTCCTCGGCATGGACGCCCGCTGCGCCGCTCCTGTCCTCCCCTTGCCGGCGCCATCTTTGATTCCTAGGGCGCACGTCGCGCGCCTGCGCGCCTCTTAAAGGCTGGCGTGATTGTGCCAGCGCGCATTGACGCACGTTTTGTCGCGAACTTTGACCATATTTAAGGCCCATTCAGACCTGTAGCCAGTGCCCATTATAGGATCATATCCTGTGGTTTCCTGAGCTTTGTGCTGCCTGTTCCTGAATTTGCTCTCCTGACTGATTATCCGTGTTTGACCCTGCCTGTTCCTGACTATTCTGCATTCTGTATCCTGACCCTTGCCTGCCTACCACAACTCTTCCTGCTTAACCCCTTGATTGACAACCCTGTTCGACCCTTGCCTGCCTGACTATTCTGATATCCTCCTGCCTCGACCCAGCCTGTCCGACCATCCTTCTGCCTTATCCAGTCTGCCTGATTATCTGGTTTTGACCCCTTGCTTGCCTGACGATTCTGTTATCTGTCTGTCCTGTTCCGGTCTGTTCCGTTTCCACCAGATGCCTTGTGCTTGACCTTCTGCCCAAAGACTCTTGCTATCCGGTCGTGCCCCTTTGCCAGCCAGGACACCTCGCCTTGTACCCCTCGTTAAGTCCAGGTGGCACCCAATTAAGCTGAGGGCTCCTCCCGAAGCCCAAAGGTGGTCACACTACTGGTGAAGTCGAGCCTCGACCAGGGTCCTTGGCATTTGTTCTGGTATTGGGTGCCGGCCGAGACATTTTCTATTCTTTGGTAGCGCAATCAAATTATATGTTATCTGTACCTTCCCTGCGACTTGCAAGAAATTTAATTAGTTGTATATTTCATATTCAGGGAGATTCTGGAGGTCCAATGATGTGCCAAGTGAATGGTGAATGTTTTGGAGTAACTTCATTTGGATATGGATGTGCACAGCCAAGTCGGCATGGAGTTTATATTGAGTCACTCAATTCACGGACTGGATTAAGAATTTTATCATTTAGAAAAAAAAATCCAATTCCGATTCAACAGAAGATGTCCATCATAGCGTTGAATAAGGCAGAAATAACTGCAAATACTTCTTAAAATATCTTCCTTAATTGCATATAAATCCTGATAGGTGAAGTCAGTATCAAATAGAATAACGAGTTCTTGGCAGAGCTAACCAACTATAATTTTGGTTAAAAACCATAATATGATGTATGTATATATGTAGAAATGAAATCTTGGAAAAGCAGTCAGCAAATCGATTGTCTCTCATTTGGAGAATTGGTGCACATTCCTCTGTGGCCACTTACCACTGATATCACAAAAGCAATTGTTTGTAGAACAGCACCAGACTGAAAGTCTTCTTATTTAAAAAGCCTTTATTTCAGCTAAGGGCATCACAGCAACGTTTCAAGGCTGCATGGTGCTGTTCTACAAACAATTGCCTGTATGTATGTAGAAGCTGCTATGCAACAATTCTAAGAGGGTAATTTAAAAGTTAAAATGTTTAAAAAATCACAAAAAAAAATGTTTAAAAAATCGCAAAAAAATTTATGAAGTGTAAAAAACACAAAAACCGCTAATACAAAACTTTTCTATAGGGAGGTCCTATAGAAATCAGTGAGAACTGCGCTGCACTGTTTGGACCACTCTAATTCAATTCAGAGTTTTAGAGGTTTTAGTATTTGTTTTTCTCTAGGAATCGTCTAAAAAACTTGTATTTTTTAAAAGTTTTCAAGGTATTCATATCTTTTAGTGCAAAGTTCAGGGTAATTTTCCATGCATACTTTTTTTATTCGGATTTTGTAATATATCTCACAACAATCGTAGATTTAGAGTAGTTGTGGTTTCAAAAACCACTAAAACCACAAAAAAACTATTAATAAATAGGCCCCTTCAAGTCATGTACTGACTGTGGCATTGGAATTGGGTATTATCAGGTAGATGGATATGTATTGGGTGATGATAATGGGTGATATACTGTAGATCCTACAGCACAATCAAAATGATCAACATGTGACCAACATACTGTATACACTACTGTACTAATTGAGGTAGATATTACCTGCTTGAACCATAACTAGATATCCTTCTCTTCATAAATAAATTAGCTTCCTTATGCTCTCAGGCATTCCACCCTATTAGCACTTTAGTTCAGCAATGTTGAAGCTATATCCATCGTGCTGTGAACTATAAACTCTATTTAGTCTATGGGGCCATTGGTGCTTGTAATTTACAAATACTAAAAGGAACTTAAGTTCGTCATCATTTGTGTAGATATATTTTAGGCTTTTTTTTGAATTTCCTTCTGCATGTTATATGCTTTCAAAAGCACACCAACAAATTGTGTGTTCTATTTCTTATTTGCTCATCACTATTTTAAGAAGATATTCTGCATTTGCCATGCCTTGTCTTTCTACATTTTATTCAATATACAGTACAAGCACTTTGTTGACACATCTTTTCATCAAAACGATTGCAGTTCTTATTCTTCTAGATACTCATCATGCTGTTAGACGCCCTGTGCATACACCATTGCATCAGTTACAAGCATAGTTAAAGATATAGATTCTTTCTTTCGTCGGTCTTTGTCAACATGGCATTTGAAAATAATAAAAAAAACAATCTTCTGTTCTTGATTCTATATGTTCAAATTGATTTCATACATTGTGTTCCCTGAGTCTATCTACAGGCACACTGCAAGACTGACTACACTATATCTTCTCAGAAAAAGCTAGAATAAAGTTAACAATGGTCTCATGCTGTTTATAAAGGAGCACTTGAAATCTGAAGTCTCTATACTTTACCATTGTGAATGATGTACTATTTGTTGCCTTTTATGTTCTATAATTTTACTCACATTGATGTGCGCAATAAGAACACCGATTTTTCTATGTTGCACGGCACTTAAACATCTTTCCCCCGGTATGACATTACTATTTGAGTGTGTGTGAAGAATTTTTTTCCCAAAGATCAAACTTTCTCAAAGCGATGCACATCACAAGTTTTATTTTTATTCCACAGGGCAATGAACATTTGTACAAAAGCTGTAATACGGTTTTCGGGCTGACAAATTGTCACATTTTCTTACTCCCTTGCAGTCCTGCTCATATTGCTTCATTTCCCAAATTCTAGAAAGTCAATTCTAGCACTTTTTTATAGAGTCGCAGCAGGAACACAAGGAAGAATGGAAGTCTTATTTCTGATTTCTCCACCTCACATTTAGCAAATCACTTTCAAATAAATCTACGAGGGCAGAGTTTGAATGGTTCTCAAAATGACACTGTGCTGTGTTCATTTGGCCCTGTAATTGGGTAGGAATAGCTAGACATCATTCCTGTCTACTTGAGGCCAACATCTTTCTACAATGAAGACACTGAGGATAACCAGTAATCAGGATTATTATAAAATGCTTGGGTAAATCATTTAGTTTTTCGATTATAATTTTATGTAAGATTTGGGTGTTTACAGTGGTAAATAAGAATTAGATATGTAATGGCAATTATTAGCATTTATAAAAATGCATTTGAATTTGGGTTTTTAAAATTTTCTCTTGAACTAAAACTCACAAACTCGAATTATAACTTCAAATCAAGTACTTATCAAAGGGTTGTTCACCTTTGAGTTAACTTTTAACATGATGTAGAGGCTGATATTCTGAGACAGTTTGTCATTGGTTTTCATTTTTTATTATTTGTGGCTTTTGTGTTATTTAGCTTTTTATTCAGCAGATCTTCAGTTTGCAATTTCAGGGTTTCTAGGGTCCAAATTACCCTAGCATCCATGCAATGGTTTGAATAAGAAGCTGGAATATGAAAAGGGGAGGCCTGAATAGAAAGATTGATAATAAAAAGTAGCAATGACAATAAATTTGTAGACTTTTTTTTAGATGGGGTCAGTGACCCTATTTGAAAGATGGGAAGAGTCAGAAGAAGAAGAAAGCACATTTTTAAGACCAATGTAACGGTTGCTTAGAAATGGCCATTCTATAACATAGTAAAAGTTAATCTAAACGTGAACCACTCCAAAAACATGAATGTAAAACTTTGGCATCTAAACGCTCACAAGGTCATGTAAAATTCAATTCAAGTTTTTCAGGATTTGTTTTTGAGCTTGTAAAATCACAGATTCAAAGTATTCAAGTTTTTGTCAATGATTTATTCATTCATTTTTTTCCATTGAAATGTTTTAATAAATACGGTAACATTTATGTTTTTTAAAATTGTGAGTTAATTTAAAGTAGAAAACATATTACATTCCCCCATAAATGTTTAAACCTCTACTTTGACCATCATAATGAAATAGCTAAAATTGTTAATTTATTATTCTGTCCCACTAATGGAAATACTTCTTAATAGTTTTTAGTTTTTTGTTTTAAAAAAGATACTGAAAAAACCCTAATTTGAAATTTTAGATTGCAAATAAACCTAGATTATTTTTTTCTTTGGTTCCAGACGCAATAAATGAGAAATGAATGGAAAATATTGCCAAAAAAGAATCTCCCTTCCTCCATGTTATGTTTGCTGTGGAAATTAAACCACCACAAATGTCAATATTACCATCATTTATATAAGAAATTGTAAATGTAAATACTGTAAATATGCACAGTGTTAAAAATATTATTACAACACATCCAAAAGCTGACATAGTTGCAATCCTAAAATCATTATCTGATTCATTGGCTTCATCTACTGGCATGCAAACATTATAAAACAATCTCTCTCAAGACAAATAAAGGGAAACCAATATCTTAATATAAACTCATATCTGCATTATAGTTTTTTTTATTGTGATTTACAATCATTACTTGAAAATAAGATGCCAAAATATTTATGATTTTAAACATTAAAACATTTAGAAAAAATATTAGAAATTGGTATATATTTTGGTATATAAGTACAAAATATTGGAAACAATCTATTCTAGAGCATCTGTCTGGCAAATGTGTTACTTATTCTTACTATTTACTTATTACACTATTTTTACAGAAACTATACCATACAGTATGTATTTTCATACTACTTTATGCCTAACCAACTATGCAGTCCATTTCTCAAATAAAACATTTTTTTTTGTTATTTAATTAAAATTTTTCTAAAATTAAAATGTATCCATTTTGCTTGAAAGAACAAAATATAAGATTTTGTTTAAGGTGATAGCAATGCTTTTTTAATAACAGAAATAAATAGCTAGGACAAAGTTTGAATCCTAATCTAGAAAATTATAATCTTTCTAGACTCTTAGGGCAGTGACACACCAGGAGACTAGCGATAAATCGCTGCTTCTCTGGGCAACTAATCGCCTGCACTCTCCAGTAAATAGCTTTCCCATAGGCAATAATGTGAATCGCTGGTGGTTAAACACATGTATCACTCCAGTCTCCCAAAATCACTTGAAGTTTCCTCTTGTAGCGATTTTGGGAGACTGGAGCGTTTTACCACCAGCTATTCACATTATTGCCGGAAAAGCTTTTTACTGGAGGTGCAGGAGATAAATTGCCAAGTGAAGCAGCGATTTATTGCTAGCGATTAATCTCCTGGTGTGTCACTGCCCTTAGGGGGTTATTTATCAAGGTCCGAAATTATCTCAATATTGGCTGCTACAAACTCCTATCTAAGCCACTGGGGTTTTTAACGCTTATTTATTATTACATTTTCCCATAAATTTGCTTTGCAGTAAAAACTCTGATTTTCACGATTTTTTCGGAGGTTTCATCCGATTTTTTTGGAATTTTCACCCGAAACCTCAGATTTTTTCTTGAAACCTTTAGAAAACTTCAGGGTATGGCACAAGACCCAACGCACATCAATAAAACCATTGGGACTTCTCCCATTGACTTATATGCAACTTCGACAGATCTGAGATGCCAGGATTTCAGATTCTGAGTTTTCCAGCCTCGGGGTTTACTAAATTCCGAAAAATTTGTTAATTTTTAAAGCCCGACTTTATAAAAAAAAAATCACAAATTTTTTGTGATTTTTGCATTCGGGGCTTAGTAAATAACCCCCTAAATCTTTCTATAATCTTTTCTTTTTTTCATCCTAATATAGCAAAGGCTTTTGTGTGTAAAAATAAATATAAATAAAATGCTCTACTGAATTTACTGTAATTTCTTTTACCTGACACTGTTTTGAGACGAGTCTAGAATTTCTGTTTTATTATGAATTTGAAAGGGAAATGCACATTAGTACAAGTACTGAACTGTGAGTTATTGAGGTGTCCATAGAACTGATAACCATGAATATTTTTGTAATTATTCTTTTTGGTCAATTCTGAAACTGCTTAGGTCTAGAAAAGCTGTACATTTATTTATTTATAAGGTCTTACTTACTTATCTTAGTTAAGACTAATATCTCACCAATTTGATAAATAATACTACAATTAAAATTAATGTGGTAAACCTATGCAGACATTAATTATAGAAATGCTTGGTACAAAGTCAAAACTGTGCATTCTTACTGTTCTTGTGTTACAACTATTTATATTAAGGTGATTTAGGCCATGAGAGCATCCCTTGAGATTACATGAAAGAATATTCCATTGGTAGAAATGGTTTCTTTAACAGAGTTGTAAAGTTGTGAAATTGAAGTCGTTGTATTGATGGACTTTTTTTTAACCTCAACTACCATTACTATATCTAATATATACTGTTTACCAGTTTCAGCACAAGTTCCCCAGAAAAAAATGACAGAGCTACTCACTAATAAACTACTCAATAAATTGCTTTTATTAAACTTAAACTTGGTCATGGGCAGGTTTCTTTTGCTTGCTAGGTGATAGCAATTTTGTTTTAAGTTTTCTGTTTGTTTATTTGTTTTCATGTCCTACATAAAATCAGTATGGCAAGTAAAATGTTTTCATTATTTGTTTTTCTTATTTCTTTCACTATAGGGAAAAGCTGAAACTGTAGACAGGTTCAAATTCTCTCTTCTTTTGTTTTATGTGAGCGAATGTGGGATGAACAGTCCATAGATACGCTTTCTGTATAATAAACTCTTCCTTTTGTGAAAGCCTGAAACAGACTGCAGCTGGAAGTGAGGGTGTTGTTTATACAGAGCCACTTATCTTTAGTTATTATTATTAACAAGTATTTATATAGTGCCAACATTTTGCGTAGCACTGTAAAGTAAATGTGATTATACAACTAAATCGCATGAATTATATACATAGAACATATGGCGTTACATACATCACAATCAATACCGGTACAAAAGGTGAGGAAGGCCCTATGCAGAAAGAGCTTACACTCTAAAGGGAAGGGAGTAATACACAAGGTGTGGGAGTGGGCAAGATCGAAATAAGTGGGTGAGAAATGTGATACTGTATGTGGTGTTGCGTTTGGTAGTTAAGAGTAAGGGTAGGCTTCTCAAAAGAAGTGCGTTTTAAGAGATTTCTTGAAAGCAGAAAGGCTGGGAGAAAGTCAGACAGACCATGGGAGAGAGTTCCAGAGGAGGGGTGCAGCCCTTGCAAAGTCTTAAATGCGGGCATGTGAGGAGGTAATGAAAGAAGAGTTGAGTAACAGGTCAGTAGAGGAGCGTAGCTCTACTTAAAGGAATACTGTCACTGGAAAAGAGAAGGTTGACTGCTTCTGCTGTCAATGGTCACAACACCCCTATCTAACTTCCATAGCATCTAATAGTATCAAGTGAAAAGCAACGACAGGGGCGGTCTGCCTCACTGCTCCATGTGCATCACGTGTGTTGATTTTTATTTATTAATATCTGGCTTGTTAACAGGGCATCTTGGCAGTTACTGACCTCCACCAGATAAAATGTCCATGTGCCACAGTCCTAATGGAAACTGCTTCTAGCATAGGTGGTTATTAAAATGCTGCAATGCATATATGTGAGAACCTTTAACTTGCTGTGTCACACAATTTAAATGTATGAAAATAGGGATAGTTTCAGATGTATCGATGCAAGCTAACATACATTGTTGAGAAACTGCCCCATAGACCATTAACTCCAGCTTGTTCAGTAAAGGTCATAAATACTCTTGTAAATTATTGTACAGTGAACAAAATTGACACCATAATCCCCATGTTCTCAAGTCCTTACCCTTCTTTAGAATGGCTGGGTTTATGGCACAAATAAACAACTAGCATCAAAAAATGTATTAGAAAAACGTGATTTGTTGAAATGTCCAAGTGGCACAAGTGCAAAGCATTAGAATGGAGGCAAAATTAAGCACGTATTACCATTATTCACAAAGGTATTTCAAGCACTTACCTGTAGGATTCATCATAGTTTGCATTCTGAAATATGGCATATAAATTTTGTAGCTAATTTTGTCTCACTAAATCTGAAACCTTTCAATAAGAATGAAGGAAGAAAGCAAAACACTTTGCAGGCTGGTTTTACTTTGACTCAAGAGACTTGTTATGTCTGCCATTTATTAACATTTTGAAAGAAGGGAAAAAAATTGCCGGCTGTTTATTTTAGCAAAGGAGAACTAAGCAATCTATTGTTCTGTCACTATAATTATTTCTGTCAGTCAAAAATAGCAATTTTAGACCTCCCGAGACAAAGAATTTGAAGTTTGAAATATAAAATAATGCATTCTGAACAAAAATCTATTAGACAATTCTTTGTGCTTTTTAATATCTTCTTAAAGATGGTGGCATTTTAATGTTATTGGAAAATGTTTTGTTGTTTCCTTCAAATATGTAGTAGTAATACTAATTATATTTTTCTTCCACATATGTTACCTAACTCTTTTCAGATCAGAATATTTGTGAGTGCAGTGGTTATCTCTGCACCCCTGAAGTAGGGCTTCACATTTGGAGAATCAACAAGAAATGTCCCATATTTACCTGAATTCAAGCTTGAAAATCCACAGAATATAAAAGTTAGTAGCTACATTTGTACTTATCAAGTTCTGGCAGTTGCGTTATACTAATACATTTACAGATTAACCAATGAACCTTCATTATACAATATGAAAATTATACATTTCTGGAACCATTTCTTTTCCCATGGTGTGACTTGTGGACAGCAGTGCCAGGCATAGCTGGTCAGGTGCCTAAGGCTGGTGGCCAGAAGACAAGCTGGTGGCCAGAGACAAGCTGGTGGCCAGAAGATCAGCTGGCAGCCAGGTGATAATGGCCTTGAATAGGGGTAGGAAAAGAGATGAAGTACATGCCTAGCACCCCACCACCACCACCATTGCACCCTAGGTATGGGCCTCTTCTGTCTACACCTTCACTGGTGGAGAGTCCATGATTTTCTTTCTCAGAAATTACTGACCAAAAGAGGGTCTACCCCTGAAACATTGGTTTTTTAAAGATACTGAGTGAATGAAACCCTGTCAGATATGCAGGGAACCTATGCATAATAACGATTCTCTGAAACTGAGTGTAAAGGAGTTTATTATTCCAAGAAATGCTTGTCTATATAAAACAATCAAACGACTGCAAAGAAGAATAGCATGCTGTTCGGAAAAATGGATAGCAGGGGTTTAATGATCAAGCTGTGTAATTAACCAAAGGAACAACAGGCTATTTTCATTTAGTTTTTTAAAGGAATAAAATGAAATGTTTGGATAATATTGCATTGTTTCTATGCATTAAGGGCCATAAACCAGGAAACAAGATTTTATATTCCAACTTCCAATTGAGACATCTATGGGCTATGGGTAATAAGAATTAAATTGCTTCCTGATTCACCCTGCAACATTTTCTCTCTCTCTCTCTCTGTTTTTGCATGCCATAGGATAAAGTTTGATGGATGTTTATGCAAGGTCCACAACACAGTTTAAATGTTATTTTTCCGTGAATTTAAGTAATTATCATTACAAAATATGAATAATATTGCTAACAAATATGTTTTCGTTAAGGAAGAAATTATATATTGAAATAGTGCATAACTAAACATAAATCGTATTTTTAATGTGAGGGTGTTTAGCTCTTGGGGACAAATTCACTAAAGGGTGAATATTCACCAGGTAAAGATCTGCCAGTTTGCTAGACGTAAATTACGCTATGCTAATTCACTGAAATGCAAAGTTGCGTCTCTGTAGCCAAACGCTGGTTAAGTTTCACTTGCATTAATTCGTCAGCGCAAGCATTTCATAGCAATCTTTCTCTAGCATTTGTGATAGAGGCAACATGGCCAACCCATTTTTGGAGATAACTCCATCAGGGCTAGCTAGTGGGTAGAAGGGTTCACAGGGGTGAAAGGTAGATAAGCTAGTGAGAAAGGGAAGTCTGTTGTCCCAACAAGGATTGATTATATTCGGGCAGAGTCCCAGAGGCAATTGTGTTCCAGGAAGGGAAATTAAGTGTTCAGGTGTAGGTTAGAGGAGAATCAATGGAAGAAGCTTGGGCACTACATGAGAAGTCACTGCAGAAAATCAGAGGTAGGGGTTTATATTGAGAGTTGGCTCCTGTATGCCACTTGGCCTGTGCATCCCCTACATACAGGGGTTCTAGAGGTTTCAGAAGAGAAATGCTGTGAAAGTATGAGGAGAAAAAAATCTGACAAAATATTGTGCATTTTGTAACTATATCCTTGAGTTGGAAACCACTGCCCCAGTCTGTAACCTGCCTCCCTGCAAGAAGATGCCAATAAAGTGTGTCTTTGTTCATCCCATGTCTGCTTCCTGCAGTAAACTGTATTAGATGCCCACCAGCCAACTTGTTGTTGCCAGTGACCCTTCTGATTACTATATATTGCTAAAGGTGCAACATCTCTATCTGTGTCAAGGTACACTCTTAGATGCCTTTATTTTTGGAATACTTGCCTGCAACGAAAGCCGCCAATATGTTCTTCAATGTGTCAAGTAATGCACAGTAGGGAAACCAATGTGGGTCATTTTTTTATTTCTCTTCCATCTTATTAGCTGAAAAGCTATTCTGCTTATATTTAAGTGATTTTCTCTAAATTAAATTGGATTCCCCCAGTATCTAGCTATCTTTGGGTGATACATTTAAATATCAGTACTATGTTGGAAAGGGAAGCCTCCACACTATGCCCCAGACACTTTTTGGATGAATTGATCCAATGCTAGGGAGTCACGTTAGCAATTACAGGTAAAGGATCTATTACCCAGAATGCTTGGGACCTGAGGTTATCTCAATAAGGGAATAAAGGATCCTTCCATAATTTGGCTTGCTTTGCCTCCGATATGGATTTGTACAGCTTAGTTATATCAAGTACAAGGTACCAATTTATTATTATAGAGACAAAGAAAATAATTTCAACAATTTTTAATTATTGGTTAAAATGTACTCTACGGCAGTTGCCTTGCCTTTAATAGTGAGCTTTCAGGATATGGGGGCAGATTCCCTAAAGGGCAAAGTGATTAACGTTAGTGAAAATTCGCAAGCGTGATGTAATTTCGGAATTTAGCCGATTCCCTAACAGGCACAGGCGTCAGCAAAGGAGATAGACACTAGCGTTGATTTGCACTCTAATGGCAGGCGATCTGGCTAACGGACGTAAATCCGCAAATTCACTAAGATGCAGGTTTTACTGAAGGTTACCTCATTCACCAGACTTGCCTTCACCAGCTCAGACCAGGCAAAGTGCAATTGAGTGCATAGGACTTCCTCAATTTTTAGTCCCAAAAAACGCTGGCGTCTTTTCCTTTGTTGTGAGTGATAGCCTGCAAAGGTCCGTAAAAATGTTTTTGGGTAACCGGGTTCCCCCCTACATTTTCTAACATATGGAACATAAACTATACAGTGGGCTCATGTGTAGGGCATTATAACAACTTTATTCTATTTATTAAGGTTACCTGTAATGTAATGTATTTTCTGCAACATATACATGTAACTTTATAATTTCCCACCGTATGCAAATTAGGCAACGATATTGCATCTTCGCTTTGATTGCCAATTCACCAGCATTTGGAGCCCTGGACTGCAACTTAGCACTTTAGGGAATTAATGAATTTACGCATGGCGAAGTGTTGTGATGGCTGCGAAGCCGTCGCTGCCGAATTTTCGCCGCTTAGGGAATTTGCCCCATAGAGTTTCCAAATAAGAGATGCCATAACTGTATCTGAGCTACAGAATGATCCAACTTCAATTCTGTGTTTCTCAGTGTGTATTAAGTCAGTCTTTGCTGAAATGTCATTGCAATGATGTATACATTCTATTTTGTATTCTAGTGGGTTACTACACATAATAACACCAATAATAGTACATATAAGGAAAATAAACACAGAAGATGAGTCCATCATGTTGGATGCTTTTATGAATGTTTTCCAAAGTGTATATTTCTGCCATGTACCCTTTATGTTTTGAGCTTAGTCTATAATTTTCCATGTCATTAAAGTCACCTTCCAAAATCACATTGTACATCGTTGTGTTTGCTAATAGAAATCTCTTCTTTTTACTATTATTTCATCTAGAAGCCTTTCTTTTTTAGTTGCCCTTGATGCAAAGCCCCCTGTCACAGCCCATTTTCTCATCTGGTTTTGATGTTTTGTTGTACTGAGACATGTTTCCTATTACAATTCTATGGCAGGTGGCAGCTGCGTTGCATGTTTTAATATTTCTTTTCTCTTATTATACATAAAGCTATTGTAATCATTTACATTTTAAATGATCTCAATTTCATTTCTACCGTATTTTGGCAAATGGCAGATTTTTTTCTGTGATGTGTGTGTAGTATGTGTGGTGAATTACTAGAATACAAAGTAGTGTTTTATGCATCATTACTCTGACATTTTGACAATGTCTGACACATTTCAGACTTCAAATATTAACATAATGTGACTTATAAGAGAGCTGAATTACACACGTAGAATTAGTACCTCTTATACAGTGACACTTTTAAACTATATCTTATCTTAGGATTTTTATAGAGTATATATCACTACTGCAAATAGTGTAAAACCACAATATCAGTTACTGCATTTATGGGTATAATAGTTGGTGGTGCATACCTTACTACATTGATAATAGTGATGGTGTGCTCTGCAGGGATCATACATATGTGAGATCTGTAACACATAAGTTAAAGGGTACCCATCACCCAAAAAAATTATTCCCAAATCCTATTTTATCATGTTAGTCAAGCAAAATGAACTTTAATTACCCTGTAAAAATTATTTGGATCTTGTTTCCTTCCATCTGAGAATTCATAATTATAGCAAGCAGGCAGGAGCCATTTTGTGGACATTGTTATTAAGACAAGCCTTGCATCATCTCAGAATCTTGTTTGTGCACCAGAATGGGGGACCTGATGTCCATCCTCATGCCCTGGCTACATAATTAAATGGTTAAGAGAACTGGGGGAATGTGGGGAGAGCAGTGACATCTAGGAAGTGCTGAATGGAAAGTGAAAGTAATTGCCTGCCCCGCCTCTATGCCTAAGGCATAGAGGAGGGGCAGGCGATATTTGATTGAAAGCTGAAATTCTTAAACAAGTTTACAACAGCTATGAATGCTTAAATAAAAAAAGAATTTGGATTTCATGTTTAATTTAAAAAGGACTTTTATTATATTGCTTTTTATGTCTGGGTGACAGGTCCACTTTAAGAGAAGCAGGGCACACAAAATATGAAAAAATAGGAAATATTTATTTACATAATACCCAACGCTTTTCAACCCCATTAGGATGGTTGAAATGTATTGGGTGTTATCTAAACAAATATTTTCTATTTTTTTCATACACTTCAAATCAATAGCCTAAAATTGCATTCTCACTTACTGCATTCTCTTTTTCATATCGAAATATTAATTTACACCCCCCATTGGGGGTTCGAAATGCATTGGGTATTATTTTTTCCTATACGTCAAATCAATAGCGTAAAATTGCATTCTCACTTACTGCATTTATGGGTATAATAGTTGCTGGTGCACACCTTAATACATTAATAATAGTGATGGTGTGCTCTCTGCAGGAGTTACCTGTGAGATCCCCAAGTATCACATATAGTGATGGGCGAATTTATTCGCCAGGCGCGAATTTGCGGCGAATTTGCGTGATTCGCCGCCAGCAAATAAATTCACGAAATGCCCGCAAAAATTCGCGGCAAAAATTTGCCGGCGTCAAATTGTTTTTTCCGAAAAAACGGACGCCAGCGTCAAAAACGGGCGCCGGCATCAAAAAAACGGGGGCGCCGGCATCTCGTTTTTGACGCCGGCGCAAATTCGCCCATCACTAATCACATAAGCACTCAAAATATGAACAACAGAAAAGAGAAAATATTTACTGAATATGAAAAAATAGAAAATATTTATTTACATAATAACCAATGCATTTCAACCCCCTTAGGGAGATCTAAATGCTTTTGGTTTTATGTAAAAAAAGATTTTCTATTTTTTCATATGCAATAAATATTTTCTTTTTTATTCATTTACACCTCTCTTGGGGGGTTGAAATGCGTTGGATACTATGTAAATAAATATTTTCTATTTTTTCATATTATGAGTGCCCTGCTTCTCTTACTGCATTTATGGGTTAGATGTTATTTCACTATCCCATAGCAACATAATTAATGTAAGTTTAAAAAAAGACATTTGGTTGTGAGATTCAGTGCATAATGTACCACTCAGCGTAGCTGATCCAGATAAAGGCAAAGACACCTTCCACAGTTCTTTGCAGTCGACAAGCTGAATATATTCTTGAATCAGTTTGTTACTCCTGAAAGTCATTATGAGGCAGAGAATTCCACAGCTTCTCTAAACTGTGATGAATCCTTGACATTGCTTTTCGTTGAAATGCTTCTCCTGCAGTGTAAATAGCTGACCTTTTGTCCCACATACTTAGATTTAGAATGTTTCGTAGAATGATAACTGAAGCCGCACAAGAATATCTTATTATCTCACCTAATATTCCTGATGTTATACTGAATAGATAGGGTTCCTGGGGTTGCACTGTGGTTCTAACGGGAGTCTTGGTCCTGCCTGACCTCCAGCTCATTTACTTACAGTATCTGCCCCACAAAAGCATTATAGATGCAGGAGATAATGAAATGTAAATCATGCCTTCATTTCAAATTTGTGAACTTGTTTTGTATTTAGTCAACAGAGATATATTTAATATAAATTAAAAAAATGTATTAAAAGTACAGTTAAAAAATTATATTCTCCCCCAAATAGTGCATGTATTAACACCCTCATAAAATCAGTGGATCAAGGTGGGACCTTAAAGCCATAATTATTGGAGGGGGGAAATGAATAGAGAATTTCACGTGGAGGCTTTCCGGAGTGTGGTCTGTGCCACCTTGCTTTATGCTTATTTTGCAACAGAGAGGCTTTATACTAGTTGTTCCCAAACTGTGGAGTGCAATCCCTATGTGGGCATGAGAAGAAACATGCGATGGGGATGAGCACTGATACCAGTGGGGTTGCATGTTCAAACTGGCCAATAATTCTACATTTCATGAGTGTACGATAGATGTAAGCAGGGTCAGACTGAGCCGTCGGGAAATCCGAAAAAAAAACAGATGGGCCCCAGGCCTCATGGGCTGCCACCAGCCCAGACCCATTGCCCAATTGGCCAAACCTAAATAAAAATATTTGCAGTGCCCACTGTTCGAGCATGTGATCGGCACACTGGCTTATACGCATGGGGGCCCCCAAAGTTCGGAACATGGTGGGCTCCCAACTGTGCCAGTCCGATCCTGGATGTAAAAGAATGAGCAAGGAAAAACAAGAAAGTATAGGGAAGAAGGAAAAAACAGAGGCCGAAGGAGTGAGCAAGGACAGAAGATTAAAAGCAAAAAAACCTCACTATGTCCCCCTTCTCTCTTTAACACTCTAATTACCTCTTCTGTTTTTGTTCCTTGCTACCTATAAAATCATTAACTGCACACACCCACATGTAGTGGGCTAGGGGGCATTGTTTCTGTTGTAGGCTAACCCAGCTTTTAAGGAAAACTTGGTAAAATTTAAATATTTTTTGGTAATTACAGCATGTTTTTCCTTCACTTAGGGAGTCAATTACTAACAATCAAATTTCGTTTTTTTTCCCACAAATCTCTAAAAATGTGTGGGTTTTCTTAATTTTCAAAAAAATCTCTGAACATTTGAGATTTATTAAGTGTAAAAACCCCAGAAACCACTTATACAATAAGGGGGGAGGCGCTGATCCTTTTAGACTGCTTTAAATCAGTTTGGACTTTTAGAAGTTTTCATATTATTTTTAGTGATGGGCGTTTTTGCCGCGAATTTTCACGGGTGTTTCGCAAATTTATTCGCCCATCACTAATTATTTTTACTAGAGTCTGAAAAACTCGTATTTTTAGTGGTTTTTGATTCATATTTTTTTGAGCACAGTACATTTTCTATTTGAATTTTTTTAAAAATCTAATGAATTTCGTAGTTTTAGAGTTTGTTGATAAGTAGGCCGCCATGAGTCTCAAGGATAACTAGAAATCCCAAAATGTCCTTACTTCAATTGCAGAGGAGATGGCAGTGTTCAATTGATTCTCTAGGGATTCAGATCAAAGGGCAAGTTAATCTAGTTGCTATGAACTGTGTATTTGTTTGCCATGTTTTGAAATAGATTTATTGTACCTGTATATATAAGGTTTACTTTGTTATAAATTTCTGATGTACTGAAATCTATTCAGATGAACTTCAGACACTGATATCTGAATATATATATGCCAGAAGTTTAGCTGAGGAAAATGATCCCCCCTTTGAAATATGATAAAACAAACCTTTTCTATCAAATTTTATGCAAAGATAAATTAGTATTTAACAATACATAACCATTGCAATACCATTCAAAGTACATCAAAAAGTACATTGCAGGAGAAAAACAAAATCTTCCATTCGTATTGCAAACAACGTGAAACATACATAATATTTTTTGATATAAATTGTAAGAGAAATTGTCCATCAAGAGTTCCTTCTAGCAAACCGAATATAGTTTGTTTCCTTTAATGTAGCAAGACACATATTTTTGTTTATCTATGAATCAAACATGAGGATTATAAAAAGAGTTCTTAGAATGTGCCTCAAGGGGGAGCCGTTAGTTCTTCTTGCTGAACTGAATGCTGATGCTGAGATTGCAAGTCATTCCAAGCTGAAGCTCTGAAATTTAGTGATCCAGAAAATAAATTGTGATACATTTAATTTGCATTGTTGGAAATAAGTCAGAGCTAAACCTCCATATTGATCTCATTTCTTGGAGTCTTAGAAATCCACAGAGTCGATTGGGTTGGGCTTGTTTTTGACCGATCTTTGCTGCATAATTTAGAGAAGAAGAAGAAGGAATAAATGTAAACAAGATTAAGATAAATAAATTAGTAGAATACAACACCAGTCTACAAACAGATTAATGGAACATCTTGGATAACCAACAGGAGATCTGATTGGTCAAAAGCTAAAAGCTGGAGACACTTTGCATCAAGCCTTGGTAATATGAGTTAGTTGAGACAATAACATCAGGTCAGGGAGCATTTATTTATGAATTTTTTAAAATAAATTAAATTTATGGAGAGCTGAGTTATGGACACAGTTATCTTCTGGTTGGTTTATATTGTTTCTGACCTTTAGAAAAGAAGATACTGTATAGTGGAGTGTTTAGTTTTTCTGACCTAGGTAGAGACTCTGATGATGTATCTTTATCGATTCTCTGCCATGCAGTTATGTACTGTATGTTAAATTTCAAAATGTTAATAACAATTGAAGAAGCAAACAAGTGCAATTTCTTTCTGTAATTATTTCTCGTGTGCTTTTTGAAAACCACTGAACTGGAAAAAGTATTTGGAAGGTGAACTAGCCATTTAAATTTAAACATAATGTAGTTAGTCTGAGAATCTAGTGCCAGGTCTTGACTTGAGTTTAACAAATAATAAAAATAAGGGAGGCCACATTAAAAACGATGTTCAGGTGTTTAAAACATGCCAATCCTGGATCCAATATGGGATCCTCAATACTTCTTATTGATCTCTTTATATCGTATTGTTAATAATATTTTTCATTCTACAATGCAAGAATCCTTGAAAAACTATCCCAACATTTTGTAATTTTTAGGGTAGAAAAGATAACAGTTATAGGGGCATATTTATCAAGTTTATAAAAACTCCCATAAACTTGAAATTTAAAAAAACCTAACCAATCAAAATTTATTAAAAAATTTGAATTATTTAAATTCAGTTTAATAGGATCGACCTGCAAACTCAAATCGAATTTGATTTGAGTTTTTTCACCAAAAAAAACTACTCCAAATTGATTGTAGGAGGTCCCCCATAGACTAAAACACCAATTCAGCAGGTTTTAGATGGCTAATAGTCAAATTTGAATTCTTAAAAGCACAATACATGATAAATTTTGATTTTTTTTTAAACTTGAATTGAATTTAGACTATTCCCTTGTTGAATTACACTAAAATAAACTAAAAATTTTAATTAAAAAATTCAAATTTTCTATTCAACCCTTGATAAATTTGCCCCATAGAGTTAGGGTGGTTTTCTGGAGAGAAAAGTAAGATTCTGTAAGGGGAAGCTATTGATGATTTGGGAGGTGTGAAGAAACAAGAAGAGAAATATTGTGAGCTTCTTAAAAGCTTAGTAGTACAGTTATTGGACCTGTTACCTAAAATGCTAGGGTCCTGGCTGAATGAGGGATCTTTACATAATTTGTAATACCATACTTTGTCTGCTAAAATCATTTAAACATTAAGTAAACCCATTCATTCACGGTACTATTTTATTTTTACAGAGTAAAAAAAATGAAAAATTTGGAAAATATGAAATATTCAATAAAAAGGGAGTCTATGGGAGATTGTCTTCCTGTAATTCAGAGATTTTTGGATAACTGGTTTCCAGATAAAGGACCCCTGTCGTATTATTATTTTGAATTGTATTAAGGTAATGGGGATTGGTGAGTTGACTAGAAAAGAGGAAAAGTAGCATTTGGTTATCGTGGATGAACCATCCATTATCTTCTGCAGTAGAGCAAATAAAATTGAAGGTTAGTTGATTGATGGCTGCAGTGGTCAAGATATGACTTGGCATTTACATTGAATAATGACTATATGGGGCACATTTACCTAGGGTCGAATATCGAGGGTTAATTAACCCTCGATATTCGACCATCAAAGTAAAATCCTTCGACTTCGAATATTGAAGTCAAAGGATTTACCGCTATTCCTACGATCTAATGATTGAAGGAATAATAGTTCGATCGAACTATTAAATCCTTCGTATCGAACAATTCAAAGGATTGTAATCCATCGATCGAAGGATATTTCTTCAATCAGAAAATTGTTAGGAAGCCTATGGGGACCTTCCCCATAACATTGGCCTCGGTAGGTTTTAGGTGGCGAACTAGGGGTCGAAGAATTTTTTAAAGAGACAGTACTTCGACTACCGATTAGTCAAACGATTTTTAGTTCGAATAGTCGATTCGAAGTCGAAGGTCGTAGTCGAAGGTCGAAGTAGCCCATTTGATGGTCGAAGTAGCCAAAAAAAACATTAGAAATCCGAACTATTTTTCCTCTATTCTTTCACTCGAGCTAAGTAAATGGGCCCCTATATGTTGCATGAGGTTTTTTTTTTACAGGTTTTTACAATAATATAAAGCAGTATAGCATGGGTATAAAATGTAAGTCTAAGATGAAAAATTCCCGCTGTTTACCCCCTTCCCTTGTTGGCCAGCTGCTAATAAGTAGGTGGGGTTTCTTGCTGTAACCTGGTGACTCCTGATCACAAAAAGGTGCCTAGCATCAGACGAGGGACAGTATTATCAGATTTTATTCTCTTTAAAACCTCCACAAAGTGATTCAAGTATATAATGTATAACTAAAAGTTAAACTTATGGTATTTATTAACTAAGTTCTCCATCAGAACTTGCTTCACTGAGTATCGCTCTTCCATTTGAGACAAGTAATATAACTGTATTTTAACATGACCATAGATTAATTGGCAGAAGTACTACTTTTATCTTCTTTCTATATCGTGGTTTTACAGATCGTTACCCTACACCACAGTCTTTGTATTACTGATGAACAGTAGACTCATAGAACACATTTGTTATACTTGACTTAATTGTTGAAGATACTGACAGTAGTCGTGGGTTTTTCTTAATTTCTCTGAAAAAAGTTTCCTTTCTAAGCCCCAATGGTTTATATTCCAATATATATAGAAAAAATCAAGCAAATTATCAGAGCTGAAAATGCTAGATTTCCAACAAACTGAAATAGCTTGTTAATTTAATGCAGTTAAACAAAAGTGAGAGGATTGATTGATTTAGCAAGGTAGTTTCATTTTAAAAGGCATTCAGCAGAGACAACTGAGAAGGTGGATGCAATAGAAACCTTGAACTTTTAAAGGGGAAAGGGGAAATAAGTGATTTTGTCAATTCAACTAAATGTATTAAATTACTAGTGCAGTCAATATAGGGGCAAAACAGCTGATCTGGAACCAATATGTGAAGAACTTTATGAATTAATATTATTTGGAACAGTGCAATGACAATGTCAATTGGGTGAGAGAATAAGAAATATGGCAGATTAGATGATGGAGGTCTATTTAGTTTTAGTGAAGAGCTCCTGCATTATACTGTACTAAGGAATGTATCTGTACTAAAATATAGAGATTCATTTGAATTTCTGGTGGTAATTTGCCTCTTTCACCTCTGAAATCAGACATAATTTGCTGCTTTATCAAAAGTATACAAATAGTAATATGTACTACCCTTTGAAGGATGATTCCCATTGGATAAAGTCATGGAGCTGGTTTCAGAGAATGTTCCAGACATAAAATTAAAAACTATGTATAAATAAAGGATACAAATTTAAAGAGAACACTAAAGAGCAGATGTCCCAGACATTCAAACTTTTATAGAAATGTTAGGTATCAATTCAAACTGGAAAGCTTGCTTCAATAAATATCAAAATAAATAACAAATCCTGCTTTCAGGATTTCTTATTTCATATCCCAAACCAGTCAAAAGAATGACTTAGAAGGTTAAGCCAATTAACTTTTCCCGTTAATTTTACAATTATCAGTATTGGCTGCATGGACCTAACTCTCAAAACAGATTCTACCAGAACTGTTAAATTGGTATAATTTGGTCAACCACGTGTGTCTATAGCAAAAAATGGATAGTAGTGCTCACGGCTAAAAAATGTTAAGCCATTAAGGGGGGGTGCAATAAGGGCGAGACCACAAAATCCATATAGACAAAGACAAAAGGTCCTCTGCACTCGCCAACATCAAAAATATTAGGGACCCGCATGTGTCGCCAAATTGTACTAAAATCGAAACAATCGGCCTGCAGAGGAATAGTTCAGATGTGTGTGTCCCGCAGGTGTGTCCTATATAAGTCATTAAAAGGTTAATTTAAAAAGTGTCCATTCCTATTCCTAACACCGGAAAAGAAAAGAATGTATCCAAAATAATCTCATACTTGGCTGATTGCATTATGTGTATTGAAAATGTGTGGTATATTGGCTGTGCCTCCCATGTACTTATTGGCAACCCATAGTTTTAAAATGTAATGAGCATTAACTCACACACACACACAAAAAATGAATAATATGGAATTTGAAACGGCAAAAAATTAACGAAACACAAATTTTTCAGAATCGATGCCGGCGACAATTCCAACACCAGCGACACCAATAGACACCGCCTATTTTGTCCAATTTCATTAAAGTCAATGGGCCTGTGTTTAATTGTCGCCAGCATCAAAATAGTTGCTGGCATCAAAAATAATTGAAGTGAATTTCTCGTCAATTTCATGAATTTATATGCAGGTGACGATACATGGGAATTTGCCGCAAATTTGCGCCTGTTGTTGGTTATTGGTTAACTAAACTTATACAAATCTACTTTGATGCAATATAATCTCATAATCTCGGAACTATGATTACGTATCGTTGGATACGAAACGCGTTAGGAAGTGTAACTTTTAGCATTATGAAAATTAACTTAATTTTTACTTCATCGGCTGGCTCCTGGAGTGCGTGTTCGTTTTTTCTGGTTGTGAATTTAACTCAAGCTACAGGTTTGGGGCATGGCACCCGAGCCAATCGCCAAAATTGGTTAGTGTGATACAAAGCTGATTTTATCTATGTTACATATTTTGCCCAGATTGTGTCCGAAGGTGATGGACCTGGGGTCTCTACACCCATATATATATATATATATATATATATATATATATATATATATATATATATATATATATATATATATGTTTTTCTGTATTTGTATTTGCATTTATTTGATAATAGATTCCATCAAGTCCTCTTGACTTAATAGTTTCCTTGTACAAATCAAAAATACCAGCCTTACCTTTTATGTACCATCTGAAAGCAACATGTTCCAAAAGCAACCAGTATCAGCAGAAGTAGAGGTATGGTGGGGATAATTACGTAAATTAAATTTGGCATTATACCTAAAAAAAGAAAAAGCAAGACAAGAGAATTTGTGTAATTGAGTTTTCTACGCAATTAAGTATTTAATAAGTCTTCTTGCTTCACTTATCTAATTTTAGTTTGCTTTAAAAAAAACATCTAACTGCATTAAGTCTGTCCCAGCTTTTAAAGCTATTGATAATTTATAAATGATCTACTGCTATTATAAGTGTAATTACTGATTTGATATACAGAACCCACTGATGCTTTTCTTCAGCCTGACAGGCGTATAAAGGATATATTTATTGCATGCAGTAGCTTTATTGGAAAATGAAGTAACCGCTTCACCCACACAAAATGAATTTTAGCTGAGCTGTTTCAGGTTAATAAAAACAAATTACCTGTTTCTGCAACCACCACATGGGATGGGTCTTCTCTGGGCTTGCCTGTTACAAAGATCTTTTCCGTAACCACGCTGGGAAAGGAGTCTGCAAACGACATGAGATTTCCGTGATGTGACTGTTTTTGAAATTCACCCACATATGTTTTGGTTTTACATTTTTGTCATCCAATGTCTGGACATTTTCAGTTGTCACAATAATCTAACTGTGAAAAAAACTAAATCCAGCGGGACCTTTAGGTACTATTGTGTTACATCTGGAAATTGAATTACAGACAGACATAAAGGCACATTTCAGAACCACGCACAAATATACCGTCTTCTACTAGATTACCTTTACATATTTATAGTCTGCCATAAACTTGTCTCTTATAATTGTGTTTTTCCTTGCGCCTGATGAATGACCGAATATTTTAAACTTGAAGTTTTGAGTTTCTTACCATATTCTGGATTTGCTCTGTCTCCTAATTCTTTCTCTAGGATATTTTCTGAAAGGAAAAAAAAAATAGCCTAAGATGTGTAGAACTCAATTAGCTAAACAGAACAGGTGCTCTTATATTTCTCTTACATTAATCATGTTTTTACAAAAAAAAGAACACATAGCAAAGAATAGCCTCACATCAATAATAACCTTCAGTTTGTAAGTGGTCCATGATTTTGGAAATAAGTTAAGGTAAATCAAAGATCTTATTGTAAAATGTATTCATTGCTATACCTCTAAAAAAAGGTGTGTAAAACGGCAATGAGATATACTATCCGGAAATCCTGTTATCCAGAAAGCTCTGTTTTATGGAAAGGCTGTTTCCCATAGACTCAATTTTATCCAAATCATCAAAATGTTTAAACATTATTTCTATTTTCCCTGTATTATTAAAACAGTACGTTCTATTTGATACAAACTAAGATATAATTAATCCTTATTGGAAGCAAAACCAGCCTATTGTTTTTTTTTAATGTTTTACCTGATTTTCTACTGGACTTACGAAGATCCAAATTACAGAAAGATCTGTTATCCGGAAAACCCCAGGCCCCATGCACTTTGGATAACAGGTTTAATACCTGTACAGCATTATCAGGCAAGAATTCTTTTACTGAATGAATTTGCCCCATTGATATCAATAGGTCATGCTATGGGGCAAGTCTATTAATTTCCAATTTGCAAAAGCTCACCTTGGAAAAAAACATAGCATAAAAAACACGATTGCAAATAAAAAAACAGCCAGATTTATCTTGAGTCACATACATTTTTACACATTTGGAACTCAATAATGTATTAATTGCCCTCAAATCCAAGGTGATCTAAAAATAATAGTGTATTTTCCTTGTGTTAATATGATGGAAAAAAATTTTTTTTCACCAACTCAACAAAGCCATCTGAACAGAAGTCTTTAAAAAAAAACCCTAATTTAATCACATGATTAACTGGCACTACTGATGTCAAAGTGAATGGATCTGCCATTACACAATTAGATCTACATGAGAGGCGAGCCAAGAGGAAAACTGTGTTGTCCAGAAAGAACATTAGGGGAAGACTAATGTTTGCTCTTAAACAACCAGGAAAAGTCCAGGACTTCTGGAACACTGTGCTCTTTACAGACAAGGCAAAGATAGAGTTGTTGTTTTTTTGTTTGCCACAGAGCACTTGTAGACTTGTTTAGTAAAAACAAAAACCAGCCGTTTATGGAAAGAACCTGATACCAACTGTAAAGCATGGTGGTGAAATTGTTGCACAGACTTGAAATTGCAGTCTAACCAATATGGTATCCTGAACTGGTGAAATGGCTGTTTGATTAAAATATAGATGTTTTTAAGTGAAGTGATGTCATTAAAATTATTCATTTACTTTACTTTTCATAATGCAGTGGCCACGCTGTCTGAAAAAAGATTTAGGACTCTGGCCAATCTAGTTCAAAAACATTACTAACTGTACAGCCAAAAGAGCTTTTTAGTTGAGTAAACTGAATCTCCAAGCCAAGTGCAAGCAAGGATGCATTTGATGAGAATACCATTGTTAGACATATTGATTTTCCACATTCACTACAATATGGTTATTACATCCCCTTCCATTAGTAGCCTTTGCGTGGGAGGTGTGACCATTACCTTGACCTAGCCAAGAACTCGCCAGTTCTATTTCTCAAGATACAGAGATGTATGCGAATACAAACTTTGTAGTAAATCCCCTTGATTCTATTTTAGCCATGATCGACTAATTTGCCGACATCATGAAAAAAAATTATTGTTTCTGTTTTTATCCTAGAACACAACACAGAATGTTTCCCTACCAACACAATATATAGAAAACTATGAACATAGGGTGTAGATACACAATATATTACAGTATCATATCATGTGCTGAGTGATCAACAACAGAAAAATAGACCAATGGGATATATATTCGCTGTGTTAAAGATACAGTGCACTGAGGTGTGGGTAATACACTGACAAAGAAAATATGGATTTTTATGGATCTGATCTTTATGCTTTTTTATGTAATTCAGAACTAACTTCAGCTAAAATGGCTGAAATTGATGTAAAGTGTTCCCCACTTTTATGTGAAATGCTGCAAAAGACCTTGCTAAATGTTAGGGATGCAGCATGATCTTCTTGGACATTGCCTGTTTTCAATTGCCCAATGTAGGTTCTGTTTTAAAAGTTCCTGGATGCTATTTCTGTGTTGACCTTGGCCTGTTCTCTGTTTACCCTCTGCTTCTTCCTTTTATCTTCTGTGTATGCTCTGGTTCCCCTGCCTGCCCAGAACCTGTTCCCTGGTTCTCTCACTTTAAGACCTGGTGGCTTTCGAATAGTGGAGGGCTCCTCTCGAAGTGAGCTGAAGTTTGAGCCACAACCGGAAACTTGGCCCTTGTTCTGGGTTTTGGGAGACTGTGTGTGACATTATATGTTGGGCCCGAAATAGACGCTGAAGGTGCTGCTGTTGCTGCTTCTCCTATCACCTCTGAATCAATCCTATCCAGCCTTCTTCAGTGTCTTGGGGAACAAAAAGCAAAACAAGACCAGATGGTCCAGTGTTTGCAAGGACTCTCCACTAGGCTGGATGCAAGTCAACAACCAGCTGTATCTTCCCTGCTTCTGTGCCACTGGATAATCAATATCCAGTTCCAGTGAGTTTGGCTCCAGTGGAACCCAATATCCCTTCCCCTGATAAGTTCACTGGTGATTAGGGTAACATTTTTTGTGTATCAAGAGGCATGTAAACCCAACCTCAGTGTTTTACCCCTTCCTTTCCCACTGAGCAGGATTATTACTATTACTACGCTATTTCAGAGTGATCCCCAGATTTGAGCCTATAGTGTGCCCCCTTCTGACCCAGCCCCTACTCCTGACCATACTGCCTCTGCAGAATCAGCTATTCGTAAACTGAAACAGGGCAGAAGGGAAGGAAGTCAAAGTATATTGCACGGAATTTCGTTGTTGGACAGTATTTGTGGGCTGGAATTTTAAAGGTTTTCATAGTCAATTTAGAGTGGGGCTTTCTGAGTTCTGACAGCTTAATTAATTATCCAGTTCCGACCTATCTTGATGCCTTAATGCACCTCTTAATTCAGATTGATAGGATAGTCTGATTCTAGCGCTATATAAATACATGTTAATAATAATAATTCTAATAATAAATCCAATTCAGGCTCCATTTGATTTCCCCCATAGAAGAAAGCTCGTAGGAATTCCAATGGGTTATGTTTGTTTTGTGGAATTAACGGTCATTTTTGCAACACCTGCCCTCAGAAGCCGTGAAATTTCAAAGCCTTAAGTCTTAAAGTCTTCTTTGGGCTACTTCTCTTGAGTTGGTAGAATGGCAGTATTAAGTTACGGCTTTTCTCGATTCTGGGACAGCTGGTAATTTCTTGGATACTAATTTTGCCCACAGATTGGGTATTCCCATTCGTTCTTTAGTTCCTCTGGTCAAACTCTTAGCCATTGATGGGAGTCCATTGGGCTGTGAGTTAGTGACTTCCAAGTCTGGTACTATCACTATGACCATAGGTGCCACTCATGCAGAGCAGTTATACTTCCATATCATTAACTGTACAGGTTCCCCAGTAGTACTAGGCCTCCCATGGTTACTGGCCCACAATCCTCTCATTGAGTTATCAGGGGTGGGCTATAAGAATTCTGGTTCAGAGGTTCTCCATATTGTAGCCACTACTTCTCTTGAGGGGTTACCTACCTGCTACTCAGCTTTTTCTGATGTTTTTTCAGAAAGAGCTACTGAGACACTTCCTCCATATAGGCACTCTGATTGAGCTATTGATCTGGTTCCAGGGTCCTCTCCACCTATATTACATAACCTCTCTCTTTCTCCCTTAAACCCAGGTCATAGAGAAGTATACAAAGGAAAATATTGACAGGGGCTTCATAAGGCCTTCTACTTCTCCTGCTGGTGCTGAGTTCTTAAATAAGAAAGATGGTATGTATTGATTATAGAGGGTTGAATAAAATCACCATAAAGAATCGATACCACCTTCCTTTGATCCCTGAACTTTTTGATAAAGTTAAAGGGCCTCCATTTTTACTAAGCTTGATCTTAGGGGGACATGTAATTTAATTCAGATCAGAGAAGGGGATGAATGGAAGACTATTCACTATGAGTACCTAGTATAGCTTTGGTCTTTGTAACACACCAGCCATCTTCCACAAATTTGTTAATTATATATTTCTTGATCTCTTGGATCTCTACTTAATAGTATATTTAGATGACATTTTAAATGTTTTTTCTAATCTTGCAGAACATTGCTGCCATGTTCAAGAGGTATAATCGTTATATGTTAAATTAGAGAAAAGGATTTTCAATGTATCCTCTGTTAATTTTTAGGGTACATTATTTCTCAAAAAGGCTTGGAGATGGATCAGGTTGGCAATAGAGTCTGGTTGTTCTCTAAACATATTCCTTTGAAAGTTCCTTCTGCTAACTTAGAACCAAAGTTCATTGCCCTTTTTCTAGTCTTTGTCTTGAACTTCCTCCTGAACTTTAAATTCATAATGTTTTCCATGTTTCTTTGTTAAAGCCTGCCTGAACAGTTCGTCAGCATTCTCCCCCTCCTTCAGTTATGGTTGATGGGCAGTCTGAGTATTTGATGCAGAAATTAGTTGATTCTCGTCTCTTCAAAGGTAAAAAGGCTAGGGACACAGTCAATGTGTCTTCTCCATATAATGATAATAATAATTATTGAATAAAGTATTTGTTTATTCATGGGAAATCATAAAACATATGAAACCAATTTGAAGATGTTGAATCCAATTGGTTGATGATAACAAAGACAAACAATTTTGCAATAATTGCTACCAACCACCAAAGTATTCCATTCATTTCTTGGTACTCTGTTGGTTATTGGATAGTCTGATTAAGGACAGGTTAATCAAATATAATTACTCAGAAGGGATGGTGTTGTAAAAATGTAATTTGAATTTCCTGGCTATATAGCTGCTTCACAATAGCACATATATCACAAAAAATTACATAATGACAACTAAATTTGACACTCTCAGGGTACTGCTGCATTACATAGAATGCTAGAAGAACATGTTTAACCATTATTATTATTAACATTAATTCCCTCATTTGTCCAACAATTTTGTATACTAACAACCCACTCTGCAGGCACAACCAAGCTTTGCCTGCAAAATGAAACTTGTTTCAAAAAATAGTCAACTCAGAGTTAAAAATGAAAATGCCTTTTGCTGCTGCTTTAAACCTCTCTCTCAGAAAATCTCTGAACCAACAAATTAATATTGCAATAATGTGATGGAATATATCTTTCCCTGATGAAAAATATGTATTTTAATAGTTTGTAGACGGGAGGGGGTTACAGTTAAACATATGGCGCTTTGAATTTGCTTCATTTACAGCCCCTATAAAAACATTTATTTTATCTGACACAGTTGCTGTTGTTTTATAGTCTCTATAGACAGTTGAGCGTTCAGCGGGGATCCGTATGACCTACCTGGAGCATATTTGCAAATGAAATTGTGCTTCATGTTACATCTGTCATCGTTCCACTGATAAAGGTAGGGCCCCCCAATGCCAGGGTTTGCCGTCGGTTGGTGATACATTACTACACACGCTTCACTTCCGCACGACGGCTCATCCGCATACCAATTTCTATCAGAGAAAGGGAATGAATTAGCGATATTACTCTCCTGTCAGATGGGTAACGTCATGCTACAGAGAAAAGAGGTATAAGAGGTCTTTTATTTCATACCAGCTTGGTTTCATTCTGTGTTTCATCATCATTTCTACCGTTCCTTTCTTCTTAGTGGATCTGGTTTGATTAATGTTTGTAGATTTGGATATATTATTAATAATGCCCAATCATTTTTTTCTAAAGTTTAATAAGGGTTTATAGGATCTGCTCACCATTCTGATAGCTTAGCAAAGAAGTAGGCTATAAGTGCTACACAGTAGGGGGGGGGTAATTTACCTGCCACAATGCATTGGGCTAAGTACAATTTCAAGTAGAATTGGCATGTCTGTACCCACAATTCAGCATTTTCCCCATGATTTAAAGTGTAACTGCAGGGCGAGATACATCTGACCTGTTTCCGGCCAATGACTCAAGTGTGCTTGCACTTCAAATGAAATCTGATGCCATTGTACAAAATGTTCTAATTTGGCATCATTTCCAGTGGCGTGCGATTGACATGTGTTTTATGCTGTTTTAGGCTGTTGTTGAGACCCTGGAGCTACTGTCTGGTTCAAGTGGTGACCTTCTCACAGCTCTTTCATCAAATGTACTTTCAGAACAGGAGGCAATTTGGAGGGGTTGACCTTGATCAGTGTCGCACTGGGATGCTAAACCTTAGGTTTTGGGCCCACTTTCCAAACTATTATTCCCCCTTTCCTCACTCAACCTCTTTATTCTCCAAGTCTTTTATCTCTACATACTATACTCTTTTTCCATTATTATGCCACTTAATGAAATACAGAAATGACCATGAAATAGGCCAAATGTTTAGAAGCAGGAGGGCCCACTGACATCTGGGCCTACCGGGAGTTTTCCTGGTATCCCGGTGGGCCAGTCCGAAACTGACCTTGATGGACACACCACTTAACTATGTAACAAATTGTCTATGTAACTATGAAGGAAGTGGCTCAGAGTTCAGTTATACAATGCAAACACATATTGACATACTGTATGTACCTTTAATTTAGGTGAGGAAATTTGCCAACCCATGACTGGTACGATAAATAAATGACCCCTATTATGTTTTTGTGCTTATTTACCAACCCAGACAAATATAATCCATGTCTCTGAAGGTGCCCCCAGTTGCTCCCCCCCCCAAAAAAAGTATCCTTTTCTGCTGATTCATAGCACATGCTCTAGACTGCTGTCACTTACCTGAGATAATGACATACAATATACAGTTAATATAACAGCCACAATACAAGGCTAATTAGTATCTATTCCAGATTCACATAACATGGCAGCTCAGAGATAGGTACATTCTGCATCAGAATTCAATAATATACTTTGTAGCATCGACTTCAATGCCAAAACTAGCTCATTCTCTGTATAATGATCTGTCTTAGATATTCTTGGAACTATAACAACTGATACACCAATGTTTTGAGCTAATGGAGGCCCTGACTAAAGGTTGGACTTCCAAAGAGGAGCTTGAATGCAAAAAGTCTGACAACCACTGCACTCTGAGGTCCATGGAGGTGCCACCTTCTCAGGGCAGGAGATACCTCTTTCATTTTCATTCCAGAACTATTGTAATTTTAGATGCCTAAGCATTAAGATATCTTAATTTTGGCCCTGTATCAAACCTTTTTTTCCATTACCGTAAATGTATTTTCTCTATAACTTGTGATTACTTCAATTTCATGCAGGTTCAGTATCTCCAATAACTCGCTTTAAAGAAGGTTTGTAATGTTTCTATTAACTTCCATTATTGGGTTAATAAAATATCACTTTGTTAATTTGATTACATTTTATATCTATGCATTCCTTGCCTTAAATAAATGTGTAATTGAAGCAAAAGTCCAGCCAAACACAAAACTATTGGTATCATTTAATTTGAGTAAATGACATGGCATTTTATGTTCCATCTCAATTAATTTCAGAATTTTATTAAATTATACAGTGAATTTAATTATACATTGTTATATTTTACTGTTCTTGATTACCTAAAGTGTGAGGTGCTTTCATCAGACCATCTATAGAGATCGGGACAAGCCCCTGATGAAGCCATTGCTTCTAGATTCCTCCAGAGTCCAATCCAGAAGTCTCCATCAGACACACCGGTGCCAGAATTTGTGAGATTCTGTAACATTCTTTCAATAAGTTTTTGTTCCCCTTCACTTTCGATACTTAGAAGGCTCCCTCCATCGATTTCACAAGCTTGGCGTGCGTCGTGAAAATTAACACGTCTTGATAAATCTTGAAAGTAAGCAATCTTGTAGCAGGGATGTTTATAATCTGCGTAGCAAATTTTTTGACCTGCAGTAAAAATGTGCAAAAGAATAAAAATGAGATACTATTGTTTAGGTGAGTAACATTTAAAAAAGAAAAACACTTTTTGTTTGTACAGGTATAGGATCTTTAAACCGGAAAATCATTATCCAGAAACACGTTAACGAAACACTGAATTATAGTATGGCCGTCTCCCAAAGACTCCATTTTATCCAAATAATGCAAATTTTTAAAAATGATTTCCTTTTTCTCTGTAATAATAAAACGGAACCTGGTATTTGATTCAAACTAAGATATAATTAATTCTCGCTAGAAGCAAAGCCAGCCTATAGTTTTTATTTAATGTTAATGTTAATTAGATCCGTTCTCTGGAAAACCCCAGGTCCTGAGCATTCTGGATAACAGGTCCCATACCTGTATAGACTAAAGCAACTAAGCAATACTGTAGCAATAAGTTAAAGATGAAGCCAGACTGCTATATAATCCTGAAAGCTGTGGTATTGCTAAAGAATTACAAATAGGATAACTGGGTACAGAGCTACTTGCCCGTTTGCGCCGGCAGTTGAATGGGCACATGGTAGGCAAATTTGGCTATGGATACTAGCATTAAAATATGCCAATTCGGGTCCTGGGTTATTGATTCAGAATTTGTCCAACTGAACAGACCTGGCTGGAGAGTCAGCTATTCTTCACAACCATGAACCCAATGTGCTGTATTAAGGAGTCAGAACCAGAGCCAGGCCAAGTAATATTTGTCAACAACCCCCACTGCCCACTGGATACCGCCCACCAATGTGATGGGCGAATAAATTCGCCCTGCACAAATTTGCGGAGAATTCCCTTGTTTCGCCGCCTACTAATAAATTAGCGAATCTCTCACAAAAATTTGCCGGTGAAAATTCAGCTGCGGCAATTTCAGATTTTCACGATATTTACGTGAAACCGTTCGAAATGCTCGATTTTTCTGTGAAAAGGTTTGAATTGCTTGATATTGCACGAAAACTTATGATTTTCACTAATTTTTTGTGAAAACGTCAGAATTTCTCAAATTTTTGTGAAAACGGCCAACTTTCAAGAATTTTTCGTGAACTTCCCGTTTTCCAAATTTTTCACCGTTTCGCGAATTTTGGGGGAAATTTGCTAATTTTTCGGTGAAGCGAAACGGGGGATATTCGCCCATCACTACCCACCAACTCACTGTCTATCTCAGAATTGTACCCACTCCCTACTCTGACCCTAGGAAGGTGCCTCTGCTGCCTACCAACCATTCCATTCGTGGTAAGAACATCAAATGGTGTAACTTTACTTCAACATCATGTATGAATAAGTCCAGGATTATATAGCAAACTTACAAATACACACATTTTTGGACAATATGATGAACTGATTTCATGAGGTTTATCTGCAGCAGTGAGATCACATTTCTACTTGGGGGCCTTATTTATCAAAGTCCAAATTTATCTGATTTTTTTTAATGAAAAGTCCAACCAAACTAGAATCCACGACTGGAGCTTATGTATTAGTAAAAAAACATGATCGGGGACAAACCCGAATAGAATTGAGCAAAATTGTACAATTTGTTGTTACAATTGAGTTGTTTTCTGTATCATGCGATTTTTTCTGCCTTTTTTACTGAAAAGACAGAATTTTTCGGATTTTTGCTCGAAAAGTCAGAAATAGACAGATTTTGGGGTTAATTCCAGCCCAGACCACAGAGAATTTCAAATATGATAGGGACCTCTCCTGTTGAATTATATACAACCTCTGTAGGTCTGAGATGCTGGATTTTCGGATTCTGACTTTTTCCATCCTCGGGGTATGATAAATTTCAAAATATTTGAGTTTTTTTTTCCACTAAAAATTTGGATTTTACAGTTTAAAAGCTTGAATTTGTATTGCCAATCAGACCCCCCACAGTGTCATATGATTTGCTTTATCTACACAAAGTGCTTCCATTTTGCATTTTCCTCTTAATAGAAAAAGTATAATCCCTTCAAAAAATGTGATGTTCGACATTTGACCATGCTCTCGAAAATAGGAGCAAGGAAAAATATCCATTTGTTACAATGAGATCATTAAATAAAAAAGTACATGGTCATGCACAACACAGACTTTCATAGTGATACAGGAACACAGAAAATGTATATATCAAGTCGTATAAAAATCAGAAGAAGATTTTGGGTCAACTTTTAACATTTGCAGAAACCAATAAATAATGCACTAAACACACTAATTCCCAAGAGGATATTTGAAATTGATACGTTCTGTCTATAAAATGATTTAGCATTTGGAAGAAGCTCATTGATTTCATTTGATGGACACTGGACAGCCATCTGTAATATACTGCAGAACAAATGTCCAGCATTGGTGATTGAATGTTACAGAGATGGATTCCAAACAAAGTAAGAGCTCCGGCTCTGATAGAGAAAAAAAAAATCACATAAGACAGTCAAGAGAAATTTATGTTCAGTAAGTAAAGAAGCAAAAACCATGAAGTACATTGAAAGAATGCTAAAACTTAAATGGGAGCATTTTAGAAACAGAGGTGCTATCACAGCAATTCATAAATGCAGCAGCTTATTATAAATGGGTTGTTCATCTTTTTTTCCATGAATCCACAAATAAAAAGTTGTGGTTTTCTAATTATTGTTTGTCATTGTAAGTGTAAAAACCACTAAGACAAAACTTTGGCAGGTAAAAGTTGTCGAGGTCCTATAGAAGTCAAAGGGAGCTGCACTGTTCTTTTTGGACTGCTCTAAATCAATTTGGACTTTTAGAGGTTTTCTGAGGTTTTTTTTTCACTAAGAATTCTTAGAAAAACTCGAATTTTTTGAGGTTTTCGAGGTATTTGGTATTTCTTAGCGCAGTGTTCTGCGTAATTTCCACTCATAATTTTTTCACTCAGATTTTTTAAAGCTTAAGGGGCATATTTATCAAGGGTCGAATTTCGAATTGAAAAAACGTTGAAATTAGAATTCAAAAAGACTAACCAAAGTTGAAGTTTTTTTTTGGTCAAATAGGTCCGTTTTCAATCAAATAGGTTCGTATTCAGCCAAATTAGAATCGTATGAATCGAAGGAATAGTGCATTCGATCAAAGTTTTTCCCAAAACCAATTGACTCCAAATTGGTTGTAGGGGGTCCCCCAATGGCTAAAACAGCAATTCAGCAGGTTTTAGATGGCGAATGGTCGAAGTTGAATTTTTAAAGAGACAGTATATGATAAATTGCGATATTCTGATTATTCCCTAGTCAAAGTACACAAAAAAATAGCTCAAAATTCATTCAAAAATTGACCTCGACCTTTGATAAATCTGCCCCTAAGAATTTGGTTGTGGATTCAAAATTCACTAAAACCATTAAAATGAGACTGTTGCTAAATAGGCCCCTTAGTATGATGTAGAGATTTGTATTTTGAGACAATTATATTTGTGTACTGTTTTATTTTGTACAGAAAAAAAAAAAAGAAATAATTTTTGTACATTTAAATTATTTGATTAAAACGGAGTCTGAAAGAGATAGCCATCTTGTAATTAGATGCTTTCTGGATAATGGGTTTCCAGATTATGGATCTCATACCTGTACACAAGTTTTGAGTATCTTGGACATTTATGCAAAGATTAAACTTCCAATTGTTCGAAAGAAAACGCATGTCAACCCTGACATCAAGATTTACAATTAAATTAATGTCTAAGCCACCCAGCCATAGAATACTGTCTATTTTATTATCCTTGTTCCCAATTCCTATCTTCAGCGCATCAGAAGTATTGGGAGAAGGGGCATTGCAGAGCTTCAGAAATGTGATGTAAAAGACTAATTAAACCATATGGTTTCTAGTGTGAAGTTTAATTGCAATATATTCTAGCACCTTGTGTATCATTATTATTAACACCAACGTCATAAAAGCTCCACTGTGACGGGCCGTAATTAGGTTGCCTGGCAAACTGCCTATGGGTTGGAAAAGACTGTTCCAAATCACCACACTTAATGGGTGTAATATACTGTACTCAGGATACGTGACTGGAGATTTCTAGTTATAAATATGCAATGATGTTTTAAATTCAAAATAGAGTGCATGTATAATAGGGGTTGCTTAGGCTCTCCATCAAGAGCTACTGTTTTTTTCTTTGGATAGAATCTTAGGTTTATTGAATTAATTCCTGATTTTCACAAAACTGCAAGACTTTAAGAAACCGAGTCCAGTTTTCATGTGACCCCAAAAAATGCCTGAGCAGCAAATACAGTACCTTTGGTATCACACCATAAAAAGTATTTAATACTGTATATTGACTTGTTAAAAAACCTTTTCTCCATGATACAGTATTTCAATTGACCAATTTAGTTGCCTTGTATTTCTGTTTTTCTCATTTATTTCAGATTTGCTAATATTTGTAAAATGTAAGGATAAGATAAGTTCATTATGACCATATACAGATCATGGAACTCTGGTCTGAATTCATCTTCTTCTTCTTTTAGGCACCATGCAAATTCACTGCACAATGGACTTGTTACATTTTGCTAAGTAGAAGAATGCTTGAAATGACAGAAATTTGCCAAGTTTCCCCCACCATTCTGGTCATACACTAAAGATCTGTCACTAAAATCACAACAAGCAGCCACAGTAGCCACAGCACTTTTAGGGGGTTATTTATAAGCTCCGAATATCAGAGCTTCGAATAATTTGTAGTTTTTGGAGCAAAAAACAAACATTTTTTTTATTAAAGTCCGATGGTCTAAAAACTCAGAATCCAAAACCCTGGAACTGATGTCCGTACCGATATCCGATGATTTTGGGGTCTTGGTGCAAAAAACTCAGAAAACTCTGATTCAAAGTTTCAGGGAGTTTTGCCCGACCCTATTGTAATGAAGTTACCAGGTGGTCTACTGGGCAGCAGCGGGGTCCAACGCCGCGTCCCTGGCATAGACGCCCGCTGCTGCACTGCTCCCTTCCTGGTTCCGGCTCTCCTTAGGGCGTGTGCGCCGCACAAGTTCATTTCTTCTACATTCTTCAATCCTGATTCTGGCCTGTCTGATGATTCTCTGCTTTTGCCGGCCGGGCCTGCCTGTTCCTGGTGGTGTTCTTCCTTCCAGTATCCTGGTGAGACAATCGTGCCCCTTTGATCATCCAGAACCGTTAGCTTTGCTCCTCTCTCTGTTAAGGCCTGGTGGCATTCAATTAGCCGAGGGCTCCTCCCTTCAGTTAAAGGCAGAAGTGAGAGCCGAGACCAGGGAGCTTATCTTGGGTTCTCGATATAGGGTGCCGAACGTGACACCTATTTTTTTTTCCTGAACTTTCTGAATTCTGAGCTGCTCTGTGTTGGATTTTAGAAATACTGAGATAAATTCGGACCTTAATAAATAACCCCCTAAGAGTCCTCTTTCCCTTCCATCAGACCCCTGTAATGGACCAGTACTGCTGATATCCCAAACAAGGGGTGGTTCACCTTTTCAATTAGCCTCCATTTTTTCTTTTTTTATAGTATTTGCATGTTTTGCCTTCTTCTTCTGACTCTTTCCAGATTTCAATTGGAGGTCACTTTCCCCAACCAAAAAACAAATGCTCTGTATTGCTATTGCTAATTTGTATTACTTATCTTTATATTCAGGCCCTCTCCTAATTATATTCTAGTACCCTATTCAAATCAATGCATGGCTGTTAGGGTAATTCAACAGATTGTTGACAATGCAAGCTGGAGAGCTACTGAATAAAAAACTAAATAACTCAAAAACCAGAAATAATAAAAAATGAAAATCAATTGCAAATTGTCTCAGAATATCACTCTCTACGTTATAGTAAAAGGTGGACAACCCATTTAAATGAATCAGCACATATTATACCCCAGTATTTCTTGTATTGGTCAGCACAGGCTCTCTAACAGGCTCTCTAACCCCAGTAGCATAGTCTAATAAATAAACAACCACATTTTTACCCTATAATATATCTACACAGCTTCTTTCCCTATGTACTACTGCGATGGATCAGCAATACATTTCTCCAACTAACATATTGGCACCCCTGAGTGAGATAGCCTTTCCCTGTCCATGATTTGGGGATTATTGTGGATAACAGGCTTTACAACTCTAGGAAGGATGAGTAAGTGTCTCCTTAGGCTCATAACATACTCTTCTATATAAAAATGGGGTTAGACATGATACATGAAAGCATCATTTAACTACTTCTAGATCCTTGCGATGACCTCACCTTAATGCAGTTTAACTGGAAGGATATAAATGGATATAAATGAACATAAAAGATACATATGTGTGTTGATATGCTCTGTTATATATTATTTATAGCCTCCAGTAGAATGTTTTTTAGATACAGATAAAATATTGCTAAACTCACCAGAGAAAGCAGAAGAAAATATTTTGCTTTCTTTTCCATTTTGGCTAATTGTATATTATAGGGATCACTGAAAAGTTACCTGAAAATGGACCTTCTGCTTGTAACCCAGCCAATTGTTTTGCTCATCTCTCGTTCTAGGAGGTACCGGTATGGAACCTGTTATCCACAATGCTTGGGGGTTTCAAGATCATGCCTTAATTCTTCTAGAAAATTATGTTTACATTAAATAAACCCAATAGGCTGGTTTTGCTTCCAATAAGGATTGATGATATCTTAGTTGGGATCAAGTACAAGCTACTGTTTTATTATTACAGAGAAAAAGGAAATAATTTTCTTTTAAAATTGAATTAACTGGATAAAATGGAGTCTATGGGAGATGGATTTTTTCCGTAATTCAGAGATTTTTGGATAATGGGTTTCTAGATAATAAATACCATACCTGTATCAGTATCTCTTCAGTCTTCTCATACGGGACACCAGTAGAAAATTATCCGTTGATCTATTTACTGTAGCTTCCCCATTCACTAATGTCCTTGTAGCTTGCACAAGGAATTTAGGGAAATGGACTGCTGGTTTACCATTGGCTTAGTGTTGGACCTAATGTGCAGTTTTTGGCCAGTGTCTGGAGCAGGGGTGCTTCGCCAATGAGGCGAGTTGAGGCTGTCGCCTCAGGCGGCAGCGCCCCACTAGGTACCAGGGGCAGCAAAAATGCTGCTCCTGGTACTTTAAGAGCGAATTTCCGGGGGAGGGGGGGCAGCAGCAACTGCTGCTGCCTCAGGCGGCGGAGGGGCCAGGGTCGCCCCTGGTCTGGAGATTCAAATAGGGAACCATTGTTTTGATGGAAAGGCTCTGTATTAGCATTTATGGGTGTCACAGTTGGTAGAGACCCTTCTAAGTTACTCCTAGGGTCTTTAGATTCAACAATTACCCTTGCAGAAAAGGAGGAAACATGAAAGGAGAGTCTTCTTTTTCTCATTATTACTGTAATATGCCCTTGTTCACTACCAGTAAGAAATAGTTTGTACATATATCAGCTCAGATATAGGTAGCACTGGCTACATTGCAAATGAAATAAGCATTAATTACTAGGGTTTTTGTAAAAAGATTTTGTTGTAGTATTGATCAGATGGACTGGGTTTTTTTTATAATGCAGTGATTGATTTTCAAGTTATATTGCAGGACTTTTGACAATTTCTCGAACTTGTGGTTAATCAAAAATGAGGAAGGGAAGGAAGTGTACAGTCATGGTTATTTAAGCTGAAACTCTAGCAATTACCAGAGCCTTACTGCCTTTTTATAGTAACTACTGTAAGGTATTAACCATCTTAAGCATTTTAGGAGCCAGTGTGGGATGCATAAGGCATGCTGTCTAAGCTTTAAATGCTATTAAAGCAGGTCCTGGAAGGCTAGATAAATAGGAGTGCAGAGGCAGATAGCGAGATTATAGGTTGTGCCGTCCATAAATGTAATTAAGCATAAGATGCACTGCTATTGGGGCTTATAATCTGTATGTGCTGATGATGGCCACTGAGCCATCACATATAAAGTGGATTATCTGTTCTCATACCAACTTTTACCTTCTCCATTTATTTAGCAAAAGTAAAGCTATATATTTCCAAAATCAATAAATGTATAAAATTCTAATTTATGTCTTATTTTTAACATCCCGTCATATTGTTATTGGCTGCTGCACTGGGCAATTTATAAAATAATTCCAGGTACTAAGCCATATGTGCAACAAAAATGTGAGAGATTATTGCCCCTTGTATAACTAGAATGGATTTGTCCATCTCATCCTACTATACCTGCTATCCCACAGTCTCACTCCCTTCCCAGAGACTATTATCCACTGTTACTATAGGCACTATCTCTCCCTACTATACCTGCTATCCCACAGTCACACTCCCTTCCCAGAGACTATTATCCACTGTTACTATAGGCACCATCTCTCCCTACTATACCTGCCATACCACAGTCACACTCCCTTCCCAGAGACTATTATCCACTGTTACTATAGGCACCATCTCTCCCTACTATACCTGCTATCCCACAGTCACACTCCCTTCCCAGAGACTATTATCCACTGTTACTATAGGCACCATCTCTCCCTACTATACCTGCTATCCCACAGTCACACTCCCTTCCCAGAGACTATTATCCACTGTTACTATAGGCACCATCTCTCCCAACTATACCTGCTATCCCACAGTCACACTCCCTTCCCAGAGACTATTATCCCACTGTTACTATAGGCACCATCTCTCCCTACTATACCTGCTATCCCACAGTCACACTCCCTTCCCAGAGACTATTATCCACTGTTACTATAGGCACCATCTCTCCCTACTATACCTGCCATACCACAGTCACACTCCCTTCCCAGAGACTATTATCCACTGTTACTATAGGCACCATCTCTCCCTACTATACCTGCTATCCCACAGTCACACTCCCTTCCCAGAGACTATTATCCACTGTTACTATAGGCACCATCTCTCCCTACTATACCTGCTATCCCACAGTCACACTCCCTTCCCAGAGACTATTATCCACTGTTACTATAGGCACCATCTCTCCCTACTATACCTGCTATCCCACAGTCACACTCCCTTCCCAGAGGGACACCATCTCTCCCTACTATACCTGCCATACCACAGCCACATTCCCTTCCCAGATACTTTTACCATAGGTACCAAATCTTCCTACTATACCTGCTATACCACAATCATAGTCCCTTCCCAGATTGTATTATCTCAATTTATAGTATAGATAATATCTAAAATAGCCTACAACTCCTGTTATCCTACAACAACAACCCCATCCCAAATGACCTTACTCCTACTGCTTTTCCAGGAGCTGCTTCAGCTTCTTTTATTCTGTTTTTGCCAACTGCTGGTTGATGGACCACCTGTATGTAGATGGCCCAGTTCTCTACCTGCAGTTGCTCTCCATTCAAAGAAATGTAACATTTATGTATACAGAAGATACTGGCACTGGGGTTGCTGGGAAACGCCAAACTGAGCATTCTATAGCATTCACCAGGTAAAGGAGTTGAAAAGTGGCTGCAAAAGAGAAAGGGCCATTGCTTCTCTCTTTATATGAAAATGTTAACATGCCAACATGTTCCAACTGTCTACCCTCCATCTACTTAACTACTGTCAGCTAAAGCCTTGTAGTAACAGTTAAACTATTAGCAATTTATTGCCTTTACAACAGTTTAGTTACAGAACTTCAAGTAAAAAAAAAAGAAAGAAAAGCATGGTTTTTACTGGAAAACAGCAGTACTAATATTGATATATATAACATTTCCCAAAAGAAGAAAGAAGCATTTTTATGAGCCATAATGCTATAATGATAATGCCTGATTAAATATCCCATCTTAATGAGTAATGTGGTTTCAGACAAGCCAGGAATGACTGATGTCACTGTGATTCACTCTCAGATGGCAGGCACCGTAAATACATTTAATTTAATTAGTTAATAATGTAAAAAGCTCTTCCATAAATAACAGTGCCAAATGAGCGGCCTCGTTGCAGCTACAGATACACATGGCTATTTGTATTCCTAAATTTATATTGATTCTGTCATTATTATTCTGTTCATTTATGTTAAGGGGCCTCCTAAAAATTGTACAGTACATTGGATTCTGCTTTGTTTTAAGGAATGCCAAGCTGGTACAGGCAATGAAAAAATAAGTGTATTTGCATATTGGAAAGATATTTCCAAGAGTACACCCAGAGTAAAATTAGACCATGCCCCATGTTACCAATTGTAAAGGAATTATGGATTATGGCAGCACTAGCGAGACTGAATCTGTAACAGAACCCACTTTAACCCCTAAGGAAAGGCAGGCAAAGAAAATAACCATGCAACCATATCCTAATCTTCCCATTGGGCAAAAACATAGGGAAAACGTATAAAAAATAAAAATGAAGGCGAGGGTGCCCTTTAAATAAAAATATAAATGATATCAAGTATTTTCATGAATGCTCAATCAGCTACTGATTTCGTGTTATGCATTTCCTGATGTCCACTGAATCTGACATGATTCAGCCGCATTTCATAGGGGAATTCATTTAATCTTATCAGCACATTTTGTGCCAAGTATTGTTAATACAGTAAGAGAAATGATCGTCCGCCACTAATAAGAAAAAAATGCTATTGCTTAGATGTTGCCAAATATCCCTGGCGGTACCTTTCCTTATTTCTTAAATTTGATATACGGTATGACACAGCCTTTATAGCCAAAACCTTAGTCATTGCAGATTTACTATTCATTCTAATATTTGGCCGGGCCCCAAATTTTTTTCTCTCTGTTGTATTTTAAAAGAAGACATGAACCTTCCATAGCAATATTGCTCCACTCAAATGTTGCTGGACTCACGGTATACTCCAGCCAAAGAATGCAGGGAACCGTAGTTCAGCAGGGAAGAACACCCCACCATCCCCCCACCACTCACACACACATCTCCAACTCACATCTCCCTCACCTACTCTTCACTGCTCCCCCAGTGCTGTTTTCCGATCAAAGGCACTGGAGACTGGGTGGACAGGAGATTCAAACAACTGTCAAAATTTCCCACCCAGTCCCCATTTCAGATGTGGCTAGCGGGAGGCATGCTGATCCTGAAATTTGCCCCCCTAGACCCAGGTCCCACAAATCCAGGCCTGTTAGTTAGATAGATAGATAGATGATAGATAGATAGATAGAAGCAACCCCTAAGAATTGCCACCATTTTTGAAAGTAACTAGAATGGTGAGGTTCCAGGACCAGAAGTATAAACTGTATAAGAAGGACTCATTGGTATTGGCCTAAGGAAGATATGGTGACAGTATAGACGTGTTTTGTGTAAGTGCTTTCTTGGCCCAGGTCGAGGTGGGGAAGGCTGTAGTGATGGGTGAATTCGCAAAATGGCGCCCGTTTTTTGACGCCGGCGCCCGTTTTTGACGCCGGCGTCCGTTTTTTTTTTACGCCTGCGAATTTTTTCGGGCAAATTTTCGCGGGTGTTTCACGAATTTATTCGATGGCAGCGAATCACGCAAATTCGCCGCGAATTCGCGCCTGTCGAATAAATTCGCCCATCACTAGTAGGCTGTAGTGATGGACTAATTTGCGCCGAATTCGCGAAACGGTGCCGGCGTCTCGTTTTTGATGCCAGTGTCCGTTTTTTTGGAAAATGCGCCGGCGTCCAAAAAAACAGATGCTGGCGTTCATTTTTTTTACGCCGGCGAATTTTCGCGGCCATTTGGCGAATTTATTCGCCGGCGGCAAATCACGCAAATTCGCCGCGAATTGCAGACTGCCGAATAAATTCGCCCATCACTACTAGGCTGTTCTTGGTTAGTCATAGATAACCCAGATTACTCTATAGCCCTTGCCTCAAATAGGAGATTGGTGTGTGGTGACCACAGAGGGGACTATGTACCAATTATGGTTTTGGGCCACTGGTAACCTATGGATATGCCAGAGAAGACAGGAGAATGAGTGCATTTTTGTAGTGCAGGATCCAACAGAGGAAGTAAGGGGAAAATAATTTCTTTTGGTGACTCGCCATGCACTGTATCTTGGCCATAAGGAGCATGTTCCAGAAGTCTGTAACATTAATAGTTCTATGTTTGGCTCATTGCTTCTTTCCACCGTAAAGACATACTTCTACAACTTGGCTTGCTGGCCATAGGAGAATAATTGGTATTCTCTCTTCTGTAAACTAACAGGATTAATACGGCTGAGAATTCCCTTGTATCTGTTATTCATTTTCACCCACCTAACATGGAATGCTGGGAAACTACAACAAGTGAAAATGTATGTCCCCCTGGAAAATTATAATGGAATATTAGATTACAAGATATATGTTTCATAGTACAGGTATGGGATCCTTTATCTGGAAACCCAATATCCAGAAAGCTCTGAATTACAGAAATATAATGTTTACATGATTTTCTAGTAGACTTAAGGTATGAAGACTCAAATTACGGAAAGATCGTTTTCCCGAAAATCCCAGGTCCCGAGCATTCTGGATAACAGGTCTCATACCTGTATTATTTAATGTTACAGCCATTATGAGCTCAATAGCTGATATCTTATTATGTAAAACTTCATTTACACTTTGGGAACCAAAAAAAAGCCTAGTTGCACAAAAGACCTTCTTGGTCCTGTTGCGATGGACCCCAGAGGTTATTGTGTATAAAACCAGAGAGGGAAGCAATGATTCAGGTTGATAAGATACCATATGCTGGGGGAGAAATCTGCCTTCTTCAAGTTGCTTGTATGTGATCTCATGAAATTTAATGTGTAACACTACATTAGTATAGAACTGAATACATCTGTGACTAATCACCTTGGAAGCAAGTTAATGGACTCTGCGTACGATCATTTACATAAGTGATAAACCCAGACTGTTTTACTAAGATGTTAAAAAATCCATGAAAAAGAAAGTGAAATGTAGAAATCAGCTTGTACATTGGGTCCTGGGGGCAAGCCTGTGGGTATGCCATTAGCATGCACTCTACAACTAGACCCCATCAAATACAATATTGCTGAATCTATGCAACATTTACAGATTTCCAGCCCTGGAGTGAATAAACCTTCTTTGACAACCCCCTAAATAAGCAAAGGAGGCTGAATTAACAAAGTATCTCTGAAGAACAGCACTATAATATAACAGGTGGATCAAAAAGTAGACAAATAATCCTTGTAGGGTTTAGCTGTGATGCTTTTTGATTGATACACATGAACTCAGGTGCATTCGGTGAATCTTGAAAGCAGCTGGAAAAATATGAAATAAAATAAAAAGTGGAGTGGGGGGAATAGAACCTGACAGAGAAAACACTTTTCTACAATGAAAGACTTCTTTTGTGTATGAAGTCAAAGGAGAACTAAAGCCTAAAATAAAAAGGCCTGGAAATGCTGCATTTTCTATAAATAACTTACAGAACTGGCCCAGAGGTTCAGCAGCCCTATAACAGTAATGATGCAGGCCTCCAAAGTTGTTTAGATCTTGTTAGGCCATTTTCTGAGTGTCAGTGGCACTGCACATGCTCAGTGTGCTCTGGGCAGCTGTTGAGAAGCTAAGTTTAGGGTTGGTGGAAAATCATCAAGCAGAATATGAGGCCCATCTGTCAGAGCAGCTGATGCTTCTGGGTTTATTTAATTCTGATTAAACACTGAATAAATGCAGAGAGAGAGAGAAAGAGAGAGAGAGAGAGAGAGAGAGTTGTCCAAAACTTCACGTTGGCTGAATATGCTCACACAAATGTAATGCTTTAGTTTTGCACAATACTCCCGGAGTTGCTGGCCTTTGTGAATGCTGTATGAAGTTTTAACGTGCAGTTGAAGTGGTGGTGTGTAGTGATCGGTAGTGATGGGGGAATTTGCGCCGTTTCGTTTCGATATTCGCAAATTTCGCGCGATATTCGCGAAACGCCGAAAAATTTGCGAAACGTCGCCCGTTTTTTGACGCCGGCGACGTTTTTAACGCCGGTGCCCGTTTTAGACGCCGGAATCCGTTTTTTCGGAAAAAAATTTTTTGACGCCGGTGAATTTTTGACGCAAATTTTCGCGGGCGTTTCGCGAATTTATTCGCTGGCCGCGAATCGCGCAAATTCACCGCTAATTCGCGCCTGGCGAATAAATTTGCACATCACTAGTGATGGGCAAATTTCTCCTGTTTTGCAAAATTCATGAATTCTGATACTGGCTACAAGGGCCCAACTATCGGATCGGAATGGAGACCAAATTGGCGGTCGGATCGGGGTAACACATCAACGAATAGATGCAACCTTGATCCGACTGAATTTTTTACCCTGCCCGATCAACATCTGCCCGACTTTCGCTGCGAACTTGGTCTGTCGGCACTTCATTTCTTCAACTCCAGGAAACTCACTTGAGCTGTGCTCACAGACTGCCTTCCTGAGACCCACATTGGCAGCATGCATTGCTGTTATTGTCTTTCCTCCCACGTCCCCCACCATTTGGCACAGTTAGGAAAGTTGCTTTGTGCCGCAGAACCACATTTGCTGGATTACATCAGTCTCCTGAAATGGAAATCTTGGAGGGAATATAAACTAATATTGGACTGCAAATATTGCATACAATTCTGCCTAGTGAGTTTTTCATACTGTAAGTCTACTTTTGTGCTTTTGGAGAGCATGTAACTGAAGAGGGTACACTGGTAGCCAACTTCATATCCTAAGTCATTAAGTAGAAGCCCAGCTTGCTGCAAATTTGTAGTAAGTACATTATTGGAGTTAAAGTGGGTGATCAGAGTGGCCAGAAATTGCTGTAGTAGTTGCTACAGTTCCTCTCATTTCCTCACCCCCAGGGTATCCCATGAATATGCATTGGAAAGACTGATTGTGATCTGATAGGGTAGGATGGGGCACCAGAACTGCTCAAATTCCCTACACCAAGGTGACACACATGCCCAAGTTGAAATAATTGCATGACCAACTATTTGTAGGTAAATACATCGAGCTCTGTATATACAGACTATAAAAGAGATAAGAGATAGACTTGAGTGTTGATAATATTGTAGGTCACATCTGTGGCCCAATTAATGTACAGGGCAAATCCCTCCGTTATTGGTAATGTAGGGATGTGTAGGATAGCCATCCCCAGTATTATTTAGCAGGCAGTTTCCCTAGTGTTATAGACATTTAACTGTGTCCTAAAATACAGTTGGGAGGGGTAACTGTTTCCTATTCCTGCTTTAAACTATGCCCCTTGCTGTTTCCTCACAGTGACCAGCAGATGGCACTGTGCTAGAGTATAAAAGACTCTGAAGCCATGCTTTCAGTGTCCATCTTGTGCTGGCTCTTGCCTGAGCAGGAGGCAGAGCTCGAGTGGAACCTAGACATGTCAGGTCTAGTAATAGGCTACTCACCTTTATAGGTCACTCCAGGAGTGACAGACAGTCAGGATATTTAGCTGAGCAGTTTGAGGGTCCTACGAGGGTTGTAGCTTGTAGTGGGATTAAGATCCCAGGGTACTAATTGCCCAGAAGTAGGGACTAAGGGGCAAATTCACTATGCGCCGAAGCGCCTAACACTAGCGTCAATTCGCTAGCGTTGGGCATTTTCGTTACTTCGCGAATTCACTACCGGGCGCTGGCGTAACTTCGCTAGTGTAACTTAGCACCCTTACGCCTGGCGAATTTGCGCAACGGACGTAACTACGCAACTTCGCTAACACGCGCATTGTTCTGAACGCTACCTTTTACGCTAGACTTCCTTCGCCACCTCAGACCAGGCGAAGCGCAATAGAGTAGATAGGGATTTCTTCAAAAAAAGTTAAAAAATTTTCTAAGTCCCAAAAAACGCTGGCGTTTTTTCTATATTATGGGTAATAGGATGAAAAAGATCTAAAAAATTTTTGGGGCTCCCCTCCTTCCCCCCTACATTTCCTAACTCATGGCAACTTAACTATACAGTGGGCACATGTGTAGGGCAAATTTTTTTTTTTTGATGTTTTGAAGGTTTCCCAGGCATTTGTAGTGCTGCTACATAGTCCTCCATTGAAATTTGATTTTGGCGCTGTATGCAAATTAACCATCGCTAGCGTAACTTCGCTTCGCTTAGCGAATCAACACTAGCGCAACTTCGCAACCTTACGCTACCCCTGAGCGCAACTTTGGATTTTAGTGAATTTGCGGAGCACTGGCGAAACTACGCCTGGTGAAGTGCGGCGAAGTTACGCCTGGCGCAACTACGAATCTTAGTGTATGTCCCACTTGGGGTACAGACCTAGGGTAGAGTATTCCCCTCTGGTTCCACTTTGGGAAAAGGCTGAAAGCTGGGTGTACCTCCTCCAAGCTGCATGTATTGTTCCTATCTCTGAGGAGAATCATACTGACCAAAGGTGCTGTGAGTACTGCCTATTCAATGTATTGTATGATCCTGCAATGTTCTCTTTATGTACACTCCACTGAGGATTGTATATTGTGCTCAATAAATTTGATCTATGGTTAAGTTATAAGAACCACTGGCACCCAATTATTTGCACCCTGAATACAGTTACAGTTGCACTACACCCTGCTTCTATATCGCTGCGAAGGCTCACTCCCTAAGGTTTTAAGGTCTCATTCGGAGCATATGTACTGGGAGTGAATCTTATAGTAGAGTAAGGTGCACTCAATTTACTATAGCGCTACAGTAATATCAAGGAACAAACTGTAACACTCGGCGAAATGATGAAAATGTCACCAACATTTTTGCAGAAAGGGCTTGTGTTGCATTGCGTCCTACAGTAGGTCTTTTCTATCAAATCCAAACTAGATACACAAGGTGAAAAAGATTCTTTTTAATTTGTATATTATATCCAGTGGTACCAGCTTCAGTTTCTATAAATGTCAGAAAGCCTTTGAAAAGGAAGGAGACATTTAGTATTTCTCCTTTATGTTTTATATCTGGAGCTCTGCATTGGAATGACATGAAAGAAACAATTGACTTGTATATAGAGGTATATAGAGAACTTCCATCAGTACCAATACCTGCATTTGTATTGAGTTGTTAGCTAAAAATTGTGTGCCAAGAGTGTCTTAATTTGTATTAATAAGGTGTTATTTACTAACGTACATGCAATGTGCATAGTGCAAAAACAATGCAAATTACACACAAGGTAATATGTTGGCTCCAGAGCTCTTGTGCTGGTTTGGGACCTGTTATCCAGAATGCTGGGGTTTTCCAGATAACAGATCTTTTCCTAATTGGGATCTTCATACCTTAGGTCTACTAGAAACATTACCATTAACATTAAATAAACCCAATAGGCTGGTTTTGCCTCCAATAAGGATTAATTATATCTTAGTTGGGATCAAGTACAAGCTACTGGTTTATTATTACAGAGAAAAAGGAAATCATTTTTAAACATTTGGATTATTTTGATAAAATGGAGTCTATGGGAGACTGCCTTTCCATAATTCAGAGTTTTCTGGATAACTGGTTTCCGGATAACGAATCCCATACCTGTATATCTGTAGACTCTGTATTTTACTTCCATCACCTTATTCAGTCCAGCGGATGCAGCTTACACTTTGGTGCACTCAGGGTCTGACTGGAGCCTTGGGGACCCACCGGGGCTGCAAAACAGGGCCCCCCTCCTAACCTCGAAACTCCAGGCCTTGTTGCATGCATGCACGCGTGAAAGACGTGCTGTGAGCATGCGCGAATGCCGCCACAACACACAACTGCTTTTAATGGGGCAGCTGGGGGAGCAGGTCCGACCCTGGAAGCACTGTTTTCCCCTCTCCTCATTATTCCTAGTTTCCATCTGAATCTTATTAGGTTGATAATAATTCTCATTTTACTTAAATAACAGGCCAGGGTGAATCTAGATGCAAATCAGAGAAATGCAGGTTTAAGCACATCTATTCTGGAAACACATCACCTGTAGGTCAGATACATTTAAAACGCCTGCACCAGCTATAGATGGAATTATCAGCAATGTTATAAGCAGCTGTACTTTAATCACCAGTCATTACTACTGTCTGTAAAACTTCCAGTCCATTACGTTACAGGGAAACACTACAGGCCATTAATCCGATATTTACACCAGTGACACACCTGCAATAACATTAACTAAGTGAATTCAGTAGACATGGCACTTATTTTCAAGCACGGAAATGTGATATCTTGAGACATGATGTAATAATAATAATAACAGAGATAAATGAGCTGATTTGGAAAAGAACAGGAGTCGACTTCCAAAAAGGCCAAAGTTTTAATGAGGGTCACCAGCAAGTCATGAACAGAATAAACTCTATGGTAAAGGGGTGGTTCACCTTTAAGTTAACTTTTAGTATGTTATAGAATGGCTAATTTTAAAGGGATACTGTCATGGGAAAAACATTTTTTTTCCAAAATGAATCAGTTAATAGTGCTGCTCCAGCAGATATCTGCACTGAAATCCATTTCTCAAAAGAGCAAACAGGTTTTTTTATATTCAGTTTTGAAATCTGACATGGGGCTAGACATATTGTCAATTTCCCAGCTGCCCCAAGTCATGTGACTTGTGCTCTGATAAACTTCAATCACTCTTTACTGCTGTACTGCAAGTTGGAGTGATATCACCTCCCTCCCTTTCCTCCATCCCCCCAGCAGCCAAACAAAAGAACAATGGGAAGGTAACCAGATAACAGCTCCCTAACACCAGATAACAGCTGCCTGTAACACTCAATAGTAAAAACCCATGTCTCACTGAGACACATTCAGTTACATTGAGAAGGAAAAACAGCAGCCTGACAGAAAGCATTTCTCTCCTAAAGTGCAGGCACAAGTCACATGACCAGGGCAGCTGGGAAATTGACAAAATGTGTAGCCCCATGTCAGATTTCAAAATTGAATATAACAAAATCTGTTTGCTCTTTTGAGAAATGGATTTCAGTGCAGAATTCTGCTAGATCCCTTTAAGCATTTTTTAAATTGGCCTTCATTTTTTGTTATAGTTTTTGAATTGTTTGTCTTCTTCTTCTGACTCTTTCCAGCTTTTAAATGGGGGTCACTGACCCCATCTAAAAACAAATGCTCAGTAAGGCTACAAATGTATTGTTATTGCTTTTTATTACTCGTCTCTCTATTCAGGCCTCTCCTATTCACATTCCAGTCTCTTATACCAAATCAATGCACAGTTACTAGAGGAATTTGGACCCTAGCAACAGATTGCTGAAATTACAAACTGGAGAGCTGCTGAATAAAAAAGCTAAATAACTCAAAAACCACAAATAATAAAAAATTAAAACCATGTGCAAATTGTCTCAGAATATCCCTTTCTACATCATAATAAAAGCTGATCCAAAGGTGAACAAACCCTTTAATGCCAAGAGGCCCCTCATATATATGGGTGCAAAAGGAACAGAAGAGGGGGAGAGGCAACTTACATCCACATAATATAGTGAATAAATATAGGGCAGAAGCTGTAGCTGATATTGAGTGTCACCGACGGCACAGAAAATAGTCCCTTGCGATCGATACGAGAATCTGAAGGAAATGGATGGATAATATATTGAGAGGCAGTTGAGCTGTTTAAGATCTCTTACTGTGTTATTAGCTTCGATGTTAGATCATACTAAGGTAGAAGTGAAATCAACACTGAGTCTCCAGAGTCACAATCAATACACTCATAACGGGCAGTTTCTTAGAAATCAAAGGACATGTTGGGGAGGTTAAGGAGAACACATGCCACTTTATAGGTTGAGTTTATTATTTTATATATTTCCTTTTATATATTTTCCTTTGTGATATATTGATGTATGTATAAGTACAGGAGCTGCCGTCCACTCCACTCTGCTGAGCCGCAACTGATTATCCAATAGCACACCAGCTTTAGTGGCCAAATTATCATGAACAATTGTAGAATTGATTGATTGATTTTAATCAATACATTTTGAGCCAATCATGTCTGAGGCATATGAATGCCAACAATGCCCATGTATAAGGTTCAGAATGAACTCTATGTCATACATGTACTGCAGGTGAGTGACCCAGGCTTCTCAGAAGCTTCTTAATATGGAGCAGGGATCTCTTACAGCTTTTGATCCCATCAGGGCAAAAAGTATGGATATCGCCTTATTTAATAAGTTCCATATGATCAAAAAATTGAGATTGTAGTGGGTGAGGCTGTCTGTTCAGAGTTTACTGTATAACTTAGCCTGCAGCCTTGTGCCTTAATATGGTTACAGAAACCCTCAGTGACTTCTAATATCCTCATCAATTACCGTAGGGGGTGCATTATACCTTATAGTACATGAGTGATACTCAGAGTTCCCTGTATAACTCAGCCTGCAGCCTTGTGCCTTTATATGGTCACAGAACAACCCCTCAGTGACTTCTAATATCCTTATCATTTACAGTAGGGGGTACATTATCCCTTATAATACATGAGTGATACTCAGAGTTCCCTGTATAACTCAGCCTGCAGCCTTGTGCCTTTAAATGGTCACAGAACCCCTCAGTGACTTCTAATATCCATATAATTTGCATCTGGGGTACACTGTCCCTTATAATAGAGAAAGAAATGTAAAACCTAGGAAATGCACCCATTGGAATCCCTGCTGTAAGAAATCTGAAGAAGGGGCACGCCCCCGAAACATTACATCATATGACTAAATAAACGTGCAGGGGATTTCCCCGCTACACTAGCCTCCTGTGTTTGGCAAATTTCTTCTTTGCGACATTTACAGAACCCAGTGGCTCCTGATAATTATCTCTCACCATTAACTCAACCATCTCATTGGATTAGAAAATAATACTTCCTGCCATACAGGATACAGGGTATTTGGCCAGGTAGTGGTGGTGCTGTGAGCCTCAATCTCCACCATGAATGGAGATTTATTTTCTCTTTTCTTAAAGAGGCCCTGCATCAAGATTGAGGCTTTCCAGCCTCACATGAAGCCTCTGAGACTTTGTGCTGTTCATTGGAAAACACGTGCCAGTTGTTTTCTTTTTAATGACTTTCTCAATATTGATGCTACAGCTGCCCCAAAATTCATTCATATCTACATCATAGCAGGCAATATATATATGATCGACAGCTGAGATTTTCAAATGAGTTTAGAATTAGTGATAGGTGAATAAATTCCCAGGTGCGAATTCATGGTGAATTTCCACATTTTGCCGGAGCGAAAAATCAAAAAAAAAAGAGTCAAAAAAATGTGGGCGCGGTCAGTCAAAATAGTCAAAATTCTTTGGACGCCCATTAACTTTAATGCATTTGGACAAATCAGGCTCACATAAAAATTGTTGCGGTGTCGAAATTGTCGCGGCGTCGAAATTGACGCGCGTTAAAATAATTTTGACACCCATCGACTTCAATGCATTTCACACATTTTTCACCGTTTTGCAAATTTCACAGGAAATTTTCAATTTTTTTTGGCAAAACAGGACAAATTAGCCGATCACCATTTATAATGGGTATGGATTTTTGAATAAAAAAAGAATTTGAGTTTCATGCTTAATTTGAAAACCACTTTTATTATACAGATTTTTATTTCTGGGTGACAGGCCCCTTTTAGTGTGTACCAACAATGAAACTGTAAACCTAGGGGAAAAAATGCTGCATTATAGGTAAAAACGAATGACAAACTGCAGCCACAAATTGCACTTTGCACAGAGAGCTGGATTCATAAAAGAGCCTTCATATCAGAAACTAGGAGAAATAACAAACACCCACAGTCTCAATTACTACCATTTACCATCAGTATCTCATTTTCAACCATTCTGTCCACCTTTATCCATAAATGGTTGTAAGAGGAAGTTCTAGTGCAGTACTCATAAGCCTATCAAATTCAACGTACCTAATATACCGACTTTAGATTGTAAGCTCCAAGGGACAGGCTTGAAAATCATACAAGAGATAATATATAATAATCAATGTCTGTCTGGTTACCTTACAAGAGAACGTCTCTCGTGCATGCTTAAATATAACAGACACCCCAGTCCACCTGTATTATACTGCACAATAATAAAATGCTAAAGCGGGAAATTGCATTAACCCATTAATATAACCACTGGGGTAAGAAAATGAAAACAATGCAGTAAATAGCAGTCATTAAGGGATAATGGCTATGATTAATACACTGCTTGTTAAATGGTGGATAACAGGATTAGCTTGCATCTTTCTTTGCCCAATATATACTTAAAGTAATTGCATCTCTACAAAATGCTTTATCATCACTTCCAGTTCTTTATGATGTCATTGGACGGCAGCGCAGTCCAGGGAGGAATCAGCAGATTTGCTTTGCCAGCTCAGACATGGCTGTGCTCAAATCCAGATTTCAGTCTGTGTAATTTAAGTGAGGAAAAGCAACTGCACGAGGGACACAAATGATTGTTATTGTACAAACGCTATGGCTGTTAATCTTGGCAACAAAAAAATATACAGAACTGTAATTTACGATTTGAGTAAATGAATGGTTTGCTGAATATAGTCTTCAGCTTTAAAAAAAAAAAGCTGGTATTTAACAAACTCTATGGTATTTCAGTTGTAAAACTGTAAGATGTAAACATTACAGTCAATTCTGGGATCCAGAGAGCATCCATAATAATGTAATACTTACACTTAGGTACTGGATATGTTCTTTTATTTTTGCATGAATATCCAAAATGTGCCTATGCTTTGGGGCACAGTCAGCAATCGACAACATGTTATTTAGTTTGTATTAGACAGCGGATCTATGAAGCTATGAAGTGCTTAGCGTTGGTCTACAGCACAACATAAAGACCTGTTTTGATTTGTGTAATGGGGAAGGCCTCCTGCATAATAAAATGGGACCCTACAAGAGGGCTAGATGCTGGGAGCATGCTCGGCCCCTCTGAAGATTTTTTTGTAGTTATGTTGTTGTATGCTGATTTGTGCACTGTTTTGTACACTGCACTCCCATGAATGGCAATCAAGATTTGGGTTGGGTTGGGTGAACCTCCTCCTCCTACCTGCTCCTTATGAATACAGTGCTGCCAAACACCCGCAGGGCTTTATTCACTGGACAGAAATTGGTCTTTGTGTTTCATTTTGAAGCTCAAACATCTGTGACTTTTCTTTAAAAACACACCAGTTTGCACCCATTTTCTCACTTTGCACCTTGCCCTGCTTTTTCTAATTATATCTTTATAAATTATGCTTAGTGATGCCATCAGTTATAATAGCTACTTAGTGTTGTTACGTGACTCATGAATTATGGAAATACATTTTAATAACAGTACCCAGTAGAGTTAAGTCTAAAGCAACTGCACTTTTTGAGTTTTCTGATGTTTTTTTTATCAGGAAAATGTCCAGTTGCTTTAGACTTAACTCTACTAGATATTGTATATCATGACCTGGATGAATGACAGTCTCTATAGAAATTTTACATTTTAATAAATAAATATAAATACATAATAGAAGAGCTTCCCTCTGTGTCTCTGTATATGCTTATATTTTACAACAGGGGTATGGTGGCTTACTATTATTATGAACAGGCCCGGACTGGCAATCTGAGGGTTCTGGCAAATGCCAATGGGTTTGCTGTAAGATGCCATAGACACTAACTATTTAGTGGGCTGTTTGGGCCTCTGGGTGGCCTGTTGGGGCCTCTGGGTACCTGAAATGCCAGGGCCTATTTTGATTCTCAGTCCAGACCTGATTATGACTATACCTTTGGCTTGCATTATCAGAACTGTTTCCAATGTAACTGTCATTGGGGAAAGTGGTGAGGTTTGCATTATAAAAACAGCTGTTGAGAGTCAGGATTCATCTGCAGATTGCTTCCAGAAACTACAATGAGATCTTTGAATAAAGCAGGTGCACATTCACGCTGTTCCTTCTTCTCTGAATATCTCTGATGCTTTCAGCAACTGCACAATTCACAGCAAGAGACTTGTATACTGCACATCGTCCTTGCACAGTAGGCTTTAATTAAACTCTACTGTCATACCGACTGGGCAATGGGATTCAGGAATGATTCTGTTGTGGCTGTCTGTAGTCTTCTACCTTAGCTTAATAATGATTAAACACCAAAGCAGCTGCAAGGCCCAGCTGGAATGAATAGACTGCATATTTTCTTTGCAGCTTGTTCACTAGAACTGTTGTTTCAGAGAAAGTATCTACGACCAGTAACTTCCCTTCCATGTACATCAGGGCTAAATCTTTGAAAGAAGTATGCCATGATTATTATTATTGTTGTTGAAGACGACTAGATGACTGAAGGAATATGTGCTTCTCATATTTTTTACATGGTAAGGGCAAAAAAACTTCAATGTTTTGGGCAATGGGTCCTTTATGCCTAGAAAGAACCAGAAAATAGTTGGGTCCAGAAGTCTTGGTCATGCCCCCAATCAAACGCACTGCTTGTCATGTGATCACTGTAACGATTCTGGACTGATCAAGGTATTTTAATCACCGGGAGGGTTTGTTTTTCCAAGTCTGCTCTATAGATCGGACTGCAAGTTGATGTCATACGAGACTGAATTCTCCACTAATTGAATTATTTTGCAGAAAGAGACGAAAAACAAGAATTGTTCATTTGAATTTTGTTGAGTATTTGTAATGATCATTGCTGCGGCTGCTTTCATTAGATTAACCCGATTGAGGATAAATACTGTAGGGGGGTCAATATCTCACTAATAACCTTGTTCATACTCACAGCAATTCCTTCTGATTATAATATGAAGCAATTTGCAAAAAATCCTTGGAATGTATTATTCCCAAAAACGTTCCCAAGACAAAGCCCAGACACAGGACCACAAATGAGAATACCTTGCAAGAACGGCTTATGCTTCAGTTATTAATGGGATGTTTTAAAGTCTGGTTCTGCATGAGCTGAGGACATCAGGTTGGACATCTCTTATGATCATTCGCTAAGTAATAATAATTAAGGACATTTTCTGTCTAAAGCATCATATGGATAAACAAACTGTACATTCATCTCCATTTGATGCAGGATTTGTGCTCTGGCTCTGTTCTTTGTTCTTGACAAGTATAAATGATGCATTAAACAGCCATTCAAAACAACTACCCACCAGACCTCCATCACAGCTGGAACAAACCTGTGTGCACATACAGACTGTAGATATTGCAAAAAAAAATTTTTCAAGGTAACTTTGTTATATTTTCTAAGACGGATTTCTAGGAATCAGTTCATTGAGATGGCAGATGCTAGAGTATACATTTATAGAGGGATCATAGTATATTCTAATGCTCTAAAGCACTGCTACAAGTGACCTTCTCTCTCTTGGAGCTGGGCCCTTGTAGAATAGTGGAGGTAGAGGGTCTACAAAAATGATTCTAAAATTCTTCCTTCAAAACAACTTGTGGACACCAGTGGTTCTTAAAGGGATACTGTCATGGGAAAAAAAATTTTTTCAAAAGGAATCAGTTAATAGTGCTGCTCCAGCAGAATTCTGCACTGGAATACATTTCTCAAAAGAGCAAACAGATTTTTTTATATTCAATTTTGAAATCTGAGATGGGGCTAGACATATTGTCAATTTCCTAGCTGCCCCAAGTCATGTGACTTGTGCTCTGATAAACTTCAATCACTCTTTACTGCTGTACTGCAAGTTGGAGTGATATCACCCCCCTCCCTTTTTCCCCCAGCAGCCAAACAAAAGAACAATGGGAAGGTAACCAGATATCATCTCCCTAACACAAGATAACAGCTGCCTGGTAGATCTAAGAACAACACTCAATAGTAAAAACCCATGTCCCACTGAGACACATTCAGTTACATTGAGAAGGAAAAACAGCAGCCTGCCAGAAAGCATTTCTCTCCTAAAGTGCAGGCACAAGTCACATGACCAGGGGCAGCTGGGAAATTGACAAAATGTCTAGCCCCATGTCAGATTTCAAAATTGAATATAAAAAAATCTGTTTGCTCTTTTGAGAAATGGATTTCAGTGCAGAATTCTACTGGAGTAGCACTATTAACTGATGCGTTTTGAAAAAAACATGTTTTCCGATGACAGTATCCCTTTAAACAACAGATTTATTGAGAAAACAAAATAAAATAATGATACTTTAAGTAGTACACTGGCATAGCTTTAATATATCTAAGGGTGGCCAAACATGGCCAGATTAAAGCTGCTGATATTGGTATTTAGACCGATTCAGCATCTTATCTGCCCGTGTAGGGGGTGTTCTGATGGGTTTCCCTGATCAATATCAGGCCAAAAATACATGATGTAGGGATATTACAGTTGCCATCATAGCTTAATCTTACCACAAGTGTTCAGCCTCATTGTACTGTGTAATTCAGGGGTGCCTCAGAGTGAATGTACTTTGTCCTGAGTCCCTATGCATTGGAGTCCCTATGCCTGCTGTGGGAACTAACCCCACACTGTCCCTTCATGGTGTAGTATATTAGCTGACCATGGCTATATCACACTCCTTGAGCACTCTATGAGAGAAGCTAGACTTAAACTAACTACACGTCCTCAGTCACAGGGTCCCTAACACACTAAGGTGCTTAAAATACATGAGCAATTGAGCATTTCCTTTCCGAGGCCTCCTGCCTGATGTTCATACTGAAACCTCCTGCCTGATGTTCCTACTAAAGCCTCCTGCCTGATGGTCCTATTGAAGCCTCCTGCCTGATGCTCCTACTGAAACCTCCTGCCTTATGTTTCTATTGAGGCCTCCTGCCTGATGAAGAATGCTAAGTTTTTATTGGTTGCTATAGGTGACAAAGCAAGGCAAAATAAGCACATTTTCCTGATTTGTACTAAGACTTCCAGAAGGTTATGGTGAAATGTTTAGGTCTCAAACCAAACATATTGCTACCCCCACCCCTTCCCCTCAGAACAGCAAGATCTGGCCTTTTATCTGCTTACACCACAATAAAAACTAGCGTCAGTCTGGTACAAACAACAAATTATTATGTAATGTGCTGCTTTTCATTAATCAGGTTAAGTAAATGTAATGGCAAATAACATAAAAGAGAACAGTGATTCATGTGTTTGAGATTCCACACAAAAGCAGTCAGCATTTTTAAAGGTTATTCCTTATATGGGCGTTCAATAAAAGTCATCTTTGGGATGATTGTATAGACCACCTTATCTGCTGAAAGTGCTGACTTTGGATTAGTATAGCGTGTAATGACAAGTTCTGATTAACATTCCCTATTCCTTTGTTGGATGAATAAGAAATTGATGAAGTTATTTAAGAAGTAAGAAATCACTTAATAGGTCAAGCACTTGTTTCATCAGTCTTGGGTCATAAATATTATATTATATATATATATATGAGATTTGTGTTTATGCTGTTATGTTTTTGTACTCATGGAGCAGGGTGCACGAAAGAAACCAGAAGTATCTAAGCTAAGGTCAGTTTGGCTGCGTTGTTGCTTCACTGTGAAGACTGTATGCACCATTATTGCTTCCGGAGTTCAATACAGTAACAGAGCATAAATATCCCATGGTCACTTAAGATAAGATCCTGTTAGTTACAATAATAGCTTGGCCATTCATTGTCTTAAGTATTCCTGCTGTTAGCTCCACACAAATAATGGCATTTGTTTGTCAATAAAAAGCATTCTTGCCATCTTATTATGTTGATGCTTCTAGTTTCGGGCATGGCTCGAGGGGGTTCAGTGCTGCTGTAACAAAAGTAAGTGGGGATCAGAACCAGGTGGTCTTCAGGGAATGGATTTTGGAAGGCAAAAAGAACCAGGGCTCTGGACCAATTGATGAACCAGACTACATGGCCAATATTGATAACATTGTTTTGCTTTAAGGGTACATAGTGGCTACCTGCAAATTATTTATTGGGGGTTTGTTTTTATTCTTCCCCCGGCACTGCATTAGGAAATAGTAGCTCTAGATCAGTGGTTTTCAAACTGTATGAAGGTCCTCTCTGGTGACCTGGAGCAATGATACGGGGGACTAAAGCTCAAGGCCACTTAGGGTAATATTTGGAATCAATGCCATTATCCTTTCTAGACACCCCAGATAGCCCACTTAAGTGTTAACTGAGGATGAGATTTTGAACACTAATTGTCTTCCCTAGATATTCTTAATACAGAAATATTTGCCTATATCTGTAAACTTGTAATCAGCTAACCGGCCCTGTCCAAAGGTTGGTCCTTCAAGGACAGCTTGCACCATAAAAATCCAACAGCCATTTCTGTATATAGTATTAGTGATGAGCACATTTTTTTCACCACTCATAGAATTGCGGTGAAATTTTTCACAAAACTGCTGAGCTACTCATCTGGAAGTAGAGCTAATGATCATATTTCATATGGGCCCCTGTGCTTTACTTGCTATTAAATAAAGCCGGCAAATCTTTCAAACTCACTTACTGTATTTGCTTATTCAACCAACATTGTTTCTCTTAGAAACACATTCTGTCAGGGGTGATGGAATGTGAATAAACTTGCTTTAAAGATTTTACATGATTGAGATAACACATACAATATTTTCTGAGTTGGGATGTGTGGGGAAAGAGGTTTTTAAGAAAGCGATCACTATATTTATATAAAATAAACAGATCCAGGTGGTTGAAACGTTAATATTATTATTATTATTATTAATAATAACATGTACAGGTATGGGACTTGATAACCAGAATGCTTGGGAACTGGGGTTTCCTGAATAAAGGCATCTTTCTGTAATTTGGATCTGGATACCTTAACTCTACTAAAAAAACATTTTAAAAAAATTAATCCCACTATGCTTGTTTTTCCTCCAATAAGGATTAATTTTATCTTAGTTAGGTTCAAATACAATATACTGTTTTATTATTACAGACAAAAGGGAAATCATTTTCAAAATGTTTATTCATTTGATTAAAATGTGGTCAATGAAAGATGGCCTCCCTGTAACACGGATCATTCTGGATAACGGGTTTCCGGGTTGCAGATCCCCAACATATTCTTGTGTTGCACAATAAGTGGGTGTATACTGTAACTTAAACATACAAAAACAACCAATAACCAATACAAAAAGTAAAGAGTGCCCTGTCCGAAAAAAGCCTTTATGACAGAGTGAAGCAGTGGTTAACTGGAGGCATCCTGGAGCTAGGCGCTAGAAGTTTAATATTTTACTAAACAGCCTTGTTGAATTTGGAGTTTATTTAAGGTCTAATAACTGTTGCATTACACAATGCTATTATAATGATGTTTTTGTGTTCTGATGGAAAATCAACTGTGAAATTGCATATGGCAGCTCAACCACGTACAGTGTATGATTCATTCACTCAAGCTCATTTCAGAACAGTTCCCATACATAAAGCCAAACTGGCATAAACCGTGCCCATTGAAAGTGTTTTGGCCCCCGATATATCTGTCTAGATCATACAAACTGTAAGGCAGACAATTGTGTAGGAACATCTGTCTGGGATTAGTTATGTCTCGCCTTTATAACCGTGTTAGGAAACTGTATGATATTACTGCAAGATTCAAATATGATAGCTATATCGATAGATGATAGATAGATAGATAGATAGATAGATAGATAGATAGATAGATAGATGGATGGATGGATAGATAGATAGATAGATAGACAACATGTTAAGGAAAACTGTACGATGTTCCTGCAAGATTAAACTGTGAAAGATAGACAGATAGATAGATAATAGATAGATGATAGATAGATAGATCGATAGATCGATAGATAGATAGATAGATAGATAGATAGATAGATAGATGATAGATAGATAGATAGATAGATAGATAGATAGATAGATAGATGATAGATAGATAGATAGATAGATAGATAGATAGATAGATAGATAGATAATAGAAGATAGATAGATAGATAGATAGATAGATAGATAGATAGATAGATAGATAGATAGAGAGATAGATGATAGATAGATAGATAGATAGATAGATAGATAGATAGATAGATGATAGATAGATAGATAGATAGATAGATAGATAGATAGATAGATAGATAGATAGATAGATTTATAGATAGATGATATATAGATGGTAGCTAGATAGATAATAGATAGATAGATGATAGATAGATAGAAGATAGATGATAGATAGATAGATAGATAGATAGATAGATAGATAGATAGATAGATAGATAATATGCTGTTGTCCATGAAATGTTGATTTCAGTGCAGCATCATTCTAAAAGTAATTATACTACTTCACTTCTACAAAACAATGAAGACTAATGTTGACCATGGCTGTCCCATTTCTTTTGGGAAACATGCAATATATCATTAAAATTTACGAAAAAGTATTTTGGCCATAAAACCCCTATGCTATATTATACAGTTACTGTAATTGCTAGCTGCCCATCAGATGCATTGCAGTGCACTACTTAACCCATATGCTTTTTGTGCTAACACCAGCCTCCCTCCACTAAACTCAATAGCCGCAACTATCTTTCATCTCAGCGGGGGCGAGGGTGTCACAAGGCATCAGCATTATTTCGACAGTCATTTCAGCCAACAAATTATTGAGCAGCAAAGTGCACTGTGGATATCATTAACAATATATTTATTCAGCTTGGCTGTAGTTCTGCAGTGAAAGAATCAGCATAAAATGAACAGTTGCTCAAAATATGTTTAGGCTAAGGAGCCAGACTGCAGTAATACCCAACAAGTTCTTATAACAAGCCCAACAAAAAGTTTAGGATAGTACGGTACCTGGTATATGAATTATATATATATTAATAATCTGAATACAGGGTGCAAGTGTTTCTAACTCCACATTGTTACCAGAACTTTTGCTGACTTCACCATAAAAAGCACAGAAGACATGGGCTTAAGGTGGGTTATCTCTAACTTATGAAGGAATGACTACAAGCAAACAAGAACCTCTACTAGGTAACCCAGGTATGACCATGATTATATGATGAAGGTGGAGTAAGGGTGGGTGCAGGGCAGAAGAAGGGTTTTCAGCTACGGAAACAAGGTATACACAGGGACACCTGTAAATTATATATCAGTAGTAGAACTACAAGGGGCTCCAACAATGGTCTCACCTAGTTCATCTATAAAATGCGAGCTGCTACAACTGCATAGGCTCACGTAAAAATCCCATTAATAGGACTTTTGTATGGATGCAACACAATGTTTAGGGATTGTACCAGTCTCCCATCACTACCAGATAAAGGAAGGTTTGTGTCATCCCAAAACCTTGTATTGCACCCTCACACAATTGCAGTAAAGGGGGATAATTCCCTTGGTCATATCCAATTGCAGGCACTTTTGAAGGTTTACTTTTGTAGGCAAGGAGACAACATGAAGGTTCAGCAAGGCTGGGACACCAAGTGAGATTCACCAGGAACAGAATTTAGGTTGCATCCATCAGTATGCACAAAAAGTGTTTTGTGGTATAACTTTCTTTATAGGGTTCTTAAAAAAAGGAGTGGAACAAGGCGATGAAAGCTCATGGAGCAAAGTAGACCTGTTGCAGATGTTGCAGTCACACCCACGTATATATGAGCGTAGGCAAAATGCATGCTGGGTTTGGCCGCTCCTTTAGCATACTCCCCAATATGAATTGCAGCCAGTTCTAATTGAATATGTCGTAGTCTTAAGTTTAACTTGATCACTTAAGAAACTAGAGAACTGAGGACACATGCTTCCTTGAAGATCTCTGGAGTTCCTTGTTCTGAGAAACATGTGGAACAGAAAATAGTATAAAACACAACATGGATCATTTGATCTACCCATTATCCAAAGATACACGTGGAGCAGAAAATAATATGGATCCTTTGATCTACCCATTATCCCACTGTATATTGTCCATCAGATATCCCACAATGAGGCTTTCCGTGTCCATTATGAACTTCTGCGGCATTTATTGGTAAAGTATTGAAGCTAAGAGAGTGATGAATATGGGCAGCACATAGGACCACACATCATCATAAAGTTTTATCTGACCACATTTTTGGTACAGAGGCAATATCCCAACAGTTCCACACTTTTTTAAGTGCGGTCAACCTACCAAACCTCCGCTATAAATTATAGAGATGGCAACAAAAGGCTGGCCAGTTTTACAATTAGATTTCACATCGGCCTATAGATTTGCTTCATTATGCTCCTTTTAATTAAATCTGTTTAGATTTCTGTACCTCGTTAGGTAGCCTTCCTTCCTCATCCTTAGTGGTTTGCCTTAATTGAATACATGTGCCTTCTAATTTGCCAGCATCAATGCAAATATAAGATGAATTAATTGCATTAACTTTTCCACGGAGCTTCCATATTCATAGCGCAGTGGTGAGGAACAATATGCCAGTAGACTATTTTAGGTTTGTGCACGATAATAAAACACCATTAATGCTGCTACATTTCAGATATATATATATAAAGGGGCTCGGCAAATTTGCACCTGGCAACCAATCAAATTGTTGCTTTCATAGTTGAAACTGTCTGAACTGGTTGCAACGAGTGCAAATTTTCCCATTGTTGATAAATGACCCGTGTGTGAATGAGTCTCTATCACTATGTTCTTTACTTCTATATGATCTCGTTTTTATAAGTTTCTTGTTAAAGAATTTGCTCCGATTTTATTTCCAGAATTTTTAATGCTGGTATCTTTTTAATGTGAGTGCAAACACCTCAACAGTGACAATACAACACTAAGACAGGCTTCTGTGACCCATCGTTAGAAATGGTGACTCCATTGACCACAATGAACTTAGCAATGGATTATATTGAATACATTTTTAAATGCTGACATTTCAGTTTCACAGCAGGAAATAAAGGCTCAGCATTCTGTAATGGAACAGCAGCATATGGGGAGAGGGGATTTTAATCTCTAATTGGTAAAAACAAGATGATTCCAACAGGGATAGGCAACCTTTGGTGGCTCAATTGTTTTAAGCCTTAATTTTATCCCCCATGCTCCCTTTTCCCAGCTCCTGGGGGGGGGGGTTGCAGTGTTTAAGGCTAAATAGAGTATTGAGTGAATATACACTAAAATGACACTATACACTACACTATATCCTAAAATCATCTTCCCAGTCTGCACTGATTCTTTCAAACCGTGAGCCATGCTCTTCCCATAATGCATTGATGACGTTCTTTAGCCAATCATAGACCTTAACTCACGGTCAGCAATCCAGCGTGCTACAAACTGTCTTTATTACGGGCAGTGCAATGCTGATCAGCTCCGTAACCCAATAAATGGATCCCCCCTTTCCCAATTCACTTGATAGCAAAGTTACCATTTTATGCAAAACTACCCCAAGAATTAGGTACTTGTTCAAAGTCTTCAAATCTCTTCTCTAACTGCAATATTTGCTATAAATCAAAGCATAGCATCATCCTCTCCTCTGCAAAATTGACACGAGAAATTGGGTAAAAAGGAAGCGTTTACGGTTCATTCCTGTCTGGCCACACAGTTTGCCTTTAACCCTTTACAAACTAGCAGGAACTGTATTTGATAACTTTTGTAGTACTGCACTTTTTGGGCAGCATTGGGGATTATGTTGCCCTGGAAATCACATTGGCACAGATGCTTGCAAGATAACCCCCAGATGTGTATGCATATGAAAAACATATACTGTATAATATACAAAACATATACTGTATATATATTTATACTCACCGCTCACAACGCGAAGGGCATAACTGCTGTGCCCCCATAGGATGGCACCAAGGAGCGCAACAAGCATGTTGGAGTGCAGCACCAGAAACATTGTAGCTGTAGCTTTAAGCTTTAGCAGACTCCCAATGAAACAAACCAAAAAAAAACTTCAAAAAATAAAGTAAAAGAAGTAAAGTAGCAAAGTCCTGACTCCAAAACCTGTTAGGACTGAAAGGACGTCTGGTTTTCACACATATCGTCTCCTCCCTTTGCTTATTTCCCTTTGCCTTTGTAAGTCATGTTAAGGCACCGGCTGATCTCTCTTAATGAGCGATGCTTCAGAGTGCTTGAAGTATTCTACTATAACTAGCTCCATCCCAAAGCTATTGATTTCTTCCCTTCTGCACTCCCAGGCAGCCAATCCCACGGCTCCTGCTTTTTGTAACGGACCAGTGACAGGTCACTGCAAACTATACATTTGGCACAGGCACACACACTATAAAACAGGAACAGGTTGTCAAAAGTGAAGTTATTTTTCCAGTGTCTTTTATATATATACTGTATAAAAAATATATATATATATATATATATATATATATATATTTTTTTTTTGCTTTAGAAAATGATTCCCTGCTGTGAGACTGCAATGCCTCTTTCACTTGGCAGGCAGATTAGCAAAAGTAATCAATGTAATAACACACTTTGCTACATTCGAGCCCAGCGCACAATATTAATTACAGTATAGGATGCGCAGTCTTTGGATGCTTCCGAGTCGAGAGATTTGATAGGGAAACACATTTAACATAAAGGCAGAACATGGGACGTGGGGTTGGAAAAAAATATGTTGGTAATTATGTATTTTTGGAAACAGTGGCGACCGTAGAAGAAAAATAACTATTATACCTAAATAGTATAATTTGCTTGGTACTCTATAATGCTGCCTTATTAGAGGCAAAACCAGCCTATTGGATTTATTTAATGTTTAAAATAATTTAATAATAGACTTTTACGGAGATCAGAATTACAGAAAAATCCCTTATCTGGGAAAAAAACAGGTCCTGAGCCTTCTGGATAATAGATCCCATACCTGAACGTATGCCTTGTGTGCAAGTGCAAGTGGACTAAGGAGCAAAGTCAATGCCTCTTTTCTGAACACTTGCATTTGGGGAATAGCTGCACCCCCACCTTGCAGAGTGCAGAGCAAAGCACTGTTGGATGCAGTCGTGTACTTAACAACTGGCATCCACAACTGCCATCCTGCCCAAGGTGCAAAATATGGGGCAGGATGTAAAAGTGCAAAAAACAAGTCAGTTTGTGCCTAGTTTTTGCAATTTACTACCTGCCCTGCACTTAATGAAGGGCAATGCACAGTTCTATAGGTAGGGTTGCCACCTTTTTGCCAGGTCAGTACCGACCAATAACGTAAGGGGAAGGAGCAGAGCTGCTGGCAGAGGGCATAGCCTTGACTTTAAAGGGGAACTATCCCAAAAATGAAAATATAATATAAGCTTCAACTTATTGAAATAAGAAACTTTTTAAATACAATCATTCAAATATTCTGCATTGTTTCTGAAATAATTAAGTTTATGTTCACTATTTCTCTCTCTCCACATCTGTTTTCCTTCATTCTCTCTTCATGCAGGAGTTGGGTGTCAGATATTCATTGACAGTTAGATCTTATAGGGGAGGGGGCTTCCTTTCCTAGCAGATGAATTAGAGCTCACTCAAATAACTGATTCCAGTACAAACAAAATCTAACAAAATAACTGCCTTTTGCACAAATTCTGCATGTAGAGAGACATGATGTCTGGTGATTTTAATAGAGTGAGCTTTAATACATCTTCTAGGCAAAAGGAGCCCCCTATAAGATATAATGGATCATCTGACACCTAACGCCTGCATGAAGAGAGAGAATGAAGGGAAACAGATGCTGAGACAGGGATAGCGAAGAAAAACTTGATTATTTCAGAAACAGTACAGAATTTTTAATTGATTGTATTTAGAAAGTTTCTTATTTCAGTATGATAAAGCTTATATTACATTTTAATTTCCGCAAAAGTTCCCCTTAAAGGAAGCAGATTCGAGATGAAAGGGGTGGGGCTGTGATGTAAGTGAGCAAAGCAGGCAGAGATCTGTGATCCAGGGTTTACAGATGTGTTGAGGTAATAGAGTCAGATTAGGGAGAGGGGATTGGGGCGCTTTGGAGGTGTAATACCAGCCCCTGCCTTGCCTGTTATTTTATCAGCTAGGCCAGTGAAATACTGACCAGGAGACAGCCCTAGCTATGGGTGTAGGGGATTCATATCATTTACACCTACCTGTGGAGGCATTTTGCACATGGATTTCAATGCGGGTTTGTTTTTTCTCCTAGAAATGGGCACCAAACTGGACATACTGGAATTACTGTATGGTGGTTTAGATGGTGAATTATGCTAATTATGCAATTGTCTATTGTACTGAAACTGAGCAATCTTCTTCTTTTGCCCCTCAGCCACCACTAGTCCAGAAGCACTTGCCCCTTTCAGTTCTCAGAGAGAAAGCCACTTCCATGGTAAATCATTTGCCCTAGTTGTGGAAACAAAAAAAAGGGTCATGTCTGAATGCAGCGAAGTGTGCAATTTTTGGATTTAAAGAAACAGTAACACCAAAAAATGAACGTGTTTTTAAGGAATGACAATATAATGCGGTGTTGCCTTGCAATAGTAAAACTAATGTGTGTTTGCTTCAGAAACACAACTATAGTTTATATGAACAAGTTGCTGTGTAGTCATGGGGGCAGCCATTCAAGATCAGGATACACAGTAGATAACAGATAGGGTCTGAAGGATCCCATTATACACTACAACGCTTATCTGTTATCTGCTGTGTATCCTGTGCCTTTCTCTTTTTTTTCAGCCTTGAATTGGCTGCATCACTTCCAGTACGGCGCTAAAACAGCATAAGAATGACATTTATTTGGAACAAGTCTGCTGTGCCAATTGTCACATCCCACTGTGTAATTGTCTGGAATAACCTCCACGTTCTGGGCTGTAGTAGCAATGGGGTTCCCAGGCTTCAATAGGCTTGACACTTGGCTGCTGGTTATTATATTTGGCACATAGCCTGAATGTCGCTCATCTGGCAAGCCTTATGGTCAATACAAGAAATCAGGTCTGCACACTCAAACACGAATCTTTAGACTCAGGTGGTAAGATTGAAATATGTTTTACTAGTTAAAAAGAACAACCAAACAAGAGGCATAATGTTAACAAAAACAAGAAACATTTCACATGATGCTAATATACATACCACCCTTAAGGTACAAGCAAGGCAGAAAAGAAGACTACAAGGAGCGAATACACCTGCCAAAATGAGAATAGCCCCAACGTTTCGGCAAATAGCCTTTGTCAAGGGGATTATGGTCAAACCATGTACTGATATCACTGTCTCATTTGTCTGAACCCTGAAAAAAAACTACTCCCAGTCAATCCTAAATGAAATCCTGTATTTGGTGCTTCCCTTTTATGCAGCATAATATAAATATATCTACCAGCTATTGGGAGTTAAAACTCAGTAATTGCTGGGGAGATACTGTATGATGTACATTGTTATTCTCATATACCCTTTGCTTCTGATGAAGTGACACAATAGTCACGAAACGCTTCGAGCACATATCCCCTGCCCGCATGTGATTTTAGAGTGATGTTTAATAAAGTATCTACAATTTTAATACGCTGGTTTCCAAGTCGTTATCATCTCATCCGGTGAAGTCTGTTTCCAAATTTCTGAATTGTTTGTAAGCCGCGGCCAGAGCGGTTCCCCTGGATACACCGGTTCGCAGATTCCCTGCATATGGGCTCACTCTACCGGATATTAACTGCTCCTAACCTTCTCATTTGTCAGAACCCTGAAAAAAACTACCGTACTCCTGTATTTGGTGCTTCCCTGTTATGCAGCATAATATAAATATATCAATGAGCTATTGGGAGTTAAAACTCAGTAATTGCTGGGGAGATACTGTATGATGTACCTTGTTATTCTCATATACCCTGGACACAGTTGCAAACTGAGGTGTTCTGGGCCCACTGGGGCAGTCTCCTCAGGGGCCCGCATGCCAGTCACAAGCTCACATTATGTACATCCTCCTGGCACATATGATCTCAAGGGGGAGAAAGCTGTCACCGAAATTTCCCAGCGGAGGTGGTGGGGTGACCAGGTTTGGTGGGAGTAGAGGGACCCAAAAAGACTGGATTCACTGGGTTTTTCTTTGGTGTCCCACTGACCCTGCCTGGACATCTACAGGCTATTAAATTGTAGGGACCCATAGGTTTTAAAAGGTGCCTACTATTGGCTGTATGGATCCATAAAGTTACTGCTGTAGACATTCTGAGACTTAAAACATCAGGACAGGTATTTACACCCCAGCCATGCGGGTAGAACCTCAGACAAAACTTGTCTGCAGAAAAAAAATGCGTCATTCATATGGTCTGGAGTGTTATAAATATGCAGATCTCTATAACTGTGAATTCCGTTTTGAGTCACACAAGAGAAATAAAGTGCCGTCAATGTATAAGAATTGTTTTAACTTGATGAATATATACAGAGAGAGATACATTACTTGTCTGCACTTGTTTCACTTCTTTCATTTCTCCCGGATATCAAGAGCATTGCCTTGAAATTCTATCTTTTGCCTAAATACTACATACTGTATAATGCATAAACGAGGTGTTTGTAGTGTAGTGTACAGACGTGAAGACCTCACTTCTCAGCTGTGATCAATTACCAATCCCAGCATCCCCCATCAGACTGGATTTGCTCGGTGTTGTAGTTCAGTGTACGACAACTCAAGAATATTTGAGCTTTATGTGGTGGAGGTGGCAAATTATATGTGACACTGGGAGCCATTCCCCAAAGAGGTAAAGTCTGAATGGAGTCACAGGTGTACTGATGAAGTCAGGGTTTGCAGTGCATAGGTCACTGTTTGTGATCAGCATTGTCTACTGTTCTGGCATTTGCTCTACTTACTCCAACCACAGACCATGTGCTAGCATTTAACACCATGTGGAAGTATTTGACTGTTGCAGAGCAAACCTCACTGATATTCACAATTAGACACCCAAGTCATATGAGCAGTAGTAGCCCCTGGCATTATGGGCTGCACATTATTACATGTACGGATTCCATCCAGAAAGCTCCAAATTACGGGAAGCCCATCACCCATAGACTATGTTTAAATCAAAAAATTCACATTTTTAAAAATGATTTCCTTTTTCTCTGTAATAATAAAACAGTAGCTTGTACTTGATCCCAACCAAGATATAATTAATCCTTATTGGAGGCAAAACAATCCTGTTGGGTTTATTTAATGTTTAAATTATTTTTTAGTAGACTAAAGGTATGAAGATTCAAATTATGTAAAGACCCATTATTTGGAGAGCCCAAGGTCCCAAGCATTCTGGATAACAGGTCCCAGATACAGGTACAATTAACAGAACTCTTTTGGAATAAAAACAAATAATAGCCGGCCACAAGATTCAATATTATGGGCATATCCCCAACATCAGGGTCCATAAAAATGGAAGCAAATACCACCAACCATTAGTTATGAATGAATCTGTCCCATTTGGTTAAAAATTTGTGAAACTGCTGGAAAGTTGATGAAACTTGTGAAATATTTAGCAAAACGCATTAGAGTCTATGGCCGACTTTTTTGTTGACGCAACTTTTTTGTTACTCCAATTGCATTGCAAGTGAATGGGCTTTTTTCTCAAGTTTTTTTCTCACTCCAAATGCATAAAAGCCGATGAACGTTTTTTCTCACTCCAACTCCATAAAAGTCTTTTATTTCATTTTTTTTTTTTTTTTACTCCAAATGCATTTAAGTTAATGGGTGTTTTTTCCCTGCAAAATTTTTGCAAAACAGTTTCAAAAATTTACAGCAGTTTCTCAAAACACAAATCCGCCAATGGCCAAAAGCAGAGTTGTGGAGAGTCAGGTGTCTATCTACTTTTACTTTTACAACTACAAGTATGGTGTCTGTTATCTGGAAACCTGTTATCCAGAAATCTCAGAATTCTTGAAAGTAATTCAAAATGTTTTTAATTATTTACCGTACTTGATCCAAACCAAGATTCAATTAATCATTATTGCGGGCAAAACAATCCTACTAGGATTGATTCACGCTTAACTGATTTTTTTGTAGATTTAAGGCAGGGGTCCCCAATCTTTTCTACCCGTGAGCCACATCCACATGTAAAAGGAGTCGGGAGCAACACAAGCATGAAAAATGTTTCTCTGTGGTGTAAAATAAGGGCTGTGATTGGCCATTCCGTAGCCCCAATATGGACAGCCTGTTCAGCTCTGTTTGGCAGAACACATGGTTTTTATGCAACCAAAACATGCCCCCAAACCAGGCATTTAAAAATAACCTTCTTTGAGGTCACAGGGAGCAACAGCCAAGGGGTCGGAGAGCAACATGTTCCTCGTGAGCTACTGGCTGGCAATGACTGATTTAAGGTATGTGGATCCAAATTATAGAAAGATTCCTTATCCAGAAAGCCCCAAGTCCTGAGAATTATGGATAACAGGTCCCAGACCTGTACTGGTGTCCACCCATGCTCCTTGCATATCCTCAAAGCTGAGAGCCATTGCTGGGGAACCCTGGAACTACCTCCATTCTGGGGTTCCCACAGCACCAGACTTGTGCCAAAAGAGTCCCAGGCTAATATTTCCCTAATTACATAACAGTTTTATTTTAGAATTTTATTTAAAAAGGTAATTTTCTGACCCCTTTCCTGACCTCATCTTCCCCAATAAACCCAGCATGATTACTTTGTATTATATGAACAGGAAAGTGCTTGTACTTTATTCTAGCAACAAAACGATTCTACCAGAGTAATTCAACCCACTTTTTCCCGTTATTTCTGGTTTGTTTTCATTCCAGCTGTCTTTAGCTTTTACACTTAATAGCAAACAGATGTCAGTGATTTAAATGGAGAAATATTGACACAGTCTGTACAGCGGTCGGATTTGCCTCCAGTGATATATTGATTTGAGAGGTTTTTAAGGGGACGTGTGTCGTGCGTCAATCTATGGTACCTGCTGTTTGATCGCAATCGTGATAATATTTTATCTTTGTTTTTTCAATAAAAAGAAGGGAAACAAAGGTAGAACAGGAGAGTACATGGGAAATTATAATATAGACAATCTGGTGATAAAATGAACAACCCCATATAATCCAAAATGGAAAATAAAGGGAAAGTAAAAGTAACATAAAGAAAAAATAAAAAGGCATCTGAAGGGGATGTATTGATGGCTGTATATATGTATATATATATATATATATATATATCTATATATATATATATATATATATATATATATATATATATATATATATATATATATATATATATATTTATCTTTTACCCATCAATGTTTATTCTATCAAGAAGTAAAATGGGGCTCTAATGACAAAATACCCCTCCACTGCATGGGCACACCCCTGATCCAACCTGGCCACACCCAATTATGCCCACCATTCAAACCCTGACAATCCCAGCAAGCCTCTTTTGTTTTTTGTGACCTGTAATACTTTCCATCTCTGGTCCCCCTTTGTCACTGCAGGACGCTCTGTAGCCCCCTATAGTGGCCCTGCTCAGTTATCAATGATAACAACTGATACTGCAAGTCTCTTATCTATCTGTCCTGCATATTTATTGACACCAACAGGGCAAAGTCTATTGATCTTTTGAAGGCAGGTGTCAGTAAGTCAAAGCTGACTCATACAAGCTGCCCAACTTTGGAACTGTCCAGATATCTTCTCCATGATGATGCTCATTCCTATGCAGGAATCCCTCCTTAAACTGTAAAAATGCCATAAAGGCACCCATTTGTAATAATATATGAAACAAACAGAACTATACAATTAGAATTTATTGTGACTGAAAAACATTTATTGGATACAAATATTTTGGGTGTGTTCTAAATATCTGAGATATCTTGACATACCATTGACTAGAGTATGCTTCGATTCTGATGCAAATCCCTTACACCCACAAATACACTCCACTCACAGAACTTTTGGTGAAAAAGGCCGCAGCTTGTTTATTAAAGAACATTTTCATTCACTTATTCAATTTAACTCCCAAAAACATACCAGCATAAAATAATACTGTATAACACTTTGACATTTTGTGGTAAAAAACAATAGCCGCTGAAGGCTGCACATAACATTTAACAATGTTTACCATAACTTCCCAAACCCCTCTTAGTCAAAACCCCATTAACCAGCCTAAGGCTAAGACTCTGTCACCTGCTTTCTCACTTTCGTTGCCTCCTTGCCCCCTGAGCCTCGCCCCAGGCCTAACCAACCAACCTCACTTTACCTTCCAGCCCCCTTTTTGGCTACCCAGTAGGGCAGCCCCACTATGCCACTGCGCTGCATGCATGACCTCTTATGCAGGCCGCGCTACCCCAGACACCAAAAAAGCGGCCCTTTCCACACCATCACCCACTCCAAGATTAAACAAATCAAGCCCAACATCAGACAAATGTACACCATCCCGTCTGTAATGCCCCGGCACAGCCCGCTCCAAATCCTTGTGCCGTACAACCACCCCACCTGACCTCCTGATAAAAACACTAAGTAACTGGTTAAGTTTTCTCCAACTCCGTTCCATAGCCGAATGATCCCGTGCCCATCTCCACACCAACCTGGGTATCATTTCCGACCATACAATTACCACTCCCACAAACAATGACCGAATCTTGTCGATATCAATTTTCATCTGCCTCACCAAATCCCTCTGGCACATTATGCCCATGTCATTACCACCCACATGCACAACCAATACGTGGGGGTGCGTTTCCGTTGCCGACAAACTTACCACTTTATCAAATACACCAGGCCACAACAAGCCAGGGAAGCCAAACCACTTAACTTCGACCAAACGGTCCGGAAAACCCAGCTGCCGACCCCGCTTCCGAACTGCAGCTCTCCGTTCCGCCCAGCGCACAAAGGAATGTCCAAGAATCCAGACTTGTAGACATCCACCTTAAGAAATAACAAACCACAACCACACATGTGAACAAAACAACATCCCACCTTTAATCAAAAATTCCGCCACCCCACATAATCAACCCTGTTTACACCAATTTTGGCCTTATGTAGCACTGAAACCTTTTCGACTCCCACCGGCCAATCCGTTTGACCACCCCATCACTTAACCCAAGTCGTGCTGCCTCCGTGGCTGCCCCGATCCGAAAAGAATGAGAACAATACTCAAGCGGGAGCCTGTTCAACCTCCCTAATCCCAGCCGGAAAATCCTTATGAACTGGTACCTGGTCAGTGGTGTGCCATCCTCATGGATCAACAATGGACCCGGACGCTCAGTACGGGATGCCAACCACTGACGCAAGTGAAACCATGGGCAAACAGACCCCCCACGTAATGCATACAAAACAATTTTCTTACCGTTTCCTGCCTGATCCGTTTTGGACCGTCTGAGCCATATATCCACCCTGTCATCCCCAAGTTCCACGTCCCCCAATTGAAGCCCCCCAGGTACCTTTTTGCTATGACTCACCAACTCTCCCACCCTGAAGGCACCAAAAAATGCCAGGACAAAAGCGGCCCTGAACAAAGTCACTTCGTAGAGCGAAAAACAAATGTCCCCCAAAACCTGCACTAAACTCTCCAGCAACCCCACTGTCACAGGTCTACGAGTGTCCTGCCTTGTGCGCCCCTTCTTCAACCCCTTTACCGCTTGTCTGATGACGAAACTTTTAGTGAAATCCTCCCCCCCCCTTCAATTTGAACAGAAAGGCCAGCGCCGACATGCTTTTCTCGATCTGGGCTGTCGACTTACCCCGTTCCGCCATCCAGTACACCCACCACAACATTAAATCCTGTCCACCCTGTGGGTATTCCGCTCTCCCGGCCCAATCGATTAACTGCTGCCACTCCTCCCAGACCTTACCATATGAGGCCCAAGTCGATTCCGCCACCGAGGATCTCACCAACCCTCCAATCCTGTCGTCCCGATGGCCCAGAGACCCGCTGGGAAAGGATGGCCTTCTCTGTCCGCTCCCGAAGCCAAGCGTCGAAAGCGGTCCCACTGGAATCGAGACAAAGCATCTGCAATCTCATTTCTCACCCCTTCAAGGTGAACCGCCCGGAAACCCACATTTAACTGTAAGCAGCGCAACACCAGAATCCTCAAAAGTCGCACCACCTCAATCGAGGAAGCCGACTGCCTGTTAATAGCTTGCACTACTCCCATATTGTCCGTGGTAAAAATCACCCTCCTGTTGGCCAGCACGTCCCCCCACAGAAATAGAGCAATCACAATTGGGAACATCTCTAAGAAACATAAATTCTTCGTCAAACCCAGTTCCCGCCACTCCGTGGGCCACGGTTCAGCACACCATTTACCTCCTAAATAGGCACCGAAACCACAGCCACCCGCTGCATCCGTGAAGAGCTGCAGTTCCTGACAGGTCACCTCCTCCTCAGGGAACATCAACTTCCCATTAAACGTGCCCAAGAACCGCCGCCAAATCCGCAAGTCATCCCTCACCTCCCGGGGCAACCTGATGTGATGGTGGGGGGCCACTGCGCCCGCCAACAGCTTGCCCAGCCTGCGACAAAAAACTCTGCCCATCACGATCACTCGGCAAGCAAAATTGAGCTTGCCCAACAAGGACTGAACCTCCCTAACCGTCGCCTTGCGCTTCCGTGCCAAATGGCACACACAAGTAGTCAAGTCAGTCAACTTATCCGGAGGTAGCCTACATTCGCCCGCCATTGTGTCAATCTCCAAACCAAGGAAACAGAGGCAGGTCACCGGGCCCACCGTTTTTTCAGGCGCTAATGGGACCCCAAACTCCCCAGTCACTTCCTGAAGAGTATCTAGAATATGGAAACACTCGTCAGAATTGGCCGGACCGACGCACAGAAAATCGTCGAGATAGTGTACTAAACCGTCAGAGCTCGCTCGGTGCCGCACCACCCACTCCAAGAACGAACTAAACTTCTCAAAGTAAGCGCACGAAATCGAGCATCCCATAGGCAGACACAGATCAACATAATAAAAACCCTCAAACGCACATCCCAGTAAGTGATGGCAATCCGGGTGAATGGGCAACAATCGGAACGCCGATTCTATGTCTGCCTTAGCCAACCACGCCCCCCACCCTGCCTTTTTGACCACCGCCACAGCCTGATCAAAGGACGTGTACGAAACCGAGCAAAGTTCCGGGTCAATATCATCATTCACCGACATGCCTTTGGGGTAAGATAAATGATGAATCAAGCGGAACTTCCCCGGCTCCTTCTTAGGAACCACCCCCAATGGCGACACTCTCAGGTCCGCCAAAGGGGAGGCTGCAAATGGGCCGGCCATCCGGCCAAGCTCCACCTCCTTATGTAATTTCTGACGCACTATCTCTAAATTGCCAGCTACCGACCGGAGATTCCCATGGACCTCCCCCCGCGCCCTAGATTGGAATGGAATCCGAAACCCCTCACCGAACCCCTGCCGCAGTAGCTCCGCATCCCCTTTCCTACCGTACCGATCTAACCACGGCCGCATCGCGGCGAGGTTCACCGGCGTCCTCCCCTTTGCTAGCCTCGCCTGGCTTAAATCCGGCTTTCCCTCTCCTGAAACATCTGGCGTAGGCGTGTGCACCCCCACAACCGGAACACTCATGCTTGAATCTACAAGAGCCACCCCACTTGCACTGTCCCTCATTAAACTGCCAACAGTAACCAGGTTTGTACCCCGCCGGAGAGGACCCCTGCAGTGTCCCCCCGGCGCCTCTCTGAAAGGGGGTCGTCTTTTGTGCCGTCATCAACCGCAACCAGAGAGGCATGTCAAGCTGATCCCATCGCATCCCCGGGTTGGCCGCTAACCGCTGGCGAAACTGTTCATCATAGCGCCACCACGCCAAACCCCCATATACCCTGAAGGCCTCCCAAATCCCATCTACATAACTAAACAGGGACGAGCAATGCTCAGGGTGCTTTTCCCCGATCACGCTGGCTAAGATGCAGAAAGCCCGAAGCCAATTTCCGAAAGTCTTCGGAAGCTTCCTATACCTCTTGCTCCGCTCCTCCTCCTCCTTTTTCCCATCTTTTTTGTCATCCTCCTTTAACTCAACCGACTCCTCCAGGGGGAGAAGGGAGAAAATCTCCACAAACTCCCCCTTCCAGATCTTCTCCTTCACTTCCTTTTTAACATGCGCCCCCAAAGGACCCGTAAACGAAACATAAGCCCCCTGTCGGGCTGCCTCAGGAACCGACCCGGGTACCGGCTGATCACCCCCCACCTTATCCTGCCGCAACCCGACGCCCTCCGGAGTCGCCACTACAACCGCCGCCTCAACCGGTGCCCCCGCTAACGGGCCACCTGCTGCGGGGGCAGACCCTATCTGTGAGTCCGGCAGCCGCTCCGTTGCTCCCTGCACCCACGCCCGGGATACGCCTGCCTGGGAACCCCCCGCCTCCCAACTACTCAAAAGCTCCTGCAATCCCTGCAACAACCCCTGGGCGTCCCTCATACCCCTGGCACCACTGGAGCACTCACCGCCTGACCCACGCACTGCATCACCACGCGGGGCCGTCGCTCCACCAGATCCGACATTCCCCGGCTCTGGCCTCCGCGCCGGCCCGTGATCCCGACTCCTGGACCGAGGTTCGCGAGAGGAACGCCGCCCCTCCTGCCGACTTGATGACCTAGGAGGAGAGAAGCGACAAGAAGAAGTGGCACGCATATGTACGGGGGAGCGCCCACCCCTCTCGTACTCCGGCCTGTGACCCCGCCTCCGCCTTCCGACAGACATCCTCCCCCAATCCCTGGAGCCACTGCGTGCCCTACTCCTGGACCTGGTGCGCCCCCTCCTCACGCTCCGCGACTCCCTCCACCGATCACCCGAATCATCTCGGCCATGGGAAGTATCCCCCCCTGCCACCCGGACTGAAGAGGACCTGCTCCTGTCCCATACCCCCCCAGGTGAGGGGCACCCACCAAGGTCCCCCTGCTCCGCTGAGTCCATCCGGACAGGCACCTCAGCCCCTACAGTGCCCCCAGTGGCATCCGTCAGCTCCTCCACGGACACCGAACCCGCGGCTGCCACTCCAGTCCTAGCCACAACAGAACCTGCAGCAGCCCTGCCGACCCCTTCTGCCTCCCTTGCTCCTACCCCCCCCAAGGGGGTGCCGCCAGCGTCCAGCTGAGCCTGCCTGCGCACCATGCTCCGTTGAGCCATGGCTGCCTGAGGCCCCTGGGTCCCGTCCCTTGTCCCGGCCCCGCCCCCGGAGCCTGCCGGTGCCTTACCTGAAGCACCGGGGCCCGAGGCCGCAGTCCCCACCCGGCCGCCGGATCGCACGGACGTGCGCCTCCCCCTGCTGCTCCGCCGCACCGCCTGAGGCCCAGTCTCCCCACACGCCACTTGCCTGCCAGCGCGCACACGTGCGCTCCGTCTCCCCTCACTCCGCGGCTCCTGCAGATTGGACGTCCCCGCTGCAGGGGATAAGCTCCGCCGCCGTCTCCCACTCCCACCGTCAGGGCTAAGGCGTTCAGGCGGCCTGGCCCTGCGTTGCGGCCTCCTCCGACCGGCTCCCGCCTCTGCCTCCGGTGCAGCCCTCCCCTGCGAGGGGCCGAGCAGGGACAACAGCTCCCGTCGAATCCGCTCCCCATCGTGGCCCGATAGCGCCAACCTGAGCCCCTCCAGCACCTCGGAACCGGACGCCTGCGCCATGACGTTGACTCTCCTGTGCCCACTACAGGTAAGGTGATTTCCCGCACTTTTACCCTTATTTAAAGGTTAAGCCCAGCCCCCTTTACTCCCTACTACAATTCCCATAATGCCTGTCCCCACAACTCCTTTATTTCCTCTACTCTCCCCTCAGTCATGTGCCCCTTCCGCTCCACCTGTCCCAGGCTCGCTATTTTGGGCTTCTGGATTAGGTGCTGGAATGATGTGACCTGTAGTGGTCAGATGGGTGTGACAATATTTACTTAGGGCTTTCCCTTATCAACCCTCTAGCAGCTGTTGAACTACAAATATGCTGCGGCTGAAGAGCTGTTGGCTTGAAAATTAATTTTCTGAGACCAGGATTGGATTTGTGGGAAAGCCACAAAGGCATTTGAATGCATTCTAAACACTTGAGACATGTGGGAGATTAGGTAGCTCTTTAAATCTCCTGTGTGCCATATAGGACTTGTGCATGTGTCCGTGTGTGAGCACAAGGGGACAGGAAAGTGGCCTGGGAAGGGGAAGGGAGGTATGATGAGTGGTGCCAGTCTATGGGCACCCAATGTGTAAATTTGGGCCTGCCAGGACAACATTAACTCAATGCTCCACCATCCTTACTGGAGCAAACTACATTGTAGTAATGCTTGGGTGGGACTAGCAAAATCAGGTCATATGGACTGCCCTGGAGCATTAATGCTTACACTCCAGTTAGGAACCACGGGATAAAATAGGCCAGATTAAATTCAGTGAGAAAATGTTATCTCATGGTTTATCATGTGAAAACTCATGGATGACATTCAATTAGAGGAGAAAAAACTTTTCTCCTAATTCAGTTTCAGTTTTTTTTCCCATAGACGGCAAAAGAGTTTTCACATGATAAACAGTGAGATGTTTTTCTTGAATCGCATCTCAAATTGAATCCTGTCCATGAGTTTTCACGGGATAAAACTTTTTCTCATTGAATTCAATCTGACCCATTGTGTGATAAGTGTGCCCTACTGTAAGAATGTGAAGGCTATTTGTGTAGGTAGGGCTGCACAGGTCTTATAAAACATGGTCCAGATGTTCAAGGCCATCTAAATAGAAAAGTTAGAGCTACAACATACCTCCTGGAGGCTGCTACCAGTGTGCCAGAATGTGAGCCCTTATGTGCATAAATGTGCTTTTATAGACCACGCTGCAAAAATTAGAAAAAAGTAAGGTATGCACAGGTAAGATCATCATAAACTGCCATCGAAAATGGAAAGCTACATTTAGAAAATTTGTAGTAATTAAAAGCCATCTTACTTTCCCTTTATATTTTAAATGGGAGAGGAGTAGATGCACACACACACACCTAACATAATGTGCAGCATCCATCCAATAACAAGCCAAGAGACACATTCCCTGTGAGTGCCCATCTGTTATTAATGAAAGAGATGTGGATGCAAGGCATCCCGTCCATGTGTTTGTCCTTTGTGATTCATTGCAGTGATTCATTATAGTTAAAGACATAACAAGTCAATAAAGAGGCGTGCGGGAGATCATTGTTGCTAATAAGTGTCACAACCTCCACCCCTCGCACTGTTCTTCCATTTCAAGGAACCTTTAAGGCAAATGGAGAGCTGGCAATGTTTACAGCATATAGATTTTGTTTTGCATATAAAATAGCCTCCATTTTTTGGCCATTTAAGAAGTACCCCTGACCTGCTTTCCAGGACTCAATGGTATGTGTACAATAGAATTAGTAACAGGCATCTGAATATCTCACTATACACATGTACAGAGGGACCATGACGTACTGCCATAGCTTTTGCCCTGTTCATATTAAGCGCAGGTTCATTGAAATAAAACATCATTGGGGGTAGATTTTCTCCAGATGTATCAACTCAAAACAACCAGCAGTAGCATTTATTGGCCTCCTGTTTGAAAGCAAACATCTTACTTATGTGTTGCTATGGGTTACAAGACCAGGGAAATCCTCCTCTACTACCTTAGTCCATTAGTTTTCAGTTCAGTTTTCTATGTACAATATGTTGGGAGTGTTCATCTATGTCAGTTATCCCCAACAAGGTGCTTGTGAGTAACATATTCATCACCAACTCGTTGAATGTTGCTCCCAGTGGCCTCAGAGCAGGTGCTTAGTTCTAATTCCTGGCTTGGTTGTATAAAAAACAATTGTTCATCCAAACAGAACCTCATGTAGGCTGCCTGTCCATTTAAAGGCCTTCAAATAACCAATCACAGCCTGTATTTAGCACCCACAGGAACTTTTTTTCATGCTTGTGTTGCTCCCCAACTCATTTTACATTTGAATGTGGCTCATGTATATAAAAGGTTAGGGACTGCTGATCTATGTACAGTGTATTGGGCATGTTCCAAATTCAAAGCTGTAAAGAATCCCTGGTTGCGTCTACGACTGCATTCCTATCACAATATACAGTAGCTATTTTTAGGGGTCCCTATAATTTTAAGGAGAACTCATTGAACTTTGAAAAACTGCCAATGCAGGAACTCATGGTAACGTATGAAATAAATTCTAGAGGTGCCACATTCATGAGATGCAGCGACAATGTCCTCTTCATTTTAACTACAGTTCAGGAACATGTAAGACACCAAATCAAGCTATGAAGCTATGACGAGGAACAATAAGAGATGCTTATATTCCAGTGGGCATTTTGTTGTTGAACAACAAACACCAGGAACATTCAGTAGACCTGACAACTCATGAGCTTTATTCAGCAGAAGTAGTTGTACAGACAGGTTTAGGTGGAAGCATGCCCATGCCTCAATTCACTTCCCACCTGAGGAAGGGTCAAGTTTCTACCTCAACATGTGCATGTACATTGTAACAGTTAAGTTGTTATTTATATTGATATGTGGTTGGGGAGAATGCCACCCCCTAAAATCCTGCTGCCCTAGGCCTGGGCCATCGTGGCTTTTCCACAAATCCCAGCCTGGATCAGATGCAGGAGATTCTATAGAATTCAGTATCTGTCTGGTTGTTTGTGTTCTTGGCAGTCCTGGTTCTGATTCCTGAAACAATGGAGTAAAAAATGTTTATAGAGTAAATGTATTTTATATATTTTATTGGGCTTTGTACAGTTAGCAGATGTTCTTAAAAGACCAAAATAAACTTGATATAATCCCTTAATGGCAGGAATTCCATCTCCAGTGTTTGTTTCACAAGACTTTTGGCTAGACAGTCTAGGAATCATTACTTCATGCACTCCATTATGAAGTTCCTGCTCTGTCAATAAATAGAACAACTAGAAAATATATAATTTTAACTTATAGTGTGTGTCAGGAACTCTCTGGTCTAGAACCAGGGACCTGGTGTGGCTGCTTCTCCAAGCTGGGAGACAGGAGAAAGTGTGGTTTTAACCTGGTGGTTTTGTCAATGGCCTTTCTCCGCCTCTGTTTCAGCTGGTTGACACCTGACGTTATTGGGATCCAGCTGTAGGCAGTTGCCCAGTTAAGGGGCTAGTTAAGCCTTCCTCCTCCTCTACCCTGTGCTGTGTGTTTGAGCTCTTTTCCATGACCAAGTCTCCTGAGTGGAATCCAGTCCTGAGATCCTGTCTGAGTATCCTGAGAGGTTCTATTATACAAGTCTTTTTTTGGATTGGGTTAGAAATCAACAAAGTTATCTATCAACCACCCTTCAAACACCTCATATTTTATACTAGGAGTTAATCTCCTCTTGACAAATCTTACATTGGGAATCCTTTTTGCCTGATTCAAGTACAGATGCTTCATAATGAAATTCACAATGCAGTCTACTGAGATTGTTAGCAGCAAGTGCCCTGAAACATACAGATGAGGACAGTAGAATGGACGTTGTTGACTAACTTGTGTATTTTATGGAATTTAACTTGTTCCCTCGGATCCCCTCTTAGGGCAGAGACACATGCTGCAATTTCGGGAGATTAGTCGCCCAGCTACAAATCGCTTCTTCATCGGGTGACTAATCTCCCCGAACTGCCTTTCTGCCAGCTAGAATGTAGATCGCTGGTGGGATGGCACTCGGATCGCTTTACCTTCGGGCGACTTTGGAAAACGAAGCATTCCTAATGGCATCCTGGCAGCGATTTACAGTCTAGCCAGTGTGGGGAGATTAGTCGCCCAAAGAAGTGGTTTGTCGATTGGGCTACTAATCTCCCGAAATATCAGCGTTTTTCTCTGCCCGCCAGGGTATCTGTACACAATGTGTATCTCATTTTAATGAATAGGAAGATATTTGATCACTTTGCTTCTACCTAAGAGGATAAGTGCCAGTTACATTGGACTTTAGTATATTTGCACATTAGTAAACACAAAGAACAAGAGTTAACCCAAGCATGCGTTTGCTTTGATCAGAGTAATTTGCTGCTTATTAGGATACACATACATTCATTTAGCTTTCGTTTGATTTACAAATATTAGATAAGAAACCACAAAATTTTTGTCTTAATGTGATTAAATGTAACTAGAGTGTTATAGCCAGAGGGATATGCAGTGCTTTGTAATTTCTAAGTGTTGCAAAATAGAATATCTTTATTCTCTCTTGTGAAGTGAAAGAGCCAACACACATGAACCTCATTTAAAGGAGAAGTAAAGCATGGCAAAGGGGTGGGCTAGATATGTTAAAGCTTAAGGGTGCAAGTTCAATGTGCAAAGTACAAATTGTATCTGCCGCTAATGCACCTGATGCTTAAAAAATGAAGCAACGTTGCTCGTATTTTGCAAATTGCTTGCATGTTCTATTTAGCATTATCAATGAGGGGTCCTTTACTTCTGTGTTTGCATTTGATTAACTTGCCACAAGTCTGGTGTGACTAGTGATGCAGCCCGCAGTGGGAACTGTGAAGCTACCCCCAGTTTCAAGGTAACAGGACCTCCAGGACTCCCCAATTTCAAAGGGAAATCTCCCCAAACTGCCTTCCCGCCAGCTAGAATCTAAATCACCAGCGGGATGGCACTCGGAGCGCTAAGTTTTCCGAAGTCGCCCGAAGTTGCATCACAAGGAAACTTCGGCAAGCCGAAGAGATGCGACTGCCATCCCACTGGCAATTTACATTCTAGCCAGCGGGAAGGCAGTTCGGGGAGATTAGTCACCCAAAGAAGAAACAGCACTGACCCTAAATGTTGCAAAACTGTAACAGTTCAGAATCTTCACCTGAATAACTGAGCTGCCAAAATGAAACATCAGAGACAGGAACATTAACCTCTAATCTTAGATTTTGGAAAAACGGTTCTGGCGAACAATCTTTGAACAACTGAACTGAAAAAGTGTTTGGAAGGTGAACAACCCCTTTAATGAATTACAGCAATATTATTTCTCCATTGCATCCATTTTAGAGCACCCACAAGCTTCCATGACAGAGAAGCCTCATTTGCTGCTTGATTTTTATCCCATGACCCCTAAGCTTAGCTTCTTAACAGCAGCTCAGAGCACACTGAGCATGTGCAGTGCCACTGACACTCAAAAGATGGACTAACAAGATCCACTGTAAGGCCTGCTATACATTACTATTATAGGACTGCTGAACCTCTGGACTGCTACAGTAAGTTCGATATATAAAATAAATTTCTGGACTGTGACTTAATTTTTAGAAGGGATTCATTGAATCCAGGATTCAATTGGGGATTTGGTCAGCAGGATTCGGCTGAATCAAAGGGTCTAGCTGGACCAAATCCAAGGAGAATGAAAGCTCCAATTGATGGGAGTGCCAAAAATGAGGGCACCCATGAAGGATTGTAATGACTTACCTGATACCCAAGGCCTGTCCTCCAAAAAACTGCACCAGCCTGGGGGCCCTATCAATCCTGTTCTTTCCTTCCTTCCTTCCTTCCATCCTTCTTCTGAATTCAGCAGCCAACACACGCACAGTAGAGCGGAAAAGCTGGCTTTTTTGTTGAAGTCTGGCTTTTAAGTTGTTTGCTCGATAGTGCCCCGAGCATGTGCACGAGCATGTGCAGTTTTGGGCTAACAAGAGAACCGGGGGGGAGGTATCAGGTAAGTTCTCAACAAACCAGATGGGACTTATCCCCCAATAGTTTGGGCCCACTTATTACAAAATACACGCATAATCGTATTAAGGAATAAAGATAAAAGGCAATATTTATTAACTACCATGCCACAGATACTTAAAACCATTTAAAATGAATAAATAAACAGCGCTGCGCTGGGTTTAGGGATCCCTTTAACCCCAAATAACCACTTGTAAAGAGGACTCCTCTTGACAAAGCCACGTTGAGTGGCGAAACAGCTGTCGAGGCACAGCGCTGACACGGAGTTATTTGGGATACCCTGCTCCCCCCTGCTCCCCTACTTTGGGAACCTAAGTGCGCAGACAGAAGATAAGTCCCATCTGGTTTGTTGAGATATTGGAAAGTATATGTGGACACCTCCAATTAGGCCATTTCAAATTGGAGAGACACCTTGCGCAATTAATTTAAGTATACAAGTATCAGGTAAGTTATTACAATACCTGGGTGGTAACCTAACATTTGGCACCCCCCATCTATTGGAGCTTTCATACTCCTTTAAAATCATGTGATTTGTGTCATGTGAACAAGGAAAATCTTTTTTGTCTGTGCACATTTTTAACCCTTCATTATCCTAATTTGTATACGTATATTACAGCAGGTCCGGACTGAGAATTAAAATAGGCCCTGGCATTTCAGGTACACAGAGGCCCAATCATCCCCCACCAGCCCACTAAATACTGACTTTCTATGGGACCTTATAGCAGCCCCTCTGGCATTTGCCAGAACCCACAGATTGCCAGTCCTGGCCTGTATTACAGTTTGGACTTTGGTTTCATGAAAGATAGCGGATCTGGTGCATTCTTTATTTATAGGCTTTAGTTCTTTTTAAGTGCATGATAAAAATGCAACATCAGAATCTTTTTTTTCTCTTTTTTATATCTTGTATAAATTTCACAATTCATAGTTCATTCCGATGGATGTATTAAGGTAAAAAACGAATGCGCCAAGTATTGGAGAGATTAGGTGCAATGAGTTTTTTTTTTTTTTCTCCCTCACTTAAACTAAGCAGAGGAGAGAATAGTTGAGTAATTGGCAGAAGGATATAGAGCTTTTAACTGTAAGTGCTTGCTTTCTGTCTGACTCTGCACTGTACTGACTGGATATCATTAGCATCTGACAGCTGATCAATGAACTATGTGAAATTACTAAGTGGCCTCATTCCAGATTTACTGAACTGGTTATCATACCGGAGAAGTTCAATTAAACCGCCGCTCTAGATCCCTCTATCCGAGCAAGAGTTTTTAACTAGATTCAAGAACGATTCTGCTCGTTCCTGCAATTTGCTGCAAGGCCTCTCTGTTAGATGGGTCACTAAAGCTCTTTATTATATGGTTTTATCATCTGCTATCAGAATGGGGGAACGTCTCGGGCACAAAGGCTGAAGACAGTGGCGTGAATAATTAGCCTGGGCGGCAATTAGTTAGTGGCGTAACTCTAAACAGGAGGCAGAAAGGTCTGGAGCTGAACAACATCTTCTTGTCTGTTTACAGGAAATACAGTACAAATCACGGCTAAAACACTTAATGGCAAAAACAAATTACAAACCCAGAAAAGTGCTTTAAACAAAAAAATGAATAAAACAATGTAATACTTCCCCAGTGCAACAATATGTACTCATTAGCAATCGCTGCCTTTCACCATGGACAATAAAAAAACATTTCCAAATATCCTCAACATAAACCGTTTCATACTGTACATTAAATACCTGCCAAGTTTCCCTGCTTCTGCAACATAGATTTAGCTCCCATTATATTTGTTTCTGCTCGGCCCACTTGGATGGGAGCTTGATCGGCGTAAAATTGTCAGAAATGTATAAATCAGCAGCGGGCAGTTTAGCCCAGTCTGTTACATTATGTTCTCTCTAGCTCCACGATCACAAGTTGACTAAATAATGAATAGAAATACATTACATCTGCTGTTAGTACATCTGCTCACACTTACAGATATTAAAGTTTCTATCCAATAAGCACTGGGTTAGGACTGTAGGATCGGCAGTGATGTGGTTGAGGAGGGAGCTGGGGGGCTTGTGCTCTAGAGTTGAAATGGATGTCAATTTGCCATTTAAAAAATAACACTTTTGTCCTAGAATAGCGGAGGATGAACATATGGCTACATTTTTCCTTTTCTGTCATTAAAGGGATAAGTTACTGAGACCTCAGATGCAAGTGCAAGAGGATTAGAGGTTATGCCTATTAGTGCCCATTATAAATGCTCTTGTATCCAGGGTTGGACTAGGGTTGCTGGGCACTGGGAGAAAGCCCCAATGCACCTGTCCCCTTGCATGTTCATGATGTGTAGTGGGGGGAGCTGTTCGTCCATGGGCAGATGTCAATGCCGAGATACACTGCAGGAGGTCATTAGGATTGGGGGGGGCTTGGCAGTGAGGGGACCTTGTGGTAAGGTTTCCAACGGACCCAAAAACCCCGGTCTGACCAGTGTCAGACTGGGCTGGCAGGACACCAGGAAAAAACTTTGTCAACGTCGGCCTTCATGAGCCCTGTCGACCCAGGTCCACTCTACTGCCCAGATCCAGGTTCGCTCCTGCGCCTGTCCCCTTTCGCTGCCTGGACTTTCCCCTCTCCTTGATCATAGGTGAAAATGAAGATAAAAACGTATGGGGGGGACACACAGGAGGTGAGCGCAGGGGGGAGCCATGCCTTTGAAGTCAGCACCAGTAGGCCTGCATGTCCCAGTCTGATCCTGAGTCTGACACTGTTTGCATCCTGGGTCTGGTTGTGTTCTACACCTAGAGGTTCTGCACCTAGAGGTAAGGACAAGGCAGCCTTGTCCTTACCATATGACATAGGGTTGCCAAACATGCAGAGACCTGCAACATTTTATCAAGGTGCAGGGCATGAAGTGCAAAAAAACATGGTAGATCATAACCTGTCTTGCACCCTGCCCTGCCCTGATGTCTGAGATTCTAGCTATCTTCAGCGCCAACCTGGGGCTGCTGGCGCCTGAGGTGGCAGCCCAGATGCCACCCTCCCTCTCCCGCTCCACGCTTAAAAATCAGCGTCGAAGTGGGTCAAAAGGGGGCAGCATCGCTAGTGCATTGAGTGCAATTGCGCTCTATGCACTAGCAGGGCCGAATTTCCAGTTTAAAACATGGAAATTCGGCTCTTAAAGTTACAAGAGGCGGCTTTTTGCCGCTCCTTGTAACTGGCCGCTGACTGCCGCCTGAGGCAAGGTTCTCATTAAGGTTAAGGTTCTTTATAACATTGGTTCTGTTACAGGGGCTACACATACTACAGTATATTTGATTGGTTACATCACTGCAAGTCTCAGGATCCACTTGCCCAGTAGGCAGAGTAAACAACTCCATGGTATGGTTAAACTATACAATATCACTGAATTACCCACAAGCAAATGGAGAAATTAAAAGATTAAAAAGCAGGTAAAGGCCCACTCAAGCTAGTCATATACACACTAATAATATAGTATAAATCTTAGTTGTATATAATTATTGGCATGTGTATGATGGCCCATTGATCCTGACCCATGAACTATGGATGAACTATGGATATTGGTTGGTTTAGGAATATGTCAACTTTGAATATTCTGTCTGTGGGAATCAGCAGACTTCACTTCATGATGGTCCATTTTTTCTCGCAAACATTAGAAAGGCCGTAGGGTCAAAGAATGCACATGTAGGGATGTGAAAATCTTAGACACCCTTACACATTACAGACAGGCACATCCCTAGTTATATGGACGCCTAAAAGGTCCTTATGGGGACCTTGTGCTTATGTAACCCCTGTAGTTCTCACAGTGTACACCAGATGGCACTGTGCCAGAGTATAAAAGGTTTAGGAACCATGAGGTCTGGGTCCATTGCTTTAGCCCAACCAAGCAGGCTGGAAGGGAATGGGTAGTGTCGACCCTAGGCGCCTTGGCCATATTAATTAGACAGCTATACTCAATTATAGATCACTCTAGGAGTGATAGAGAGGCTAAATAGTTGAGCAGCTCAAGGCTCCACCGAGAAGATTAGTGGGATTAAGATCCCAGGGTATCAATGACCCACAAAGGGACTAAAGTGTTGAGATTAGGGATGGTAGGTTTCCCCTAAAAGCAACCAAAGAGATCCTGAATATTGGGCGAAACCCATACAAGCTGCCAACTTACTCTCTGCTGTGTATTCCCTAGCCTGTAGGGATTCAGCCTATACGTGCTGTGAGTATATGCTTCCTTTATGCTGCTGTGTTATTCTATGCTCCATTGTGGATCAATGTGCTGATTGATCTATGTGCTATTGTTTAATAACTACAGTTCTATGTTCAACCGTTAAAGAACTACTGGCGCCCGTCATTGTGCTATTGCACCTAGTTACAGTTACACTACACCCTGCCTCCACCCCACTGCGAGGGCTTACCCCTGAGAAAGAGAGCTCATCTGTGGTATCAGCCCACAAAGGAAAGTAGCTATAACTGCTAAATACAAAGCAGTTTACTATAGCGCTACAAACATAACTTTCAACCCATTTAAGTTACATTCGATTGGCTCAAGAGCAAAAAGATGAATTTCCTACAATGGCACTCAGTCATACTGGGAATGGTTGGCATTATAAGTATTCTTATCAAATACAGGACCTGTTATCATGAATGCTCGTGACCTTGGGTTTTCCAGATAATGGGTCTTTCCCTAATTTGGATCTTCATACCTTAAAGGGGACCCGCACCCAAAAAATGATTCCAAATCCTATTTTAGCATATTAGTCAAGCAAAATGAACTTTAATTACACTGTATAAATTATATGAATCTTGTTTCCATCAGTCTGGGAACTCATAATTATAGCAAGCAGGCAGGAGCCATTTTGTGGACACTGTTATTAAGACAAGCCTTGTATCATCTCAGAATCTTGTTAGTGCACCAGAATGGGGGACCTGATGTCCATCCCCATGTCCTGGCTACACAATTAAATGGTTCAGAGAACTGGGGGAATGTGGGGAGAGCAGTGACATCTAGGAAGTGCTGAATGGAAAGTGAAAGTAATTGCCTGCCCCGCCTCTATGCCTAAGGCTTAGAGGAGGGGTAGGCAATATTTGATCGACAGCTGAGATTTTTAAATGAGTTTACAACAGCTATGAACGATGTAATAAAAAAAGAAATTGGATTTCATATTTAATTTAAAAAAGGACTTTTATTATACAGCTTTTAATGTCTGGGTGACGGGTCAACTTTAAGTTTACTAGAAAATCATGTAAACATTAAACAAACCCAATAGGCTGGGTTTGCTTCCAATAAGTAGTGATGGGCGAATTTATTTGACAGGCACGAATTCACTCACTCGCGCACTTTGCCACGAAAATTTGCCGGCAAAAGGTTTTTTGCGCCGGCGACAATTTAGACACCATCGACGATTAATAGACGCCCATTGATTTTTAATGTGCATCAAATTGACGCCGGTGTCAAAATTCGGATTCACCGGTTTAGCAAATTTCACAGGAAATTCGAGAATTTCATGTCGAAAAGGGACAAATTCACCCATCACTACCAATAAGTATTAATTATTTCTTAGTTTGGATCAAGTACAAGGTACTGTTTTATTTTTACAGAGAAAAAGGAAATCATTTTTAAAAAACTGAATTATTTGGATAAAATAGAGAGAAAAAGGAGATGGCCTTTCCGTAATTCAAAGCTTTCTGGATAACAGGTTTCTATATAAATGATCCCATACCTGTACAAATCTCCATACAAGAGGGGAGTAGACCAAAATAACAGTGTGCAAAGCTGACATATACTTAACCCTCCAGCCAAGGAATTCTTATTGCTGCAGAAGCTGCTCTACAAAATATTGCGGAAATAAGTGAGGAAATAAAACTTTAAGAAAGAGCAACATTTCAGTATAAAATGTGTTATTTAGCAAAGGCACTATAATTTGTGAAAGGTACACTCTAATCACTTTTAACTGAGGTGGAAGAATACATCCATATATACTGTCTATATATATATATATATATATATATATATATATATATATATATATATATATATATATATATATATATACAATATATCATTAGAATGACTGTTTCTCTCTGCTATGTCTTAAAACAACTCTTTATGTCTCTTTGTGCCTCTGGGGCCTATTCATCCTGTCACCTTGTTACACCAGAGTTATCATGACTTGGCCACAGGCACATAGTAACTTTCAGGAGACAAGACTTAATTAATCTCTCTCTTCCATTGCTCCTTATTATTGGGGCCATTCCTTCCGGATAGCTTCTGCACCTTGCTTGTGATTGACACTTGAGAATGAAATAGTTATTTCTTGCCGTTTCTAGTCTCCAATTTTTCCTCGACTTATATCGGTAATTACTCTTCGTCCATCTAGACTGGAGTTGATCAAATTAAATCCAGTTAAAGGGACACTTTGTTCAGAAATGCTCTTTGTATGTGGTCAGTAGAATCTCCTTTTTATCAGATCCCCTGTTGGCACTGAATGAACTATAGCCTAACAATTCCATTTTGTTATCATTTTTTAAGGAATGCTTATAATTAAAACATGTTTTTTTTATTTAATTTATGAAAGACCCAACATCTTTTTAGCTAAGTGAAGCTATTAATGGGATTTTGGGCCACAACGGGAGAGAAAGCAGCGTATCTGGGTCAGTACAAAGCCAGAGATGCAGCACACCTGCTATTAAATAAAATAAAAAAAGTGTTAAGAACGCATTATTTTTGAACATTACTTACATAAAGTGTATTTTCCCTGGCATCATTAGCTCTTTACGTTTCTAAGGAGATTAATAGAAGCAAAAAGCATACAGCATAATACAGCAGGTCATTTGCCCCCAAATGGATAATTCCGGAATTATACTTGTTGGCAGCCTACAATGGAAATGAAGTGGCTGTCCAAATTCTAGGTATAAAGGCACAGCAGAGAAAGAAAAGAGCAAAGCTGCTCAGTATGTCACAATGTGGAGAACGTCTGCTCAATCTTTCCTCTTGTTAATCAGCAGGTCTCTTGACTGAAGTTGGAATTGGCTGGAAAAATCAATAAGGTCTTCTCTTGGGTTTGAAAGCAGGACGTATTTATGTCATAATAACAGTAGGTTTGGCCTGCCTGTCTCACCGAAGAAAATGGGAAGGAGAAGGTGTTATAAAGAATGAACCAGTAGAACAAGTCTAAGCTTATTTCTGTCTCTAGAGCTAAATGAATACATTTTATTAATATGGTTATTGAGAAGCCAACAAAGAAATTGAGCCTAGCCCTTACCCAGCGCAAGGCATGAAACTCATTGCTGACATATGCAAGGGGGGATCCTATACCTAACTCACAATGTACAAGGCTCACAAGTGCCTAGTGCCCCCCAGCTTACATTTTCTGCATGATGCTCAAGCTATAGGCATACCAGGAGATTACCATGTTGGGATTCTTTGAGCTTCATTCTGGGAGTTGTGTCTAGGGATGAAAGAAGCAAATACAATCAATGCTAAGCACAAACTCCTGCTGATTTCCACCTATATTTTTGTACTTTACAACTTTGCCCTTCTTTGGAAATGAACCAGTTTAATCAAGGATTCAAATATGATACCCATCCGATGAACTATTTACTGTATAAACCCACAGAGTGATCCCCTCGTTTTACTTGTTGCTCTATGCCTGTAACATACTATAGGCTGCAGTGATCCCCAACATGTTGCTCATCAACCCCTTGGATGCTGCTCCTAGTGACCTCAAAGCAGGTGCTTATTTTATTTTTGAATTCCTGGCTTAGAGGCAAATTTAGATTGCATAAAAACCAGGTGTATTGCCAAACAGAACCTCCTGTAGGCTGCCAATCCACATAGGGGCTATCAATAGTAAGTCAGAACCCATATTTTGCTCCCCGGGAACTTTTTGCATGCATGTGTTGCTCTTCAACTTTTCTTTATATCTGAATGTTATTCACAGGGAAAAAAATAGAGGAAACTACTAATGTATATGAGTAGTAGAGCCACTTCTGTATATGACTTTGGCTGTTGATGAGATGCTGAAAATTGTACATAAGTTTTGGAGGTCTACAGGTAGCCCAGTGTTAAGTGTGTGTGTGTCGTTTGTGAACCAGAGACACGTTTAGGTAAATTGGTTATGGTTAGATGAGAAAGACTCAAAGCATTATGATTCATTTTGCATTCATAACTGGCTAAATGAATAGGAATAGAAAGTAAAATCACCTTGTTTTCTACTTAGGGGCAGAAGTTATGTGAATTTGTTGTGTAATATTTCAAATGTACTAACAACTCGAATGGGAGGTTATTTATTAAAAAACTTGAACGTCTAATATTCAATCGAACACGGACAACCCGAAAATTGGAATCAAATGCTAAATGAGTTTTCCTCTGAAAAGGTTCGAATGGTAAATTCAAATTCTAATTTGAATTTTAGAACTTTTTTGTGTCAAAACGAATTTTAAATACCCAACTCGAATTTGAATTCGAATGTGATATTTATCCCACCTCGACCCTGGAAACAGTTCTAATTCTAATATTTGCCACCTAGTTAATTTACAAGTCAATGGCAGAGGTCCCTTGAACCATTTAAAGATGTTAATTGCCTTCCTGACATTCAAGGTTTTTTTTCGGAGGAAAACTCATTTAGAATATGATTTGAATTTTCAGGTTCATGTTCAATTGAATATTAGACCTTCAAGTTTTTTTAATTATATATATATATATATATATATATATATATATATATATATATATATATATATATAAAAAAGTGAGGTGCACACCAGGAACGTTTTTTAAATGGTTAAAAAAGTTAAATTTTATTTAATACATTTAAAAAAAGGTCAACGTTTCGGTCTGTGTCTACGACCTTTCTCAAGACCATACATGGTTGCAAGTTTGGTTCCTTGTTTCAATAAAAGGATGTCTAGAAAGGGAATCTCATTTGGGTCAATCTGGGCCGTGAACTTGATCGGAGTGGTCAGTGTGTTTAAGTCGTCAATCATCTTGGTGAACTGGTCTTTTGGTCCCGTCCACAGAAGTAATAAATCATCGATGAAACGCCAAATTCTGTAGATAGAGGATCCATAGTTCGGAAGTATGTAATGTTGTTCGAAATGTGCCATGTACAGGTTGGCGAAAGCTGGTGCTAAATTAGATCCCATACTGGTGCCACTCAGTTGTAAGTAATAGCACAGTTCAAATTTGAAATAATTGTGTTTCAGGCACAACTCCAATAAATCAATCAGAAATTCCGTTGGGAGACGGGTGGGGTCTCGGTGGCGTTGGAGTGCTGTCTGTATCCTCTCGATGCCCTCATCTGTGGGTATCACTGTGTATAAGGAGGTGACATCCATAGTGGCCAGAAGTGTTTGGGCTGGTATCGGTTGGCATTCCCTCAGTTTTAATAACAGGTCGCTGGTGTCTCTCAAGTAAGTAGGGGTGGATTGCACCAATGGTTGTAGAAAGTAATCAACATATATCGCCAGGGGTTGCAGAAAAGAGTTTCTGGCGCTGACTATCAGTCGTCCCGGGGGGTTATCGAGTGTTTTATGAATCTTCGGTAAAGTGTACAGTATGGGTGTGACGGGGTGGTCAGTGACTAGGAATGCATGTGTGGACTCAGAGATGATCCCCTGGGACAGGGCTGCATTAAGAATTGAGTCAGTCTTTTTCTTGAACAGGAACGTAGGGTCACAATCAAGCTTTGTGTAAACGCTTGAGTCGCCAAGTTGTCGGAGGATTTCAGACCTGTAATCAGAATAGTTAAGGATGACTACCCCTCCGCCCTTATCAGCTGGTCGTATAATAATTGTGGGATTACTTGCCAGGGACAGACCGAAACGTTGACCTTTTTTTAAATGTATTAAATAAAATTTAACTTTTTTAACCATTTAAAAAACGTTCCTGGTGTGCACCTCACTTTTTTGTTTTTTGTATACTGCTAACGAGAGTAGCACCTGGGTCATTATTTCCGTCATGGTGTGTTGAACGTTCATGGACTATATATATATATATATATATATATATATATATATATATATATATATATATATATATATATATATATATATATATATATATATATATATATATATATATATATATATATATATATATATATATATATATATATATAAAATAAAACCATTTGAGTTTTGAGTACATTTGAATTTATTAGAGTTACAAAAGAAATTCACATAACTTCGAAATTCAACCTTTGATAAATCTCCCCCTTAGTGTCGAAACACTTTAGTATTTTGGGTTTTTTTTGTATCATTTCCTTTGTCTCCATTTCCCTACTATAACAGACACTGTGTCATGCCAGTTGCCAAGGGTTATATGGATAACGTCTGTAGAATATGTAATTCGATTGGGACATTCTAACATGTAGATGACCCTGTAGTATATGCTAGGCTATAAATTATGCTGAATGTGTATGTAATGCCTAAATCCATCATTTGTCCAATGCCAACATTAATTTGTTCTACCTTCACAAATGCCCATTTTATATTAAAAATATATAGTGGTGTGGAGCTATGTCTTTTTCTACAACACTGCTGGCAGGCAGCTCCCCTATCCAATTTATTTGCTATATTGTATGTTGCAGTTCAGGGATCTGCAATATATTTGTCGCCCTATCTATGCAAATAAAGCCTTGTTATAATTTGAAATACTGTTGTTCCACCTCTGCTGATCCATGGCAAATTCATTTCATTGAAACTGAACAACACCAGCACAGGGGGAATACTGAGTGAGCCATGTTTCTACTGTATCAGCTCATTACAGGTAACGGAGGTTGTGGAGTGATGTAATGAGCGGCCACTGTTACGGAAAGGCATTTAAATTCTACTAAATTATATAAAACCTAATCCTTCAGCCAATTTGGACTATACAATTTAAATATATTATTTTCAAAGGACACTTCTGATTTTAGGGGGAAGGTGATAAGTATTAAGAGCCAGTATGATAAAATATGTTATATTTAAAGGGCATGTAAAGGCAAAAAATAAAATCCCATTTTTACTTTCTTTAATGAAAAAGAAACATATCTCCAATATACTTTAATTAAAAAATGTGTACCGTTTTTATAAGAAACCTGACTGTGTGCAGTGAAATTCTCCCTTCATTTACTGCTGTGGATAGGAATTGTCAGACGGCCCCTAACTGCTCTGCAGGGAAACAATCATACTTGTGAACAGCAGGGGGAGCCCCCGCCTTACTTCCCAGCCATGCAGAACTCAAGCAGCTTTGTTTATAACGACCCTAAGCAGCCCAGACCACACTGAGCATGTGCACAGTCTTAGTCTTGCAAAGATGTTTAACAAAGTTACAAGATGGTGACCCCCTGTAGCCAACTTTGAAAGCATAAATTATTTGTTTGATTTGTGGTGCAGTAAGTTCATGTTTATATTTAGTATACAAAATACAGCATTTCTAGCCTTATTCTATTTTAGACTTTACATGCCCTTTAAGGGCAAATGTTCTCCCCCTTGTCAGGATCCTAAATGCTCTATGGTTGCAAGTTTCACTTTGCTTTCAATGTTGATGGCTATCGCTATGTACTGTAGGGGTGTGTGTACAAATAGCACAATTTCAAAAAGGATATCAACCCAAATGATGTTTTGTTTTTTTTTGCATAATGATAAAATATTCATTGTTAATTGTAAACACCTTTTCAAGAAACATCAATTTAAAAATGTCAATGATATTAGAATGCATTTGTTGTGGAAAGCAGTATCAGTCGACCATTGGCTATGAAAGGAGGCATTTCTTGCTTGACTGCAGTAACAATGTCAGCTCCACTTCAGCCAAGACTGCAATCCCCACAATGCCTTGCATGTATCTGTGAATCTCCTTTTTCCAGTTGTTCATGCATGGCTTTATTTGAAATTATGTTTAAGCTGGAGGAAAGCTGACTACCAATGCAACGGGGTAGTTTATGACCTCCAAGGCAATTGAACACTTCTTTCCCTGTTGTAGACTTGTTTGCAGGTTGTGTGCTCCGTTTTGCGGCTACCCCCTTGAAAAGAGTGCTCGCTGCATTTTAGAGTGCTCTATTCAAGGAGGGCGGGAGGCACCTAGGCTGCAATGGATCCCTGGATAACCTACAAGTTAGGGTGTGGCAGAGGACGTGGGCTGGTCTGCGTCCTCAACACTGTGCACCTTGAGCCAGATATTTTATTTGGAACAAACTGCACAGCACAGCCATTTCCTAATGTATATGAAAATTACTTTCTTCTTTAATCTGCATTTTCTTGCATTATTTAGCTCTACATAGCCCTTAACTCCACTAAGTGGAGTAGCTTCAAATTTGATAGATACAACTATGGCCTATGGTTGCATGTTTATGACACGAAACGCGTAAGGCTGTAGACACAATAAACTTTCTTCACTTTGAACCATTTGCCTGGTGGAAGTTTGCCTTCATTGAGTACCTGCTCCAGAAGGTTTTTAGACACAGCTATGGGATCTGTTATTCAGAAACCCGTTATCCAAAAAGCTCCAAATTACAAGAAAGCCATCTCCCATAGACTTTATTTTATCAAAGTGATTTCCTTTTCTCTCTACCTTGTACTTGATCCCAACTAAGATATAATTAATCCTTATTGGAAACAAAACCAGCCTATTGGGTTTATTTAATGTTTACTCAATTTTCTAGTAGACTTAAGGTACGAAGATCCAAATTACAGAAATATCCGTTATCTAGAAAACTCCAGGTCCCAGGCATTCTGAATATTCAGGTCCCATACCTGCAGTTAAATTCCTAAATAAAGAACTGTAATGCTATTTAAACCATGGGCTTTGAAATCAATCCTCACCAACAAACTTTTTTTTAAAATACGTACCTAGCTGTACTGGTAAAGTCATAAATGGGTGAATAACTAAGACATTAGGCAGCAAGAGAGGAAGTAAGTGCAATCTGGGAGATGTAAATGATATCACTGAACTTTAATACCAAATAGCAGGAGACCAAACAACTCCTACTAGAGGCAATGCTTTTAATAATCAAGTAAAGGTGTTTTAGGAGATTTTGGATTTAATACACAATAATATTGGCAGAATACAGAGAAACCAAAATAGTTCTCTTAGACACACATAGAGGAAGAGGAAGTAAGAATAAGATGCGGCGCCTAGTGAAGTTAGAAGTGGTAAAAACGAGTGCCTCTTCCTAAAGCAAAGCTTTGCCGTTATTGGTATTCTAATGTATCCTACAAATTATTCATCATCTGTAAATACATCGCTCTGCTTAATATATGTAAATGTTGTATCCATTTTGTGTTTTCTGCATAATCTTTCGGGAAAAAATCTCCGACCCTGCATTAGGCAAATAATGAAACGGAAGCTTAATTAGATAGAAAAGAAAATCAATTATAAATGTAATGGGAGAAATAAAAATTTCTCTATGATCTATTGTGTCATCCACGTTCCATTTTCTGAATCAATTTAATGTCTTTACTTTTGAGGAATGACTCTCAGCACACGCCCCTTCCAATCAATTCATTCTTAGGGGCACATTAACTAAAAGGTAAATTGTGTTTTTAGATTCATTTTCGCTAAAAAGACAATTTGCAGCGACATTGCCTATTTGCTGAAAGTTGAGTCACTTAATTCACTAGCACAATAGCTTGACGCTGGAGAACTTTCGATGAGTTTCACCAGACGAATGATATACCCACTGAATTCAAAATGACGTAAGTGTAAGTAAGATAACGAATTTTCACTAGGAAGGAACGCTTGAGAAAATTTGTTATGAAAGTTTACGCTATCGAATTATCACTGATCAAAATACAACAACGTTATTTTACTGAGATATAATTTCGTACTTTGAGAAATATGCATATTTGTTATGATGTAGTTGTACAAAGTATGGCTTAGACTACCGAAGTAAAAATTTAGTGGTAACTAAATGTGCCCCTTAATTGCCACTTGCCAGAAGTCATAGGATGTACTTAATTATGACAAGTAGAGGTGAGTATTGTATTGACTGCTATTCACGTGCAAAGTCTTCTAATTTGATTTTGTCATTGCACAGACCTTACAAAAACATTATGTTGCCATGTTTACAAGGTTTTAGCCTTCTATTTGTTTGGATTTTCCAATATTTCCCAGAAGGGGGCAAGACATGATGTTAACATCTTACCAAAACAATTATAAAGAAGAGATCATCCAGGCAATACAACCTAGCAGCTCTCAGCTTTAAATACTTGTCTAGTCTAAAATGTACCATTGGAGAAGCTTTTATTTGGACATTTGGTTCAGATATGTCAACATGTGACCGTAATTAAACTGGTTGTTATCACATAAAAATGAATGCTAGAGTGTGCTATGCCATGAGAACTGGGCTAATTACTTAGTAAATATTGTTTTAGATACCGTAATAATAATAATAATAAACATGTGGAACAGGGTGGATTAGCTACTATTACCAGATACCATCATTTCCCCACTTCATGATTTTATATGTCCCTTCCCCTAATCTATTATCCATTAATCCATTAACATCATCAATGTACACCCCAGATCCCCCTAACAACTAGCAATATATGAATTGCACCCACAAACGACCTAAGCTCTCATTTATATGAGCTTTATATTAATGCAATACCATCAGTCGATCTTTGACGTCATCCCTTTTCAGGCATATTGTCTCAAATGACCATCTCTGCCTGTCAGGAGTGTTAGAGCCAATTACTAGAAGAGTTCAAGCAGTTAAAACTGCTTAAGTGTAACAGCCAATCGAATAGAACTTCAGTGGAGAGATTGACAGGCTGAAGTCCTTAGACAGACTGAAGACAGGCGTAGTCGAAGCAGGCAGAGGTCGGTAGGCAGGCAGAAATCAATGAAGTCAGGAACGGGCCGAGGTCAAACACAGAAAATCAGAATATCAAGCAAGTCAAATCACAAGTGGGAATCACAAGCAAGGAAATAACCAAGCACTGTTTGTTTCCTCAGGCGCCTATTTAAAGGGACTATTTTGGCACTAAACGTTAGGGCGCAGCGTGATGACGATGATCGCAAACATTATGCGCCCGCGTCTTATCGCAGCGCGCGTCCACATAAATGGTCGTGCGCGCCTGCGCAAAGACGCGCGCACAGGCAACAAGCGCCGAGAAAGTACAGAACCCTGTACACCCCTGCGCCTGCGCACAGGCGAAGGCTTAACTGTGCCCAGTGGTACCTTACACTGCCAATCTAGCTTTAAGAGCAATGGTACATGCAGTGTTTGTAGGCAAGTTGCCTGTTGTCTTTTTTAATACCCTAAACACCAAGGGTCAAAATGCTAAAATTGTCCTTCATTGGCCCTTTTCTTGGAGGTACCCTCAATTGCACAAGATCTTGTGAGCTCATAAGTCAGGGCCTAATGTTAAATGAGACCCCTTGTATATTATTTTCCATAACAGAGAGATTAAACTTAATTAATCATGCCATGCTAGCATGGTGCTATGTTGTCCATCAGCCTTGACTTTAGAACTGATCTGTGTATCTAGGTTGTCCTTCTGGGCATCCCTACTAATTGGCACTGACGTATCATCTGCATCAAGTCATTGATATGTCTCAACAGGTACAAAAACATTCTGCTCATCTGAATATTCAGCCTTCTTAGGCGCGTGAAGAACTCCTAATAATCACTTATTTAATGGAACATATAGAGAGATGAACTGACTATAATGGTACCCAAGACCTTTACTAAGATTCAACGGCTAGACTTCAAAAGGTCAGAGCCGAGTTGGTATAATCAAGAATGCAACAGATAAATGTTTCCGCGATATCTATAATAAATAAAGAAGACAGAATTCAATAAAATGTGCACTTTGTATTTTTTTTTTATGCTATTGCGAATCAAATAAACATGGATTTGTTACGTATAATGAAAGCTGAAGGCAGAAAGGTTATTCAGCAACATGTAACTGATGCTTTTTGCCTTTTTTAAAACGTCATAGTTTAAATGTATGGCATATTTTATAAAGATAAAGTGATTAATGTATGTCTGCTTGTATGTTGGACACCTGCAGTACGTTAACCAAATCTAAATGAAACTGTTCGGATAAAATATACAAGGAGGAAACAATCAGGAGAAGCCAAACAAGTTGCTTCTTTTAAATGACCTTGACAAATCATACTTGACAGGGTATATCAAGTTGTCAGTACATTTAATAGCTGTGCTGAGATAATCAGACAGAAGCCTGAATACCCTACATTCAAAGGACAAACACAACATAACATACTGTATAATAGCAACACATGATGGAAGGGATATTTTAATTTAACTGGTTCAGTCCATACTTTTTCCTTGCCACTTCTTAGGTTTAAAAAAATAATTCAGAGTAGGCCCTGATATGGAAAAAACAGGAATTGATCTCAATGATTTTATAATGTTTTAGTTATATAAGGGTTTATTTACTAAAGAAGTGCAAAGTGCTACCATGAAATATTTTTTATCAGAATTTCAGTGTACCTGAGGGCAGATGGGCATAAGGAGGCAGCCATAACAACAACCACCTATAGACGAAACACAAAGGGACTAAGACTTGAGATTACATGTAAAATTTACTGCTGTACAGGCTACATTATTTTGCAGCCTGTATTTTTCTCATCATTACCTCCCCCTGTAATATTTTTATTCCAACTGCTTCTTCTGTAGTCCTTTTCTGCTGTTAATTTCCCCTTTACTAACTGCTCTTTTTGTTCTTTTGCCCATTGCCCCCACTCGCATGCTGCATTATTTTTCCACTCTTTATTTTCATATTGTTTATCTATTATGCTATTTTTTTGCAGACGTAATTTACTATGACTCTGTGCACAAGTGCTGGATCAATAAGGAAAGCAAAAGTGCAAACTTATTCCAAAAAGGATTGGCGCTCAAGGTCCTCCGTGTGTTCCACCACCAGTTTGCAAGGCTCCCATTGGTCATTTCCATGTTACTCTCATCCCCACCAGCACCACTGTATCTGAAGCACGTCTTCCAGCCTACCACCAGATCTAACCCAACAAAATCACACCACTTTTAAAAAGCAGTTGTGTCTATGGTTGGACTTTGCTCTGCATGTAGAGCCTGATTGGGAATTCAGCACCAGGTGCAGAGTGCACCTAGTGCTGAATTCCCAATCAGGCTCTACGAGACACCCCTGTCTTTACTGAATATATTAGGGCCTGTGCATGTCAGCCAGGGCCAGAACTAGGGATAGGCAGAGTAGGCACATGTCTATGGCGCAAAGCTGGGGGGGCACCCATCTTCTCTGCCACCTACCCCCTAGTCCGGTCCCCTTTTGCATGCGTGTGCATCCTTTTTTACACATGTGCATGCATCCTTTTTGGGCCCTGCTTGCCAGCCGGGCTGATGTCACCGCTCCCTTACTTGCATATCTGAATGGCATATAGGTTAGGGATGGAATAGGGGGCATGTCTCCAGCTGCCAGAGGCTTGATAAAAGGGCCCTGTGAGGCCCGAAACGTTGCCACTTTTTTTGTCTGAATATATGATTTGAGCCAATAAAATCACTGCTGAAAAGTACTTCACTTCAGTGTGCTACAGTATATTGGACTATTGCATATGTTTTTGACCCGTGGCAGGTCGGATACATTACTGTTTCAGCACCTGATCCTAAGGGATTCATCACACCAGGTTTTGAGCACTCCATTTTTGTGTGGAATGTCTCCAGCTGCCAGTCATGAATACTTTGCTGCCAAATGCAGGCAGTGCTGTATTCATGAAGGGAACATGTCATTAAGTTCAAAACCTGTAGCCAGAGGTGTTGGTCAGGCCCGGATTTGTGGAAAGGTCACAAAGGCCTGGGCTTAGGACAGCAGCATTTTAGGGGGCAGCATGCTGCCCAACCACACCCACATTTTTTCGGAAGCACTGGGGATTCACAGGAGATACAATCGTTTTTAAAATTTCCTGTGCACCAATCCCCAGTACTCCGGTCCTGATGCTAAAAATTTGAGCATGTACACAAAGGAAGGGGAGGGGTTGGGGGTGATGAACATTCATAGCTGTTGTAAACTCGTTTAAAAATCTCAGCAAATATTGCCTACCCCTCCTCTATGCCTTGGCATGGAGGCGGTGCAGTCAATTACTTTCACTTTCCATTCAGCACTTCCCAGATGTCACTGCTCTCCCCACATTCCCCTTGTTCTCTTCACCATTTAATTGTGTAACCAGTGCATGGGGATGGACATCAGGTCCCCCATTCTGGTGCACAAACAAGATTCTGAGATGATGCAAGGCTTGTCTTAATAACAGTGTCCATAAAATGGCTCCTGCCTGCTTGCTATAATTATTAATTCACAGAGGGAAGGAAACAAGATTAAAAAATGTTTTACAAAGTAATTAAAGTTAAATTTGATTGACTAACATGATAAAATAGGATTTGAAATATTTTTTGTGGGTGACGGGTCCCCTTTAAATTAAACAAATATGAATGTCTATCCACATGCTCTTCAGACAGACTTTTGATTAGCCTCAGTTCCGCCTGCATCGATTCATCCCATTCAGTTTAGCGTCTCGGGTCTATGCTGTAGGCAGCTGGGGGCTCCATTAATCCCACTGGGCCACCGCAAGAATCTACCTATTTAGAATACACAAGAAATAAAACTAATGATGCTACCTAAAATAGATCACACTGACTTCAGCCTAACGAGCCTGCGCATCACTACTATTATTTGTGGCCTGAGAAGAGAGGAGGAGGGAACAACTTCTCCAAAACTTGTCTTACAATTCTTATGTCTTTTCTTTATACCTAAATGTCAACAAAGGGTGTAATATACTCATATACGCACAGACTGGGATGCCAGGGGCCCACCAGAAAACCTTAAGATGAGGGCCCACTTTCCAAACTATTATACTTCTTCTCCTCACTCGACCTCTTTATTCTCCTAGTCTTTTTTCTCTACATACTATACTAATTTCTTCCATTATTAAGCCTCTTTGTTCTCAAAAAGAAATAGGGAATGACCATGAAATAGATCAAATGGTTCGAAGCAAGAGGCCCACTGACCCCTGGGAGTTTTCCAGGTGGGCCAGTCTGACACTGTCTACCAGGGTTTCTATACAGCTGCTTTATTACGCTATTTAGCATACTTGTTGCAAAGTACAGCTGGTTTAGGAAACTTTAGAACAATATGGAACGCAGAAATAAAAACCACTGTTTAACACAGACTCTTTGGTGATTTTGATTTACGAGAGGATTATACGAGAAAGGCATATCCAATAAATGCTCGGTGCGGCTGCTGTAATAAAATTGTGACCTTTCGCTAGTATATTTGAAGATTTTTATATTGATTCATAAACCTCCACCCAAGAATGCCGTAAACTCAGCAGGCGGTATACAACCATCTTCCATGGATTTAGGGTCACACTTATTAAGATGTGTTATGCCTTCAGCACAACAAGCTGATTAAAGGGCCGTAGAGCGAACATTAACACCAGAAGGAATGGAATATCAGCGCTCATTCTTTAACACAGAATCCCATAGTCTCGCAGGCTTCTTTAATAATCAGCTCAGATATTAATTTGCTTTCATGTGAATGAAACATCTTGTGCGCTTGGATATTGTTATTCTGCCGTGCTGTAAAGGTGTCATCCTTTGATGGAATGTTTATTAGATAGTAAAGGAACACCTGCTTTTATTTTTTAGGTCATTAACCAAACATCATAAGAGAAGATGGAACTGGTATTTTTTTTGTTTTATTTTAATCCTTCAAACCCTCTGATTGGGAATTAAAGAGGCAGTGCACTTTAGAATGATGAATACAATGATGGAGACTAGGATGGGAAAAATTGCAGCTGTTTTTGTTTTTGGAGGTTTGTTGTTTTCAATGTATTTGTTTGGCAGCTCAGTGGTTTTGATATGAATCGGATGTTATTTTGCTGGGGACATGGTTCCGTCTGATTGCCAGGTTATGAAATCAAGTACAGGTATGGGATCCTTTATCCGGAAAACCCATTATCCAGAAAGCTCCAAATTACTAAAAAGGCCATCTCCCATAGACTCCATTTGATCCAAATAATTAGAATTTTTTAAAAAACGATTTTCTTTTTCCCTGTAATAATAAAACAGTAGCTTGTGCTTGATCCCAACTAAGATATAATTAATCCTTATTGGAGGCAAAACAATCCTATTGAGTTTATTTAATGTTTAAAATATTTTGTAGTAGACAAGGTATGAAGATCTAAATTACGGAAAGATCAAAATTCCCAGGTTCTATTAGTAAAGTTGCTGGGTGTTTAATCTTTGTGATTCCTGATTGATCTTCTGTTACTGATCCTTGACTACTCTGATCTCTCCAATCCTGATCCTAGCCTGCCTGTGACTACTCTGACCTCTCCAATCTGACCTTTGCCTGTCCACTGACTATTCTACGCTCTCCAACCCTGATTCTGGCCTGTCTGACTAATTTCTGCTTGTGCTGGCCTGCCTATTCCAAGTGGCATTCCTCCATCCTGCTGAGATGATCGTGCCCCTTTGCTCGTCCAGAACTGTTAGCTTTGTTCCTCTCTCAAATAAGACCTGGCAGCATCCAATTAGCCGAGGGCTCCTCCCGAGGTGAAAGGCAGCGGTTATAGGCAGAAGTGAGAGCCGAGACCAGGGAGCTTAGCTTGGGTTCTGGATTTAGGGTGCCGTTCATGACAAGTTCATCCAAATTTAGCTCCTTCATTATATACAATTATCAGATCATATGAGGTACCTGTGCAGACAGGGTTGGACTGGCCCACGGGGATAACGGGGAAAATCCCGATTGGCCATGGTTCTGGTGGATCCAGGCTGCTTCAACAATCTCTACATAGTGTTCACTATTTTTAACAGTCACTACCTAATGCCTCTCATAATCCACATTCCACTACACCATCAGTCTCCCTTCTGCACCATCAGTCTCCCTTCACTGCTCCTTTCCCACCCAAATGAACTGGGGTCAGGTGCCCCAGTGCGAGACTCTGTGCTGAATCTATTTAGTGCCCTTTTGGACAATGTGATTTGCGGCTGAAAGATTTTAAGATCTCGAAGCTGCCAGTTTGCTCAATAATTAGTAGCCAATATCTATATGTGTATGGCCATATTGAATATGAGTTAGAGGAGAAATATTGGTGCTTCAACTTAAAGAATTTCAGACAAATGTCCACTTATTATACACTATATTATGCATAAAGCATTGTAGTAGTATTAATTAGAGAAAATATTTCATTAGCAGACTGACAATAAGAGCAATGCTTATCTGCAAACGTTTCTCGACGTTTTTGTTTTTGCCGAAATTCTCCATTTTCTGCACTGAAATATAATTTACATGTTAATGCATCTCTTTCAGCAGAGCAGACAGGTTTTAATTTTTTATTTTTTTTTGGAGTGAATGGCATTGTTAAAGCTCTACGCAGAGCATTTGTACCAGCTTATGTTTATGACAAATATATTGCGGCGTGATTATAGGTGTAATTGAAGTCTTATCGGGAATAAAAGAGGGGAATTTCAGCAATTAGGGATTAGCGAGCGCTCGGAAGAGACTCGGAATCCTCCCAACTGTCAGTTAAAAAGCGAAAGACATATTTTAGCATATAAAAAAGGATATGAGTTGTGGAAATATTTACTTGCGGCGTATGACTGTGTAGTATTTATCATCTAATAGGACAGCTTTATATAGACGTAACAATATCCCCCCGTATTTGCTAAGCCTTGTAATGTTAGGTGCCACGGTAGCTATCTGCTTTTTTATAGCTGTCAATATCCAACAGTTACCAGGAACAGATTTGCTGTAATAGTGGGAAAATTCCGCCCCTGCCTTGATGTCTCATAACTGAATATGTTCCGAGCTTGCCAAACGCTGCCCATTACTATTCACACACGCAGCATAAAATTTGTTTTATTACTTATTCCTATGTTAGGAGGAAGAGAAATATATAGATTTTAGGGAAGCTGCTCAGTGTATAACTGCAATGTAAAAAATACAGCTCAGTCCAGCTAATATGCAACTGTCGACTCATACTGCCACATTTAAAGCTACATGGGGCGCTGGTATGTTCTCCTGTCCAATACATCAGGCAAAGAGTTTTAAAAATGTGAACTATTTGATTAAAATGGAGTCTATGGGAGATGGCCTTCCCTTAATTTGGAGCTTTCTGGATAATGGGTGTCTATACCTGAACCAGAGCATCTCTGACACTTGGGGGCTGCTTACTGCTGAGAAGGGTGCCTATTAGTGATGGGTGAATTTGTACCGTTTCGATTCACCACGAATTTCGCAAATTTCCTGCTAAATTTGCAAAACTGGCAAAAAAAATTCTCAAAATGGCGATATTGACGCCTGCAACAATATGCCGGCGTCCGAATGGACGCCAGCGTCTGAACTGTCGCCGGCGTCAAAAAAACTTTTAAATGGGCAAATTTCCCCCGAAATTCGCCCATCACTAGTGCCTATGAGACATAACTGAGACCCTCTTCTACATAACTGCAACTCCACCCCGTTCAATTCAAACAAGGTAATTTTAGGCAACCAGGCTTTTTATTGCATACCTCCCAACTGTCCTGCTTTTAGAGGGACAACCCTCTTTTGATAGCTCAACCCGCAGTCCCTCACTTGTACTGGAAAGTCCCTTTTTTCTCTGCACTGAACAGCCAGAAAAACTAACAAAGTTTCCAACTCGATTGGCTTTTGGCAGAGAGCCCAGCCACAGCACAAAATAAGATACGTTTGTAACAATTTCGAGATAAGGAAATAAGTAATTGTAACAATATAGGCTAACAGGTCACTTGGGAGAACTTAGACTCACAGCTTAAAGGGCAATTCACCTTCATTAGCAAAACTGTAATAACGGGAAAAAAAACACAGAAATATGTTCAAACTGTCATAACCTGCCAAATTTTGTAAAATGAATATGGTAATTAGGGGGTATGGCCACACACATCAGCTTTGTACCTCTTTTTATTTTCAAAATGTTGGGAGGTATATTATTGGCAGTGCTAAGGTATAATTAGATGACATTGGGGGGCACATTTACTAAGGGTGGAATATCGAGGGTTAATTATCCCTCAATATTCGACCATCGAAGTAAAATCCTTCGACTTCGAATATCAAGTCGAAGGATTTACCGCAAATACTTCGAACGATTTTCACCGAATCATTCGATTTGAAGTCGTAGTCGAAGGTCGAAGTAGCCTATTCGATGTTCGAAGTACCCAAAAAAAAACTTTGAAATTCAAAGTTTTTTTACTTCGAATCCTTCACTCGAGCTTAGTAAATGTGTCCCCTAATGTCTTGCAAAGGAATCACTTACCCAATGCTTGCCCATTGCAATATGTCAGCGCCCGGCAGATTAAGAATAAATATAAAGAACCACTATACAGGTATCGGACCTGTTATCCAGAATGCTCAGGACCTGGAGTTTTCCTGGATAAGGGATCTTTCCATAATTTGGGTGTCCAAATCTTAAGTCTACTATTATTTAATAAATAAATAAACCCAATAGTCTTGTTCTGCCTCCAATAAGGATTAATTATATCTTAGTTCGGAGCAAATACAAGCTACTGTTTTATTATTACAGAAAAAAGGGGAATCATTTTTATAAATATGAATAATTTTATTAAAATATAGTCTATGGGAGAGGGCATTCCTGTAAGTTGGAGCTTTCTGGATAAGGGGTTTATGCTTTCCTTCTCGCGTCTATCAAATAAAAACTGTATAAACAGTACTGTATATTCTCCCTCAAAGACAAATGTGTATAATATCTATTTATTTTATATATACAACTGTAAGTATAAATGTATTGCTCCTCTACATGTATCTCTCTTATAGGAAATCAATATACTACTTACAATCTGTTTGCTGAGGTAGCCTAATGCACCTTAATAGCTACCCAGTTTATTTAGCAGTATTATCCATTAATGTTGTCTACTGGACACTCTATTATGTTGCCATACGTGTTTACTGCTGAAAATACTCTGCTTGGATAATCCCATGGGAAAGCCCCAGAGTTTTGTTGTTACTAATCCGTTCCCATACACAGAATCAAATGCTTTGGAACTCAGTTATTATTATCCTTTATTTTAGAGTGACAACATATTCTGCAGCCCTTTAAAGAGATTATACATCATCGACCTCAGTCTCTGCCCCAGCAGAGCTTACAATCTAAGTACCTAGGGCATTAAAAACACAGTAAGGTCAATTTTAGCAGGAGTCAATTAACCTGCTTGTGTGTTTTTAGATTGTGGGAGGAATCTTATTCAGCGAATCGCATTTATTCCAGGTGTGGAACCGGTTATCCAGAATGCCTTCGGGACCTGTGGCTTTCTGGATAATGGATCTTTCCTTAATTTGGCTCTTCATACATTAAGGGGGTTATTTACAAAAATGCACATTTATCTAATTTTAATAAAAAATAAACCACGACCAAACCCCCATGCTCAATTTGACCTTATTTATTAATAAAATAACACAAATTAAATGGATTGTGGAAAAAGTCAACATCATCGAGAGAAACCCTGAATCGCTAGATTTTCCTGGCTTTTTTTTCCAAATGGCTAGATTTTTTTTCGAGTTTTTGTCTGAAAACCCAGAAAAAGTTGGATTTTCTGGCTAAACCCAGTGCAGACCACAATAACTTAAAATTGAGATAGGTGCCTCTCCCGTTGACTTATACAGGACTTCGACAGGTCTGAGATGGCGGCTTTTCATATTTGGGTGTTTTTGTTTTCCCCACAAAAATGTGAGTTTTTGCCCCAAAAAGTCCGACCAGAAAAATTCAAGGTTTAACAAATAACCCTCTAATGGGGTTATGTAATTAGAGGCACTAAGTTTGCCCAGGGGCAGTAACCTATAGCAATCAATCAGCAGGTAGAATTTCCTGGTCACGTGTTTAAACGCAAACATCTTATTGGTTGCTACTGGTTACTGCTCCTGGGCAAACGTAGTGCCTTTTATTACATGTGGGGGTAAGTCTACTAGAAAATCATTTAAACATTAAATAAACCAAATAGGCTGGGTTTGCCTCCAATAAGGATTAATTATATGTTAATTTGGATCAAGTACAAGCTACTGTTTTATTATTACAGAGGAAAAAGGAAATAATTTTTAAAAAATTTGGATTATTTGGATTAAATCGAGTCTATGGGAGACGACCTTTCCATAAGCTTTGTGGATAACGGGTTTCTGGATAAACAGATCCCATACCAGTAATGCTATGATTTGGTATGTACTTGAATTAGAATTATACTATTAGGGCTATTTTGCTTTTACTGTTTTGCTATTTTGCTTTTGACTGTCTTTTGTGTAAGGCACCAGTATTCTGTGGATGACTATGGGTCGCTTCTCGTGGATGCCAATGGTAAGTGAGTTGTGGCAATCCTCTTCATTCTGATCACTGTTATTAAAATGGTACATTTAGATAGAGTAAAAGACAGAGAATTGGTGGTAATTCAACCGTTCTTGACATTGCCAGCACTGGATTGTATGGAACCAAAGTGGTTGCTTTTCCCAGGCAGCATCTATCAGGTCATACAGATATTATTCTCAACAGGGATAAATGTAGGGTCAGCTAACAAGGACAACTGGCCCATAAATAAGGACCCTGTTCCATTGTATTACACAGACACCCTGGAGGATCTGATTGCTGGTTGACCTTCATCATGATGTTTTTAAGACACCTAAGACCTAAGTACTTGCCTTGATTAGAAACTGATTAGAAATTAGGAATGCACTTTTTAATGACCATTTAAAATTAGTCTTAGGCCTCCCCTATGTTCTGAACACTAAGGGGCCGATTCATCAAGCTCGAGTGAAGGATTCGAAGTAAAAAAACTTTGAATTTCGAAGTGTTTTTTGGGCTACTTCGACCATCGAATGGTCTACTTCGACCTTCGACTACGACTTCGAATCGAAGGATTCGAACTAAAAATCATTCGACTATTCGACCATTCGATAGTCGAAGTACTGCCTCTTTAAAAAAAACTTCGACCCCCTACTTCGGCAGCTAAAAGCTACCGAAGTCAATGTTAGCCTATGGGGAAGGTCCCCATAGGCTTGCCTAAGTTTTTTTGATCGAAGGATATTCCTTCGATCGTTGGATTTAAATCCTTCGAATCGTTCGATTCGAAGGATTTAATCGTTCGATCGAAGGAATAATCCTTCGATCGTTCGATCGTAGCATTTTCACTAAATCCTTCGACTTCGATATTCGAAGTCGAAGGATTTTAGTTCCTAGTCGAATATCGAGGGTTAATTAACCCTCGATATTCGACCCTTGATGAATCGGCCCCTAATACTAGGTAAACTGAGGAATATATCTGTGAACAGCAAACAAACATTTTTTTTTATGTCCACTTCAAAATAGAGCCCTTTTATGTTATATAAAGTTAATGAAAATGAGAAAGAAATATGTATCTTTTGAAGAGGATCCATTAAATGATCTAGGATTAAGAACATGAAGCTGTAGAGAGAGATATCTGCATGTGGAGAAGTTCAAAAAAGGGCAATTCATTATTAGTACTGAGGACATGAATTATTAAAAAAGACTAATCTATTTGTTTTAAACTGTATTTTTTTTTTTGAGGAAAGGGAAACTTTGAAGAGATATGATCAATGTGTATGGAGGCCCCGCAAGGTCAGTAGAGGGACCTGTCAAGGGATGTTTATTCCCAGAACAATAACACCGACACTGGCCCATCCATCGTGAAGGAGAAATACTGGCGAATTGTCATTGAACTTATGAATTACAAGTATATTAGCAGACGTTTGTATATATGTTTATATATGTGTTTGTTTCTATCTTTCTTTCTATCTATCTATCTATCTATCTTTCAATCTATCTATCATCCATCTACTATCTATCATCTATCGATCTAATATTTATATAATATCTATCTATCTATCTATCTATCTATCTATCTATCTATCTATCTATCTATCTATCTAATATATCTATGATCTATCTAATATCTAACATCAATCTATCTATTATCTACCTGTCTATCATCCATCTATTATATATCTATCTATCATCTATCTATCTATCTATCTATCTATCTATCTATCTAACTATCTATCATCCATCTATTATATATCTATCTAGCTATCTATCTATCATCCATCTAATATCTATCTATCATCCATCTAATATCTATCTATTATCTATCTGTCTATCATCCATCTACTATCTATCTATCTATCTATCTATCCATCCATCTATCATCCATCTGATATATATCTATCTATCATATAACTATCCAGATAAATACTGCTGCCTTGCAGCTCTGGGGCCCTGGGTTCAACTGCAGTTAATTGTTGTCTGAAAAATGCTCTCATACTTTGCTATTATGCTATTAAAGGGCATTCATTAAAAGAATAGAGTTCAAAGGGGTACACCTTGCACGGGGAGATGCCAAACGAAATCAAGTTACATTTTAGTCCAGGAAAATGCTTGTTTTTTTTAAAAAAAAAACTAAAGAAAGACAATTGAAAAGTTGCCATTCTACTAAAAGTTGAACCACCCCTTTAAGATTTCTTGTCAACTATTGGGGCATTATTGATCAGTATGTTGTACAGGTGAATAACACAGGATGTGATTGATATTCTTTAGAAGGAGAAAGAATACAAATCATTGTTAGTCAGCAACATCAGTCTAAATGTATGACTTTTAGTTGAATGACTCCAGAAAAGTCTGTTTAGTTTGTCTACTAATAACTTTCATGGTATAGATTTAATATGACAATTCCCCAAGTGATATGCCATATACAGTATATATATATAGTCCGTTATCAGCTCTTCCTTGACAGGCAAGTGCCTAGTGATGAATTTTACAAGGTTATACAGAATAGCTTTCTCCTGTAACCTCTGTAAACCTGACAGTGAAGGAGAAGGCCAAATGCAATGGCAATGGGACCTGTACCTGTATATTAATAATAACACACACAAGAGAGTCAAATGTTAACGGCCTGACATAAATGATGGTGAATTTATTATCTGCAAGAAGAATTCAACAAAAGACAGTAGACATTTCAGTTTTAATGTAAGTACAAGAAAAGGAGTTAGAAGTTACTTTTATTAAAATTACTATAATGACACATCATAGGTCAGGATTTAGATTTTACCAATAGATTATGACCACAATATCCATACAGAACATATTAAAATGTTTGTTATAATTTTCCTCCTATAATAGACTGTAAACATTTTAAACATCAATGACAATATACATGGAAAGTCATTACATGTTTAGCCAGAAACAATGGGTTTAATGGCACAGTCCATGAATTTCAGTTCAATCTCCTTGGATCAAGAAATAAGACATCAATATTGTACATTACCCCTCAAATGTCTGCAATATATTGTCCTGCTATCGAAAGTGATATAATTTCCTATTTCACAACCCAGGAGCAGGTGAAAAGTGAAAAGTATGATGTAGAGAGTGACTTTCTGAGACAATTTGCAATTATTTTTTATTATTTGGGATTTTTGAGTTATTTATCTTTTTATTCAGCCACTCTCCATTCTGTAATTTCAGCAATCTGGTTGCTAGAATCCAAATTACCCTAGCAACTATGCATTGATTTGAATAAGAGACTGGAATATGAATAGGAGAGGCCTGAATAGAAAGATGAGTAATAAAAAGTAGCAATAACAATAAATATTTAACCTTACAGAAAATTTGTTTTTTAGATGGGGTCAATGACTCCATTTGAAAGCTGGAAAGAGTCTGGAGTCAGAAGAAGAGGCTAATAATTCAAAAAATATAAAAAAGAAAAAATTAAGGTCAACTAAAAAGTTTCTTAGACGTAGCGATTCTATAACATACTAAAAGTTTACTTAAAGGGATACTGTCATGGGAAAATGTGTTTTTTTCAAAACACATCAGTTAATAATGCTACTCCAACAGAATTCTGCACTGAAATCCATTTCTCAAAAGAGCAAACAGATTTTTTTATATTCAATTTTGAAATCTGACATGGGGCTAGACATTTTGTCAATTTCCCAGCTGCCCCTGGTCATGTGACTTGTGCCTGCACTTCAGGAGAGAAATGCTTTCTGGCAGGCTGCTGTTTTTCCTTCTCAACGTAACTGAATGTGTCTCAGTGAGACATGGGTTTTTACTATTGAGTGTTGTTCTTATATCTACCAGGCAGCTGTTATCTTGTGTTAGGGGAGCTGCTATCTGGTTACCTTCCCATTGTTCTTTTGTTTGGCTGCTGGTGGGGAAAAGGAAGGAGGTGATATCACTCCAACTTGCAGTACAGCAGTAAAGAGTGATTGAAGTTTATCAGAGCACAAGTCACATGACTTGGGGCAACTGGGAAATTGACAATATGTCTAGCCCCATCTCAGATTTCGAAAGTGAATATAAAAAAATCTGTTTGCTCTTTTGAGAAATGGATTTCAGTGCAGAATTCTGCTGGAGCAGCACTATTAACTGATTCATCTTGAAAAAATTTTTTTCCCATGACAGTATCCCTTTAAAGGTGAATCTCCCCTTTAACGAATATATCCAAATATAAGGTGGTCAGGATGTTCTGATGACTGATGTCAAGATCAATATTTCCTTATAGAAAAATAAGGGAGATGTCAACCCCAAACCATTACCAAGTAAATCCAGTCTAGTAGACAATCTAGAAAGATCCAAATTACAGAAGGATCCATTATCCGGAAAATACTTGATTAATTCCAAATTTTTTTGTCCTAAAATACTACTCTGCCTCAATCTCTCTCTCTCTCTCTCTCTCTCCTACATTGTATGTAATGCTGACTCTAACACCCTCCACCTCAGCAATAAGTCCAGCCCACTATAACAGAATTACCCTTTCCTGATAAAAAAAAAAAAGCTTTTCTGATGCAAATTTGTTTAACCTATACAACTGATATAAATGCACAGAATGTTACATCAAAATGTCATATTTTAGATTGACATCCTTTATATATCATGGGATCAATCGTAGCGTTCACCTCATGGGCAAGCACACGCCCCATGGGATCTTTACCTCTAGGATGACATTTGGTGATAAGGAATTGAGATGTTAATAGCTAATAGGAATAGGTGCTAAAAATCATTAAAAAAAATTACACTGAGGATGTGCACAAGGAAATAGAGATTAGATATGGTTTGACATATTAGGAATTCTTACAGAATATTATCATTGCTGATGCCGAGCAGACTGATGCCTGAGCACTTAACTGTGATTTAAGCACAGAAAGAATAAAATGCAATGTTAGGTGGAAACAATGGATCCATGAATTACAGATGTAGCTCGGAGATGATTTGAGACAAGAGGAATGATTGGCTTTGTCAGGGAGAAAATAAGGCAGGGAAGAGTTTCAGTAACACGAAAACACTGTTTTGCTTTCCTCAGCAGGTATCTCAACACATCAGAAAACTATAGGGGCAAATTCACTAAGATTCGAATTTGCGCCAGGCGCAACTTCGCCGCACTTCGCCGCACTTTGCCGCACTTCGCCAGGCGTAGTTTCGCCAGTGCTCCGCAAATTCACTAAAATCTGAAGTTGCGCTCAGGGGTAGCGTAAGGTTGCGAAGTTGCGCTAGCGTTGATTCGCTAAGTAAAGCGAAGTTACGCTAGCGAAGGCTAATTTGCATACGGCGCGAAATTCAAATTTCAATGGAGGAACACGTATCAGCACTACAAATGCCTAGAAAACCTTCAAAACATCAAATAAAAATTTTATTTTGCCCTACACATGTGCCCACTGTCTAGGTAAGTTGCCATGAGTCAGGAAATGTAGGGGGGAAGGAGGGGAGCCCCTAAAAATTTTTCGATCTTTTTCAGCCTATCACCCATAATGTAGAAAACACGCCAGCGTTTTTTGGGACTTAGAAAAATGTTTGACTTTTTTTGAAACAATCCCTCTACTCTATTGCGCTTCGCCAGGTCTGAGGTGGCGAAGGAAGTCTAGCGTAAAAGGTAGTGTTCAGTACACTGCGCGCGTTAGTGAATTTGCGTAGTTACGACGCTAGCGAAACTTCGCCAGGCGTAAGGGTGCGTAGTAACACTAGCGAAACTACGCCAGCGTTCATTAGTGAATTTGCACAGTAACGAAAATGACAAACGCTAGCGAAGTAACGCTAGCGTTCGGCACTTCGGCGCTTAGTGAATTTGCCCCGGGGCAAATTTACTAAAGGGCGAATTTTGGCCTGAGAAGACTTCGCCACACTTCGTGCCACTTTGCCAGTCGCAAATTCGCTACCATTACGCAAATTCACTAAAATGCGAAGTTGTGTCTCAGCAGCTGAACACTGACTCATTATTTAAAATACATTTCTGGTACAAATAGGGACAGCAACACACGTTTATTTGCAAACCAATTGTGATTCTGCCCATGCGATTTTCTATTTGCTCTTTCTCCTTTAAATATTCTGTATGTAACACTAATTAGTTAGCCTATGATTTTAAGTGTCCTGTGGGGACACGAAACGCGTCAGGCTTTTATTTTTTATACAAGATGCAATAAAGCTTTTTTGTACTACTTTACAAATTTTTTGAGACTCCTGGACTTTACTCAATTTGATCATAGTTTTGGGTAGTCGGCGTAGTGCCAGCTCTATTTTTCAGGTTTTGTATGCATTTTCTCCCGTTGCTGAGGGCTTGGAGCTTGAGCACCCGGCCGGACCCCATTTGGAAAGCGGTAAGCTTCCTTATATACCCTTTTAATGTCTATGCTTTTTATTACTTGTGTGGTGTCCATCCTTGTTTGTTTTTTTTTAAAGAAACACATTAGAATGTATTGAAAACAAGAGAGTAATTATAATAGGCCACTGTAATGCTATTCTTTGAAGTTATTCCATATATAGATTCATGACATTATAATTTCTTCAAAAAATAGTGATATTTAGAATCCGTATGCTCAATAGAACTTTGTTAGTGTGTGCCATGTTTTAGTAACCGTCTACTGAAGCTACACCCCACTTAAAGAAGAACATATTGGAGGCATTGGTATATTCCAGTTGTGCAATCCGATTGGGACTGATATACACAATTAAGCAAGAACAGAATTCTGTGTTATTTCAGAAACGGTTCAGAATTTCTAGTTGATTACATTTAGAAAGTTTCTTATTTCAGTGAGATGAAGCTTATAGTACTCTTTTATTTTCATGATAATAACCTTTGAGCAAAACTTAAGGCTCATGATGTACAGGTATGGGATCTGTTATCCGGAACCCGTGCTGAATTACGGGATGACTCTATTTTTATTATATAATTTAACATTTTAAAAATGATTTCCTTTTTCTCAGTAATAATAGAAAAGTACCTTGTACTTGATCCAAATTTAAGGTGAATCGAACAAAAAGTGATCCCTTATTGAATATAATTACCTTGCGGTAGAAGCTGAGGTCTGACCTAAGTCAGTGCCAGTAAATAATTTAAAAATTGAAGAAAAAGTACCCCACTAGCTTCAAAACTCGCTCAGCAGTCTCAAGTGATTTAAACCTTCCTAATTTGATTTAGTCACTAGTATGTGCAAGTTAGCTAATAACTTAAATATAGATACTAAAGTGCTTGTGCTATTATTGAATCAATTAAAATTGATTATAAATTAATTAAATATTGGTAATACTATTCATTCAGTTCTATATAAAAGTTACAAAAAACGTTGATATATATATTCTTAATTGTAACCAGTTCTATTTCACAACAGTGTATCTATTTTTGGGGGTTAGTAATCTCCCCCTTCCCAATCACTTTGAATTAAGGTGCAAGTGCTTAACAGTTAATGGATAATAATAATTTGATCCAGATTTAACCAAAATTCATAATATTGAAGGTGCTCAAAAGTGCTTAAATAGATTAAGGTTAAAAAATTAATTAATTAGAGACCGCAATAAATAGGATAATTATTAAAAAACACACATTTGCTCAGGTTCAGAAATGAGTTAGAAATGGAAAAAGAAGGAGGTGGAGTTGTCCCAAATCTACTACCTAATTTATTTCTATCCCTGGGACACCACAAAGTCAAAGAAGGCAGAGTACCCGGGACTGTGGTCTCAAATTTTACTCTAGTCCTAAACTCAAGAAAAACTAAATATGCCTAAAAACCACAAATCCACGGGCTCTTGTGAGCTTTAGTAACAGATAGATAAGCAGAGAGCTGAGCACTGGTTGAGGTTTGTAACCTCCCCACCCCCTCCACTACTTTGAAATCCAATCGACTGAGGTATAAAAGTTTTGGTTTTTAAAGTTTAAAGTTAAAAGGACTCGGAACGCCGACGCGCGTTTCGCAATAATGGCTTTGTCAAGGCGTAAAGGTGGCCATACATGGGCCGATAAAAGCTGCCGACAGACTGTGTCGTCAGCTTATTGGCCCGTGCATGGGGCCCTCCGACGGGCTTCCCCGATCGATATCTGTCCGAAAGTCGGACAGATGTCAATCGGACGGGACTAAAAATCCCGTCGGATCGCGGCCGCATCTGTTCGTTGATGCGGTCCCTCGATCCGACTGCCCGTTACCCATCGTTAGGATCCGATCATTGCACCCTATGGCTCACGATCGGATCAGCCTGATATTGCCCACCTCAAGGTGGGCATATCGGGGAGAGATCTGCTCGTTTGGCGACATAGCCAAACGAGTGGATCTCTCCTTGTATGGCCACCTTAAAATATAATTAATCCTTATTGCAGGCAAAATAATCCTACTGGGTTCATGCTTGAATGATTTTTTAGTAGATTTGAGGCATGTAGATACAAACTATGGAAAGAACCCCTATTTGGAAAATACCAGGTTCCAAGCATTCTGGATAACAGGTCCCATACCTGTACTTGCAGACTCACGTATAATTGACTTGCAGTACAGAATATGAGGCAGCAAGGTGCTTTGTGGGTACTTTGTATTTGTATTTCATACCTTTCCCCTCCCATTAAATATGAGCTCTCATGACCTTGAAGCCTTCTTCCATTAAAGATTCAAACAAAACTGTTTGTGTAAATCATCTGAGAGATCCTTTATACAATAAAGTTGTGCATACAGTAAATTTTATCTCTCATTGAGCCCTTGATACCTGAGTAGTGATTGGCGAATTTGTCCCGTTTCGCTTTGACGAAAAATTCACGAATTTCCTGAGAAATTCTTGAAACAGCGGGAAAAACGCTGCCTTCGGCGAATTGTCACGACAATTTCGAGAATTTATTTGCTGCCGGCGAAACGCAGAGATTTGCACCCATCACTACCTCTGACCCACCTAGAGTCGGACTGGGTTGGTGGGACACCGGGAAAAAACCCAGTGGACACCAGCCCAGTCCCATTCCCTGATCACCACCAGGAACTTGGGGTGCTCCTCTCCCACTGGGGGGAGGAAAGGTGTAGGCTGGCCAAGAGCAGAGGAGTTAGCAATAGCTCAGACACCCCAGTCCGACGCTGGACCCACCTCAAAATCTGCTGGATCAACTGCACTTCATTCTATTACAAATCCTTGAAGGCATATCATTTTAAGTTCAAATAAGTCATGTACGATGACCCAGGATGCAAGTTTCAAACTGAGTGGCACCCTTAAGGGCAGAGACACACTTTCAGATTTGGGGAGATTCAGTCGCCCGGCCTCTTCTTCGGGGCGACAAATCTATATCCCCGGTGGGATGACACTCAGAGCGCTATGTTTTCTGAAGTCCTCGTGAGACAACTTTGGGCAACTTCGGAAAACGAAGCGGACCGATTACCATCTCACCAGCAATTTAGATTCTAGCCGAAGGGAGGTCGTTCAGCAGAGATTAGTCGTCTCGAAGAAGAGGAGATTTGTCGCAAGGTGACTAATCTCCCCGAATCTGAGTGTGTGTCTCTTAAGAAGCATTTGTGTCCAGGGTCTTGCTAAGCTAGACACTCAAGTAATGGGGGTGTTTATATATATGAGGGAAGCTTTTCAGAATGGAGTTTCAGAACCTGCATCTAGCGCTAAAGGTGGCCATACACGGGCCGATAAAAGCTGCCGACAGACCGAGTCGGCAGCTTATTGGCCCGTGTATGGGGGCCCCCGACGGGCTTCCCCGATCGAGATCTGGCCGAAAGTCGGCCAGATCTCGATCGGATGGGATTAAAAATCCCGTCGGATCGCGGCCGCATCTGTTCGTTGATGCGGTCCCGCGATCCGACCCTAGGGCCCACGATCGGATCAGCCCGATATTGCCCACGCCTCAAGGTGGGCATATCGGAGGGAGATCCGCTCGTTTGGCGACATCGCCAAACGAGCGGATCTATCCGTGTATGGCCACCTTAAGTGAGAAAAACATGGTGGCTTGTTTCACTTTGCACCCAGTCCCACCATCAGTAAATGAGTCTTCATATCTTCTAGACCACCAAATGTCTGCATGTGAGATTCCCATAAGTGCTTTAAGTACTTTTTTATTCAAGCATTTTTAAGTGTTATCATCAGCTCCTCTCCGTACAAGGCAAGCGACTGACTATTCTTAGAAAGCTGAGCACCTGTGATCATCAATAAACTTTTTTTTTTTATGAAAATGTTAAAATAATATCATTTTGTACAACTGCATAATTCATTGCAAATTTATTTTCAATTCACGCGCTAACATAATTTTCCGAACAACATCTCATATTTTATTCCACTTCTGGTTGAAATGCATCATTGTGAATCAGTACATTACATTGCTGACTGATAACTTCAAAAAAAAAAAAGATCTCGGTGTATTTATGTGAATTGTCAATTACCTTCATTCTATCTAATAGTTCCCAGCTGTATGGTAATAACTCATCAGCGTTCAAATATGTAAATTCACTTTGGAATGAAGGTTCCTTTTATACATTTTATACACTTTGATTCCACCTGCCTTCAAGAGATCATCTTATTTAAAAATATTTCCAATTCATTACATGTTCAGAAGTTCTTTATGTATATTTAAAAATATCTATTGATAAACCATAGTAATGGCAACATTGCAAGTTTATTCACTGTTAACTGTAATTGCCAACCCATAGGCAGTTTCATCATCATCATCATCATCATTTATTCAAATAGCCCTGTCAAGATACGCAGTGCTTTAATTTACAATGTATGTGCCCTCAGATTTTGAAGGGCTGCAGGATTTTGTTCTTTTAGGATTTTCTTCAGCTTCTCCTACTAAATTTGAAATGAACTATTGGGAAATTGAAAAGCCATACATGGGCCTTTGTCAGTCGGCAGCTCATTGGCCAGTGAATGGGGAACTCCCCACCTCCCAAGACCGACCGTTGGATCGAGGACCATGTTGGTTCATCGATGTGGTCCTCATTCTCATCGATTGCATTCCTGGCCTTGTGAGCCCTAGAGCCCAGATCTGCCAGATATCATCTATTCAAGGCAAGATCTACAACGTCTTCAAACGAGTAGATCTGCCCATGTATGGCCACCTGAAAGATTGTCTATCTGTTTATGGGCAAACATAAATCTTTCTATTTCTATAGTAGCAGCCCATAGTATTCCTAATTCCAAATAACCAAACCAATAGGTGAAGTCACATTACATTCCAGATATTTTCTTGGAAGAATTCATAATATGATACACATTCTATGGCAGGTGATAAAAATATTAATTTCAACTGGGCATGCACGAGACAAAAAAACCTAGCTTTAGACCGAGTCATCAGCTTATTGGCCCTTGTATTGGGACCTCCAAGAGATGCTGATGGAGAAAGTTTCAAAATACCTTTGGGGCAATGACCTCATCAGTTAGTTGATGTGTCCCTCACCCAACTGCCTAAATTCTCTACTGTATTATTTTCCTCCTCAGCCAAGGAAGTCATGTAACCTATGATTGTTTCCTGTTAAGGTTTGAGATAGAAGGAAGGTGCCCATAGCTCTTCTTCTTTAGCCTCCATCTGTGGTACAGGGCAAATGTCTGCTGGATAGACTTGGACAACAAGGCCCAAGCAAAGTAAAGTGTCCTAAGAAGAGTGAGTCCTTAGTAGAGGAATCAGGGTCGCCATGAACAAGGTTAACATTGGACTGGAGGGTCCAAGGCCCACTGGGGCTTGAGCTCCAGGCCGCCACCTCAGATACAACCCAACTCCCTTCCCCCCCATGCATTCCTGTTCTTTAGTTGTGGCCACGATTGGGGATGGGGGGCAGATTGGGAGGCAGAAACAAGTCTTAGAAGCATGTGTGTCTGGGTCAGTGGGGTCCACCAGGTTTTTACATGCTATCCCACCAGCCCAGTCCAAATATGGTAACAACAAGGTAATTAGACAGTGGTAGACAGGTGGCTATAAAAGTACACTCTAGGTGTGTAAGATAGGCAGTATTGAGTTCCACCAGAGAATCAGAAGATTGAAGGTATCTATCCCAGGTGATATTGCCTTTTAGTATAGGGACCACAGTGGATAGGGGTTTACCGATGGTTCTAACTTTAGATGATCCAGGTCCACTAAAGGGTATACCAGAGGTGAAGTGAAATAAAAAAAAAAAAGTATACTTAAACTGACACTAAATTACTCATCATATCCTCATTTTTGGGTTTTTGAGAATTGCCTCCAAGTAGTTGGAGAGGTTTGATATAGTGGGAAGCTGGAGAACTTAGGACAACAAGAAGAGTGCCCTAAAAAAGTTGAGCCCTTAGTGAAGTGCCTTGAAGGGGGTCAGTTGTGCTGAGTTTGCTAAATAAACATTTGTTTTCTGGTTGAGAACCTCTGACCTCCAAAATCCTGTTTAGGCAATGTTTATGTAGTTCAGCAACACAACTCGTTTCCTCCAAATTGTATTGCAAGGGTCTAGCTGAGAGAGGGGGTCCAATGTAACCAATGCTCTGTGTTTGCTTAGTTAGTACTGGAGTCCGGGCTAAAATAGGGTCAAAGTAGTCATACTGTATTACTAAATTATAAACGTGTTCCACTGCTAGATAAGGTTTCTTTTATATATCTACTTATTATTGTGTTTTGTTAAAATGTATGCATTGCATTCCATCAATTGATATAATTTGAATTTTTTTTGTACAAAGGCATGTGTCGGGCTTTTTTACCAGCACAATAAAACCACATCCTTTTAGCAATAAAGTAGTAAAACAAAACAGAGGCGCCAAAAGGATAAAAATAGCTAAAAGCACTTAAAAACCCAATGGGTAATTCAGAGGAGGTAGTAATAAACTTACCTCCTCCAAGCAGACACCAACAAAAGTGGTAATTTTCAATAGTAGTTTATTCACAAAACTGTAGCAATACAGTAGCAATACAGTTTTGTGAATAAACTACTATTGAAAATTACCACTTTTGTTGGTGTCTGCTTGGAGGAGGTAAGTTTATTACTACCTCCTCTGAATTACCCATTGGGTTTTTAAGTGCTTTTAGCTATTTTTATCCTTTTGGCGCCTCTGTTTTGTTTTACTACCATATCGAGTCCACCCCGAGTGGAGGGGTATCATCCCCACTTTCTTCTTTTACAGAGAGCGACTTCTTATTCCTGAGTGGGGTCAGGATAATTTCCCCACCTGCCTATACAGTGGTTGCCTAGCGGTAACCCTGGTTTGTGAGTATTAACTTGTTTACTCTACCATTACTCCTTGTTAAAACATATTACACTATTGGGGCTCTTGGTGTTCCTTTTTGTCTCCATTTTTTAGCAATAAAGATCTGTGTCTCCAAAGATGCCCCAGTAGCTCCCCATCTTCTTTTCTGCTGATTCACTGCACATGCTGTGTGCTGCTGTCACTTACTGATCTTAGGGACCCACTCACAATATTTGCATATGCAAATTAGGGGTGGAAAGGGGAAAATATTTTTTTCTTCATTGTTTTGTGACAAAAAGTCACGTAATTTCCCTCCCCATCCCTAATTTGCATATGCAAATTAGGAATCTGATTCGGTTCGGCCGAATCCGAATCCTGCTGAAAAGGGCCGAATTCTGGCCAAATCCCGAAACGAATCCTAGATTCGGTGCATCCCTAGCATAAACTGCCTTTTCCTCCACCCACAATTTTTCTAAAGAACCAAGACAGCTAGGAAATGAAAGTACAGTTTGTACTGATCAGTGCTAGAAATAAGCAGAAAGTAAGTTCAATACAAGCTCTATTCATGTCGACTAGTGATGGGCGAATTTGCGCAGTTTCGGCGAAAAATTCGCAAATTTCGCGCAAAACGGCGAAAAATTTGCAAAACAGCGCTGGCGTCTCGTTTATGACGCCGGCGCCCATTTTTTTTTATGCCGGCGCCCGTTTTTTGACGCCGGCGTCCGTTTTTTTTTATGCTGGCGCCCGTTTTTGATGCCGGCGCCCCTTTTTTTTACGCCGGCGTCCATTTTTTCGTAAATTTTTTTTTTTGACGCCGGCGAATTTTTGCCGCAAATTTTTGCGGGCGTTTTGCGAATTTATTCGCTGGCGGCGAACCGCGCAAATTCGCCGCGAATTCGCGCCTGGCAAATAAATTCCCCATCACTAATGTCGACTACAGGTTAATGCACCCATTTAATACAAACCTGTCAACTCCCTCCATATTGAATAGGAATCTCCTGGATATAATCCCCATTCACCATTTCCTTATTTGCTCCATTGAAAAGTGTAGTATGATCACCGAAAATCCTCCAATAATGGAGAGTCTGGCAGAGGGGCTGGACGGGGGTGGTGCAGAATGGGGGGTAGTGCCAGGGGCATGACAGGTATGTCCCAGATGATTTTGGTTTCTAGTATAAAAGAAATACTTAATGCTCAATCAGAAAGGAAATACTGTAAGTAGTCAAAGGAATTCCAGAAACCACTTTCGTCAGTGCAAGGAACAAGTTTCCCATCTCTTTTTCAATTTTCTCCCCGTTCCAACTTGTTTTCATGCACAAATAAGAACCTTTTTTTAGTCCATTGAAACAGATCCATTTAATTAAGGACAGATTCAGCGACGGCCTGTGTTCTGTGACTCTGAAATGATCATCGCTGAGAGAACTCTATTGAATATGCTATTAAACTGATAAGATGTCAGCACAGAAGCAGTAAAACGTATGGTATCCGTGCGACTTCAGATTAAAAAGTTTGATACCAATAAAGCAGAGGCTCCACTAACCATACAGAAATTCTATTATCACGCCTGAAAGAAAAGTTGCGATTGGAGAAAGGAACTTCAATACCGGTTCAGTATTTTTTTTTTTACTTTAGCATGTGAAGGGAAAAGAATGGAAACGACACATTCATTCTTCTGGAAGGATTGCTTCCATTTTAATTACGGGTTTTGTGCTTTTTGTAATGAAGGAACACTTGTTCGCCTGTGCCACCAATAGCTTCATGCTGCAAGGCCAAACACATGCTTGTTACTCCAATCTACAAATGCTTGGGTGCTTTAAATGCAAGCAAATGATCTCTCAGGAAAATCACTTTATAGTTATGCTGGGGATCATTTCATATCCTGTTCATATCCTTACATTTGCACAATTGTATTGAAGAATTAGGACCCACATAGGTGCTGAATAGTGCCAGTGCACCCTTCTGTGTCCCATTAGAATACATCGGACGTCTCTGACATTGGAACTTCATGTAGAGATTGGCAGTGGTTTACCTAGGAAGTGTTCAGTGTCAGACTGGGGAGTCCAGGACCCACCAAGGTTACCACCTCAGGGGTTGCACCCCCTTCCTCTGGCTCCTGGCCCCCCACCCCAGCTACAAATTCCCTGAGGAATCTGAAGAAACTCACAGAGGTGTTGATTCTGTGTAGTTGTGATAGGATTCTCCAATGTGTCATGCAACTCCTAGATACAGGTGTTACTTGTGACACCACCTGTCTGCTACATACAATGCTGTTCTAACATCTGTACCCCGGCGGATTCAGAACACTTCACACATCCATTCATGCAACTCTCACAAGTAACACCTGTATCTAGGAGTTGCATGACACATTGGATAATCCTATCACAACTACACAGAATCAACACCTCTGTGAGTTTCTTCAGATGTCACCTCTTTGAAGAGTTACAATGTGCCATTGTAAATGGATTAGTGGAAGAGTTTATATGCCGAAAATTTCCCACACCAGTCAGTTGAACTGAAGAAGCTGCTCGGATGAGTAGTGAAACGTCTTCATTGATTACTCAGCAAGTCCAGTTGTTTTTAGATTGACCTATACTAGATATCCTATGACCTGGATGAATGAAAATCTTCATAGTCATATTGCCATTCATTTTGGAGAGAATACTCTAAAACTGGTTTGGGAATATGAAAGAACAGCAAGAAAAGTGGTAGACTATCGAAACCATCTACGCTTTAATCTCAGATGCCGACATCAGGGTCTTACCCCTTGTAGCCTGCGCCTGGGTTCCACAGAAAAAAGTCACAGAGCCAACAAGATTTTACAAAAAGCCCAAAAACATCTACTAAATGAACGAGTCAGACAGATCAACTTTACCATTGATGCCCTTAAGCAGAAAGTAGAACATCTAAAATGGAGTCTGACAAAAGAACTGCCTGATGGAACTCTGGAAAGGGTGGTTGTGTTCGTTGAACATGCACAGATTGCCAAACACATTAAGAGTAAGGAGCGACAAATAAGCAAATTCACCACATTACTGTCACGAAGCAGCAGTTGGAAAAGGACTGAAGAACTAACCTGGAGGCAGAAAGATGAGACACCAAAGAACACCAAAGACACTTGGGTTAGGAACCTATCAGATAGGGTACTAACCCAGCCTGAAAAGGATGTGTTAGCCAAGGGGTTAAACTATGCAGTGACACCACAACACATACCAGTAGTTGAACTCATCACAGCCACAGAGTCTGCTATCAAAAATAATAACTTGAAAAATGAAGAAGCAGAACAACTCCGGCTAAAAGTGTCAGCTGCTTTGTCAAGTGCCAGAACACCTCCCTCTAACCTTACTACAGAAGAGAGGAGAGCACTCAGCTCTCTGAGTAAGGACCCGAACATCACTATCCTGCCAGCAGATAAAGGGAGATGCACAGTTGTGCTCAACACAACCGACTATGACTGCAAGATAACCACTCTGCTCAGTGATAGCAATACATATGAACCCTTAGGGAAAGACCCAACCAATGGTTACCAGAAAAAGGTGATCGGTTGCCTACAACAACTTGAAAAGGAGAAAGCCATTGATCGAATTTTATACCACCGTCTGTATCCCAGGGAAGCCACACCATGCTTATACGGACTCCCCAAGATACACAAGGAAGGAGTCCCACTAAGACCCATTGTCAGCAGCATAAATTCAGTGACATACAGCATTTTAAAATTCTTGGCTAACATCTTAGCCCCGTTGGTAGGCAATACAGTGCATCATATCCAGAATGCCAAAGAGTTTGTAACCAAGATTCACGGCGTTACACTAGAGGCAGAGGAAACAATGGTGTCATATGATGTCACTTCTTTGTTCACATGTATACCTACTACAGAGGCGATTGAGACTGTAAGAAATCGACTGCAACATGATAACACCCTCAGCAGCAGAACGAAGCTCAGTCCCAACCAAGTTTGTTTGTTGCTAGATTTGTGCCTTAACACCACATACTTCAAGTACAAGAACCTTTTTTATAGACAGAAACATGGCTGTGCAATGGGTTCTCCAGTCTCTCCCATTGTAGCAAACTTGTACATGGAGGAAGTGGAAAGGAGGGCCTTACTTACTTTCCAGGGAACTACACCGACTCACTGGTTCAGGTATGTAGATGATACTTGGGTTAAAATCAGATCCAATGAAGTGGCGGCCTTCACAGAACACATTAACTCAGTGGACAATAACATCAAGTTCACAAGGGAAGATGTCCATGAGAACAAACTTGCTTTTTTTGGACTGTTTGATATGCATCCAAGAGGGGGGTAACTTGAAGACGGAAGTATACAGGAAACCCACTCATATGGATCAATATCTGTTGTTTGATTCCCACCATCCACTGGAACACAAACTGGGTGTCATTCGAACCCTGCACCACCGGGCGGAATGTGTGGCAACTGATACAGAGTCCAAAGACAAAGAGCAAAAACATCTCAGAGGAGCTTTGAAAGCTTGTGGCTACCCAGACTGGGCCTTTGTCAAAACAGCAGCAACCAAGCCCAACAGGAACACCAATAGAAATAACCGCCCGGAGACACATAGTAGGCGAAACATAGTCATCCCATATGTAGCTGGAGTGTCAGAGAAACTCAAGAGGATTTTCAACAAACACCATGTCCCTGTGTTTTTCAAACCTAGCAACACACTGAGACAAAAACTGGTACACCCAAAGGATCAAACACCAAAAGAAAAACAAAGCAATGTGGTATACGGAGTCCAGTGTAGCGAGGAGTGCACAGATGTATACATTGGGGAGACAAAACCACTGCTCTCCAAGCGAATGGCTCAGCACAGGAGAGAGAACTCTACAGGGCAAAACTCAGCTGTCTTTCTTCACTTAAAAGACAAGGGACACTCCTTTGAAGATAGCAAGGTCCAAATCTTGGATAAAGAAGACCGCTGGTTTGAACGAGGCATGAAAGAGGCGATTCATGTCAAGGTGGAGAGACCATCTCTGAACAGAGCTGGGGGCCTTTGACACCACCTGTCTGCTACATACAATGCTGTTCTAACATCTGTACCCCGGCGGATTCAGAACACTTCACACATCCATTCATGCAACTCTCACAAGTAACACCTATATCTAGGAGTTGCATGACACATTGGAGAATCCTATCACAACTACACAGAATCAACACCTCTGTGAGTTTCTTCAGATGTCACCTCTTTGAAGAGTTACAATGTGCCATTGTGATTGGATTAGTGGAAGAGTTTATATGCCGAGAACTTCCCACACCAGTCAGTTGAACTGAAGAAGCTGCTCGGATGAGTAGTGAAACGTCTTCATTGATTACTCAGCAAGTCCAGTTGTTTTTAGATTGACCTATACTAGATGTCCATATATTGCAATATATTTAAGATGGCCAACTATGTCAAAGTCATCCCATATCTGGCCAGTCCTATGCTCAATTTTCATCTGATTCATTAAGAATTCTATTGCTTTATTATACATATTACAAAGGGACTAAGTTTTACCTGCAACTTACTAGCCGCTTTCAAAGTAAAACTCCCAAACTTGGCTGCCCTTTTATTAGACACCAGTGGGATCACCTGACTATAGCTGGGAAGGGTGGGAGCTACAACATGGAGCTGGTCACTGCTCCTGTATAACTATAACAAACAAGGGAAAGTTGTGCTCACTACTGATTTTTAAATTTTAAAATTCTAAAATAAAATTTGAATTAAATTCACATAGACAAATACAAAAAGTCCTCTGTTTTTAAAAATCAGTGGTGAGCACGACTTTCACTTGTTTTGTTATAGAAATTCCTGCACCAATGGTGATTCAGAATACACTTCAAAAATGCACAAAAAAACAGTATACATTGTTTAAAGGCATGTAAAAAAATAAAATCCCATTTTTACTTTCTTTAATGAAAAAGAAACCTATCTCCAATATACTTTAATTAAAAAATGTATATTGTTTTTATAAGAAACCAGACTGTATGCAGTGAAATTCTCCCTTCATTTACGGCTGTGGATAGGAATTGTCAGACAGTCCCTAACTGCTGAGCAGGGAAACAATCATACTTATGAACAGCAGGGGGAGCCCCCGTCTTATTTCCCAGCCATGCAGAACTCAAGCAGCTTTGTTTATGACGATCCCTAAGCAGCCCAGACCACACTGAGCATGTGCAGTCTTAGTCTTGCAAAGATGTATAACAAAGTTACAAGATGGTGACCCCCTGTAGCCAACTTTGAAAGCATAAATGTTTGATTAGGTTTGTGGTGCAGTAAATTCATGTTTATGTTTAGTATACAAAATACAGCATTTCTAGCCTTATTCTATTTTAGACTTTACATGCCTTTTAAAGACAAGCAAAATGGCATATATTGACTGTTCTGTACAAATATAATCATTTTCCCATGTGACATAAGGTCATGCACCTGGTGCTTCATTTGTGTCACTACTAATTATAGATGACAAAAGAGAAACAAGGCAATATCAAAGCCCAGCATATTATTGTGACAGGCCAAATAAATCACCTGAACACAGCTCAGCCCCGTTCCCTTTGTTTATTCTATAACCCAGTTTACAGTTAAGATACTGCCAAACAACAGCAATTACTCTGGAGTGATTTGGCGATATGGGTGCTTATCTTCACTATACACTAGACTAAAGGTGCATCCATATTAAGCGAAACGCGGCGGCGGCGCTGATGTGTTGCTTGCGTTGGGTTATTCTAGCATTGAGATAAATTTGTACTGACAGCCTCAGATAAGGCGTATGCTTGTCATTCACCGGCTTTAACCAGCAATGAACATTCATTTGGGCGGCAGTGTTTCTACATTTGCACAAAAAGCGAAGGAACGCATTAACGTGCCGGTGTCTGGTGTGTTTATAACATCTCCGTGTTATCTAAACGAGATCCTCAAATCTGAATGTTATTCATTCCGAATGTGCACCTGAGAGTATTCCCAGCAACCGAGCTTCTTATTTTGAAGAGCGAAAGGGATGTTTACCGTAGAATTAACACGCTATGAGCAAACCAAGGGAATTGTACCTGTCACTTACACTGCTATACGGCTGTGACAGTATTAGGTCACGTCTCTCCGTGTTATTGGACCATGTTCCTTCCCGGCTTCTAGTAAGGGGATTATAACAGAACAGGAGGGCTATGAGAGGTGAAACAAAAGTATTTGGCCAATAACGGCAAGGCCAAACCAGCAACCTGAGTCAGTATCGCCTTACTAAATGATTGCGGGTAAAATATTTTATGCGGATAAAGTTTTAAATTGTTTATGAATTTGACTAGGTTCTATAGCAAAAAATGGAAAAACAACTGATCTCAGTTATTCTTAGCCTGTACTATATAAACAGTATAGTATAACAGTATAGTATAGTACGATATAGTATAATAGTATAGTATAGTATAGTATTATAGCATAGTATAGTATAATAGTATAGTATAGTAGTATAGCATAGTATAATAGCATAGTATAGTATAATAGTGTGGTATAGTATAATAGTATAGAATAATATAATATAGTATAATAGTATAGTATAATAGTATAGCATAGTATAATAGCATAGTATAGTATAATAGTATAGTATTATAGTATAGTATAATAGCATAGTATAGTATAATAGAATAGTATAGTATAATAGTATAGTATAATATAGTACAATAGTATGGTATAGTATAATAGTATAGTATAGAATAATATAGTACAGTATAGTATAATAGTATAGTATAATATAGTAAATAAGTATAGTATAATATAATAATTCCGTAAAAAGCCAAAAAAAATCTCGCCATTCAGAAAAAAACTTACGATTCGGATTCGCTAGATTTTTTCGTGTTTGTCCCAGATCTGATTAAATTGTGCTTTTTAAATAATAAATAAGGTCCGTTCATGGATTCTAGTTTGGTTGGACTTTTTTTTATTAAAATAATAAGAAAAATTTGGATTTTGATAAACAGTTCCCTAAATCTCGTCCATAAGTTTTCACTTGATAAACATTTTTCTCACTGAATTGAATCTGGCCCAATATGTTCTAGCACAGAAGTGCAACATTTGATAAAGCATGGGATGTAGAGAGTTTTATGATGGCATGTTCATATAGCCATTTTCCTAAAAACTAGATCAGGGGTCCCCAAACTTTTTACCCGTGAGCCACATTCAAATGTAAAAAAAAAGTTGGAGCAAAGCAAGCATGAAAAAAGTTCCCGGGGTGCCAAAAAAGGGCTTTGATTGGTGATTTGCTAGCCCCTATGTGGACTGGCAGCCTACAGGAAACTATGTTTGGCAGTACACCTGGTTTTTATGCAACCAAAACTTGTCTCCAAGCCTGGAATTCAAAAATAAGCACCTGCTTTGATGCCACTGAAAGCAACATCCAAGAGATTGATGAATAATTGTTTGTGAATGTCAAGAGCGCCGGCCGAAGCGTCTGTCTTCCATGGCTCACACATGGGTAACTGCGGCGCCGTCGTGATGACGTCACACGCGTGTCGTGAAATTTGAACTTAAAAGGCCATCCTGGTCACGGCTTCAATGCCCGATAATAGAATCTGTTTGACAGCATTCCTGGGTGCTATTACATTGCTTATCTATTGATTACTGGACTTTGACCTCTGTTTTGTTCTGGACTTTGACTCTTCGCTGCCTGCCTTGTGAACTCTTGCCTGTGACCTGACCACGTCTCCTGTTTAACCCTTTGGTTACCACGACCTGGACTTCCGCCCCTGGGCTTCCTCCTTGCTCCGGACTACTTCTGCTGGGAGCCGATAGGCCCCCTGACAGTGAACCAATTGTTGGGGATTACTGCACTAGACCATACCCCCTTGGCTGCTTTATTCTTAATCAACAGTTATAATAGTACAGGAGGCAATAAGGAAAACTGTGGCTAGTCAGTTGGGAAGCCAATGGCAGCTATGGCAAAATTATATATTTATTCAGTTGCATGAGAGAAAATGCAGTTCTTAGCCAAAACAGGTATTGGGTCTGAAATAGATATTGAGTACAAGACTCTGGTTTGTGACCAAATTACAGATTTCAATTCATTTCACAACACCCCTAATATTTTTCATACAGTAGAAAGTGTGACTAGGCTTGTTCTCTACAGTCTCCGTGATGCTGTGCATAAATAACTTTATTTTGACACTTTTACAGCGTAATAAAAGTCGGCTTCCCAGAAGATGCAGCATACTGTACATAATAAAAAGCAAATAAAGGCAACCTCATTTGTTTTATTTTTTTTTATAAGAATCTACATGAATCAGTAGATACAAGATTGAATTCATACTGTACCTGCAGTTCTCGGGGAGTGCCAAGCAGCACATTTTAGTAGGGTTTTTCTTGTTTCATTATTATTCCCTCTCTGCATTGCAGCAGCAATATCATATACATTCCGTTGCCATGTTGCTCCCGGTTTATTGAGCCAACCAGCAGCAAAAATATCCTTAGCCAACCGCAACCAGCAATCTGTCTCTCCTCATTTTCTCTTCATGCAGGAGTCGGTGTCAGATTGTGATTGACAGGTAGGTGTAATTAGCTGGGTAAAGCAGATGTATTAGAGTTCACTCAAAAAAACTGATTCCAGCACAAACAAAAGCTTATGAAATAACTGACTGGCACACACCTTGCATGTAGAGAGTCGGTTATTTGAAAAAGTGTGCTCTAATACATGTTCTAGACAAAGGATGGATGTATTAGACCTAACTGTCAATCAGAATCTGACTCCGACTCCTGCCCGAAGAGAGGCAGACTGCTGAGAGGGGGAAGGAGCAACTTGGTTATTTCAGAAATGGTGCAGGATTTGTAATTGAATATTTTTATAAAGCTTCTTATTTTAGTGATTAGTGATGGGCGAATTTGCGCTGTTTCGATTTGCCGAAAAATTCGCGAATTTCGAAAAAATATTTTTTTGACGCCGGCTAATTTTTGCCGCGAATTTTCACAGGCGTTTCGCGAATTTATTCGCTGGTGGCGAATCGCGCAAATTCGCCGCGAATTCGCACCTGGCGAATAAATTCGCCCATCACTATTAGTGATATAAAGCTTCATTTTCACAACAGTTTCCCTTTAAGCAGCCTACAGTATTCTCAGCAAAACAATAGCAGGATCCTTAGCAAGCCAAGCATGACCAAGGTCAACCTGAGAATTCACTATAAAATATCACAAATCTATTGTATCTGACAATTAGGGGGGCTGTTCAGCTAGGATCTATGGACAATGCTGGGGCAATACAGCTCCCATTTAAATGTACCAACTAGAATAGAATAATCAAATTGCTTCGGGTACCCATTTTTTTTCTACTTAAAGTGGAAAATAAAAGCATGACACCCAACAATTATTTTCAAATTCTCAACAAGGTACAAAACAAAATAATGATGTGAAGACTGACAGCTTGGTGTAGTTATCAGTTGAACTGAGAAATCACCTTTTGTTTCTAACCTTTCCATGAAACAAATATCTGCTTGACTGGCAGTTGGGAAATGAACGGTAGGGGTCAACTGCTGGATCAAACCTCTGAAGATCCATAATTTATTGATTTATGCACAATCCATGGACCAGCATCAACTAGACTGCTAGACAGCTCACACTGATTCCTCCCCTTCTGTTATAGAAATTTACAAGTCCAATAACTATCTGACATGCACAGATCACAGCCTGGTGGAAGCTCATTAAAGTAGAGTTTGTGATCATCTGATTATCATCTGAGACAGATCATTCAGATATGACCATGACCATGACCATGAAAGCAGCATGTTTATTCCTACATTCAAACGCATACTGACACAAATATTCATGCACATTATAAAGTGAGTGTTGCATTTAGTAAATAGAAACTTGAGCATTCACCAGATCTCCTACTAAAGAACAAGCAAGCACCATCTGAAACATTTCTCAACATTCCCTGCTACTTGGATTCAATTTAAAGGTCTAAAGCTGGCTGCACATTGGCTCTTGTTCTTTTTGCAAGTTGGCCACTTGTTGGCATTTCAAATTGCACTTATTTGCTTGATTTGCACCATGGTTAAGGTGGTTTGCCATCCAATTTTGATGACACTTGCCCAGTATCTGATAGCTTAAAAATTTAGTTCAGGGGCTGCAAAACTTTACTGATACTCCTACCAAGTGATCAGAAAGAACAAAACTGTATGACTGATGGATTTAGGGATGAGATAGCTGACTGGTTATTGCTAGCCAAGTATTCCTTAAGGTGGCCATACATGGGCCGATAAAAGCCGCCGACGGATGGGACGAAAAATCCCGTCATATCGCGGCCGCATCTGTTCGTTGATGCAGTCCCGCGATCCGACCCCCGTTTCCCATGCGTTAGGATCCGATCGTTGGGCCCTAGGGCCCACGATTGGATCAGCCCGATATTGCCCACCTCAAGGTGGGCATATCGGGGAGAGATCCGCTCGTTTGGCGACATCGCCAAACGAGCGGATCTCTCAATGTATGGCCACCTTCAGACATCACTCGATGGGGCAAATTTTCTAAAAAGACAAATTTGTGCCTTTGGAAGGCTTCGCCAAACTTTGCAGAACCTCCTCAGACGTTAATACGTGTATTTATCAAGATGCAAATTTTGTCTCAGCAGATGAACGCTGGCAACGTTTCGCCAGTGACAATTCATCAACGCGGACACTTCTGCGTGAATTTTCACTAGCGTTACTTTCTTTCTAGCAAAACTTTGTTAACATACTTACGCCTACGTCAATTTAAACATGGCGTGTACATATAAGTCAGATATATGTTTTTATTAGTGATTGTTGGGAAATTGGCCACTTATTAATAAAAATATCCAAGAAAGTGAAAAAAAGACAAAAGAGATCCTCTATAATCCTAGCCCATCCTACACCAAATGTGGCATGAGATTCAAATGGTTAAAACATTTTTTAAAAAAAGCATATTTAACAGTTACAAATTTTTAACACAATCCCGAATTAAAATATGAAAAAATGCCAGCGTTTCGTCTTTTTTTTATAACTTTTTTGGTATTTATTGTCACTGACATAACAATGGTGAGGATGTAGCTTCATCTTATCAAAGGGTAACGGATTTTCACACTTTGATAAATCTGCAGAGTAACGATTGTTCGCCTGAGTGAAAATCCGCCTGGAAAAATGGTGCGAAACTTCGCTAGCGCTGAGCTTTTTCCCTAGCGAATTGTCTTCTTTACCTTTTAGTAAATTGGCGATGTGCCTGCGAATCATCTTTTTGGTGAATTTTCAATAGTGAAACCCACTTCGCCTTTTAGTAAATCTGCCCAGATATCACATTTGTAGATATCCGTACTTGGAACTTTATATAGCCTAGTTAACCACTTCTTGACCAACTAATTGCTTCAAGCAATGCCAGACCAAAGAACGTTTCTTTTTTTTTTAATGCAAACAAGCTTTTGTCTTCTCTCGTAGCTTTAATTTCAAGACAGCCGCTGTTTACCACTTATGATTTTAATTAATTTCCTTGAAATGGTTTTCGCCTCACTGCCTTTTACAATTGTTCTCATACTGTTTGAAGAGGCAAGGTTATCTGCAACCCGTATAACTGGATCCATAAATAATTGTTGCTTTTGTGCACATTTCCTAAGTTATTTGAGACATGCTTTGTGCAGGCTATTGTTTATTTAAGGAATTCCCTAAAACATCAACTCTTGCTCAGTATTAGAATTATTGTATTTTATCGAATTTGCATTGAGAGGGAAAAACAAAAGAAGTGTTAGTTCAGGAGGACATTGTAGTCATGATGAATGAGCATGTTTTATAAAATACTGTAGTAAATGCTATCCAAAAGAGTTCCAAAATGTGAAATGCTCTTATCAGGGTTAAAGGTCCTGGATAGTGATGGGTGAATTTGTCCTGTTTCGCTTCGCTGAAAAATTAGCAAATTTCCAGCAAAATTTGCGAAACAGTGAAAAATTCACGAAATGTGAATTTTGATGCCTGCATCAATTCTGGCACTCACGTAAATTTTGCCACCAGCATTAAAGTCAATGGGCATCCAAATAATGTTGACAAGCAACGGTTTAGACGCGAGCGAATTTATTGACGTGCAGGTCCCATACATGTACCTTTATATTAACTATCCACTGTGAAGACATTAGGGGGCAGATTTACTAAGGGTCGAAGGAATTTTCGAAGTAAAAAAATTAGAAATTCGAAGTAATTTTTTGGATACTTCCATCGAATAGGATACTACGACTTCGAATTTACTTCGGCTTTGATTCGAAGTAAAAATCGTTCGAATATTCGACCATTTGATAATCAAAGTACTGTCTCTTTAAAAAAACTTAATTAAACCTGCCGAAGTGCTATGTTAGCCTATGGGGACCTTGTACAACATTTTTCTAAGTCTTTACACGTCGAATAAAAATCCTTCGATCGATCACTAAAATCGTTCGAATCGTTCGATTTGTATTCAATCGCAGGATTGCCAAATTTGCTGAAAAAACTTCGAATTTGATATTCAAATTCAAAGTTTTTTAATTCGATGGTCGAATTTCGAAGTTTTTTGTACTTCGAAATTTGACTTTTGATAAATCTGCCCCCCAGTTTTAGTCACTCGCAGTATCAAAGATTTATCACAGGCGACTAAATCTCGCGGTGTGCCACCACCCTTATACAGAGCTCATTATCTTCCATTAAACAAATAACCCTGTTTACAGATAGAGAGGAGGAGTGAGGTTTTTTTTGGGGGGGGGTCCATTAGTTCCATTAGTGCTTTATAATGACAAAACATCTGTAAAATATTGATTGTTTTGTTCAAAGAATCGCTAGAATACATTTCCAAGTAACTAATTTGTCCCATTACGCTTCGCCAAAAAATTCATAAAACTGGGAAAAATACTTGAAATGGCAGAAAATTCAAGGGTTGTCAAAAAATTTTTATTTGAGGCATTTTTTTTGAAGCACAATAATTATTCTTGCTCCAAATGCATTAAAGTCAATTAGCGTTTTTTTCTTATGGCGATTGAAGCCCCAGGCCATTGCTCCTATCAGAAAAAAACTGCACCGGTCTGGGATTCTTCCAGCGAGCCCCATGGATTGATCGTCTTCCGGGTTCCTCCCTTTTTCGCACAGCTGCGCATGCGAAGTAGCATGAAAAGCCGAATTTAATGAAAAAGTTGTCTATTTAGTTCTACTGCGTCTGCCCCGGGAAATCTGAAGATAGAAGGAGCCGAAGATGATCACTCCATGGTGCTCACTGGAATAACCTCAGGCTGGTGCAGTTTTCTCCTGATAGGAGCACTGGCCCGGGGTTTTTTTGGTAAGTACAAATGCAATCACTTGGGGTGCCTATCTTTTGGCACCCCCAAGTTGAAAGACTTTTCCTTCTCCTTTAAATACACAGACTACATTCAGTCTATATTCACATAAATGAGGCCACAGATATCTGGCTTCTTAATTGAATGTACAAGCCTTCTGGTTTGCTTCTGTTCTGTGGATTGATGATATACAGGAACTGCTCCCCTCATCCAAGCCATGATACTGTGTTAACAGGCACATACATTTTGTATTTAACTTTGTAATGTTCCTGGAATTAATTACATTTGTTGATTATATTTGTATTGATCCAGTACTGTATACTGTCGGTTTAATCCTTTTTAATCCTTTTCTCCTCCCTCTCTTCTCTATTTGGTTTCCTTTCCTTATCCTTCATTCTCTATTTGATGTATATAAGCAGCTATCTGGAAAAAGTATATAAGGGCAGAGACACACTGCTATTACGGGATATTAGTCGCCCAGCAACAAATCGCTTCTTCTTCGCCCGAAATGGCCTCACGAAAGAAATTTCGAGCAACTTCAGAAAGCCAAAGCGATCCAAGTGCCATCCCGCCGGCGATTTAGATTCTAGCCTGCAAGAAGGCTTTTTGGGGAGATTAGTCGCCCAAGAAAAAAGCGATTTGTCACTGGGCGACTAATCTCCCGAAATAGCAGCATGTCTCTGCCTTAAATGTCAGGAGCACACGGGAAGATTCAGGGAGGTTTAGTCGCCTGGCGACTAATCGCCTCTTCTTTGGGGCGACAATCTCCCCAAACTGCCTTCCCCTTGCCTTCCGCTGCGCCAATGCACTCGAGTCGCTTCAATTTCTGAAGTCGCCCGAAGTTTCCTTATGAGGCAACTTTGGGCGACTTCGGCAATCGAAGCGCCATGAGTGCTATTGTGCTGGAGTTTTCTCATTATAGCAGGCGGATGGCAGTCGGGGAGATTGTCGCCTGCATAAGAGGCAGGCGACAATCTTTGACACAAAGCTTAAGTACACCAAACAGCATGTATTCATCTAAATATCTTTGTGAATAAAATTTAAATACAGGAATGGGATCCATTATCCTGAATCCCGTTATCCAGAAAGCTCAAAACTACATGAAGGCTGCTTCCCATAGACTTCATTTATCCAAAAAAATCATAATTTTTAAAAATTATTTCCTTTTTCTCTTTATTAATAAAAACAGTACCTTATACTTAATTCAAACTAAGATATAATTAATCCTTAGTGGAGGCAAAATCAGCCTATTGGTTTTATTTAATGTTTACATGATTTTCTAATAGACTCAAGTTATGAAGATCCAAATTAAAGCAAGAGCCATTGTCTGGAAAACCCAAAGTCTCAAGCATTCTCAATAAAAGGTCCCATACCTGTACATGCATTTTTCTGGTTTGAGAAATGTTCCATTTTGGGGGATTCCTAAAACAGTCTGTAGATCTCTACATTGGTTATGCAACTAATATTCATCAAAACTTAAATAATCAAATGATATCGGTTGTCAATATGGATGAACAGGAGACACTTTATATACATTGTTCTTAGTTGGGTGGCGCCATTGCGGTCTCAAACAAATGAACTCTCGCACGTGAGCAAATCTAACCTGCCTACAAATATAGTAGAATTTAAAATGCAGAGTGATATGCAAATTTCTTGCATAATGGGGTTATTCTTATGCAAGAGAGCTTGTTTGAGGAAGCTGATGAAATTGGCATATTTATTGACTCCATTTCTTCATCTAGTCTCTGTAATGGAAAGCTGATTAGTTCCTGATGGACGAGGTACCATCATATTCCACTGCATGAATATTTACCTCTGTGTCACATTAAATAGGTACCCTATGCCTCTCAGAATCTCATGTTTGAAAGCTGTAGTAGTACTATCTGCTTGTTGCCTCAAGCTTGTCCCCATAAAACATTGTTTTTTTGTCACTCTGAGGCTGAAATAAATGTGTTGAGCACCCTTCAATCCAATGAGCAACTCCTCATTCTCTCTGATTGTTGTTGACATCCATGGGGACCATACGCAACACATTATACATCGATTTTTTTTTATTCAAATGCCAACCATTGATCCAGGACTGGTCTGATTTCCATCTTCTAATCAAATTGGAGAGGCTTTAGATGGGTTTATTTTGCCTTCATCTGGATCAACTAGCAGTTAGGCAGGTTATCTATAGACATGAAAGCTTGAACTGGATGGATGTGTCTTTTTTCAACCTAATTTACTATGTATTTAACACAAAAGCAGGTCTATGGAAGGACTACCAGATTGCCCTTACCATAAGGATTTTTTAACCATAACCAAACCTAAAATCAAGTCCCTCAGCTCATTATGGTGGGTCTTCATAATTCCATTTGATAGAGCCAAATTCTAAGGCAGTTTTTGGGTCATGAAGTTGACTCACAGACTTAGTATGATGTAGAGATTGATATTCTGAGACAATGTGCAATTGATTCCCATTTTTTATTATTTGTGGTTTTTAAATTATTTAGCTTTTTATTCAGCAGCTCTTCAATCTGCAGTTTCAGAAATCTGGTTGCCAGGGTCCAAATTACCCTAGCAACCATGCATTGATTTGAATAACAACTATGAATGTGTAAATTTGCAGAGCATTTGTTTTTTAGATGGGGTCAGTGACCCCCATTTGAAAGGCCAATTGAAAGTCAACTTTAAAGGGCATGTAAAGTGTAAAATAGAACAAGGCTAGAAATGCTGTATTTTGTATACTAAATATAAACATGAACTTACTGCACCACAAGCCTAATCAAACAAATAATTTATGCGTTCAAAGTTGGCTACAGGGGGTCACCATCTTGTAACTTTGTTAAACATCTTTGCAAGACTAAGACTGTGCACATGCTCAGTGTGGTATGGGCTGCTTAGGGATCGTCATAAACAAAGCTGCTTGAGTTCTGAATGGCTGGGAAGTAAGGCGGGGGCTCCCCCTGCTGTTCATAAGTATGATTGTTTCCCTGCTCAGCAGTTAGGGACCGTCTGACAATTCCTATCCACAGCAGTAAACGAAGGGAGAATTTCACTGCATACAGTCAGGTTTCTTATAAAAACGGTACACATTTTTTAATTACATTGGAGATAGGTTTATTTTTCATTAAAGAAAGTGAAAATGAGATTTTATTTTTTTGCCTTTACATGCCCTTTAAGGTATGAAGGTCCAAATTACGGAAAGATCCATTATCAGGAGCCTGAGCATTCTAGATAACAGGTCTCATACTGTACAAGGTACTGTATTATTATTACAGAAAAAGGAAATAATTTTGTAAAAATGTGAATCATTTGCTTAAATAGAATCTACGGGAGACGACCTTCCCATAATTTGGAGCTTTCTGGATCATTTGTTTTTAGATGGGGTCAGCGACCCCCATTTGAAAGTTGGAAAGAGTCAGAAGAAGAAGGCAAATAATTAAAAAAAAAACTATAGAAAATAAATAATTAAGACCAATTGGAAAGTTGTTTAGAATTAGTCGTTCTATAGGATACTATAAGTTAACTTAAAGGTGAACCACCCCTTTAACCAAAATATAGAAGCTAAGTATACTAAATCATGCGGCGCATTGAAAATCATGAATCCCTAGGCATTTGCCCGTTACTGTAGTGAGAGGAAGCACAAAGTCCCAGGTAATTACGGTGGCTGTGAGAGAATACTTACTGAATGTAATGACTAGATAACAGGTAATATGCAAAGATCCTCTGCTGTCGTACCCTGTGGGGAAGATGTGCTCTTAAACATTCTATTCTTCTTTCCTACAACGAGGTCGATTAGTTTGTGACACAGGGGAACGGCTTATTCATATTAAAGACAATACGTTTAATTGGTGATGCACAATGCCTATAATATTGCCAGTTAAATGCTTCCTACAATACATAGAAGATTTCACTTCCTGGAAAAACCCCAAAGCTCCGCACCTCCTGCCACTAATTACAGACATCACTAAAAAAGTACATGTTTATCCCCCCCTGTCTGTTTTACATTTTCCAGGAAGCGGCCGATTCTTTCTGTGCATTTCATTTACTCCTTAAATGAGAAAAAAAGGGAATGGGGGAGGGGAGAAGAATAATCTTTTATTGTAGAGGCACAAGTGTATCTCCCCACATCGACAGCGTGAAAGAAAGAGCGGCTGAAAAGAAACCAACCCATAGGTGATGCATGAAAAGCAATACAAATCAGATGTGTTTGTTCTGTGAATATGGAGGTGAAAAGCTTCAAATCATTTCCATTATGTATCATACAAAAGGGAACACCTGGCTGACATTCACAGATGGAAGAAAATGAGTCGTCTGGATGAGGTGCAGGCAGTACAATGTTCTTCTGCGCCGGTTCTGGGGTCACTGTTTGTACTGGGAATAATTGGAAGTACAAGGGGGGGGGTGAGGGAATGAAATTTATTTTACAGGTATGGGAATGGGTGTATTGATAACATTCTTATTACGCTTATAACACAAACCTTTAAAAAAAACAATATACAGGTATGGGACGGGTTATCCAGAATGCTTGGATAGTGAATCTTTCCGTAATTTGGATCTCAAGTCTAATATAAATTAATGCTAGAAATGCTGTATTTTGTATACTAAACATAAACATGAACTTACTGCACGAGAAGCCCAATTAAACAAATGATTTATGTTCTCAAAGTTCACAGTCATCTTGTAACTTTGTTGAACATCTTTGCAAGACCAAGACTGTGCACATGCTCAGTGTGGTCTGGGCTTCAGTTGGGAGGTTAAGCTAAGGGATCGTCATAAATGATCAAAACAGCACAGGTCAAATAATATCTGGCAGAAGCCGATACAGCAAGACTATAACTAGATTTATATGGTTGTATGCTCTACAGGGGAACAAACAAAGTAGCTGGAGTTCGTGGAAGCCGTTTGAAAGTAGGATTGTTTCCCTGCAGAGCAGTTTGGGATAGTTTCCTATCAGAGCAAGTAAAACGAAGGGGGGATTTCCCTGCATACAGGGTTTCTTATAAAAACAAGATAGAGAGATTTCTTTTTTTCTAAAGAAAGTAAAAATTGAGTTTTTTTATTTTTTTGTCTTTACATCCCCTTTAAGTCTAATAGAAAATCACGTAAACATTAAATAAACCCAATAGGCTGGTTTTGCGTCCAATAAGAATTAACTACATCTTAGTTGGGATCAAGTACAAGCTATTGTTTTATTATTACAGAGAAAAAGGAAATCATTTTTAAAAATTTGAATTATTTAGATAAAATGGGAGATGGCCTTTCCGTAATTCGGAGCTTTTTGGATAACGGATCACATACCTGTACAATGTTCTTTAAAAAATGTAATGCATTAAAGGGCATGTAAAGTATAAAATAGAATAAGGCTAGAAATGCTGTATTTTGTATACAAATTAAAAACATGAACTTACTGCACCACAAGCCTAATCAAACAAATAATTTATGCTTTCAAAGTTGGCTACAGGGGGTCACCATCTTGTAACTTTATTAAACATCTTTGCAAGACTAAGACTGTGCACATGCTCAGTGTGGTCTGGGCTGCTTAGGGATCGTCATAAACAAAGCTGCTTGAGTTGTGCATGGCTGGGAAGTAAGGCGGGGGCTCCCCCTGCTGTTCATAAGTATGATTGTTTCCCTGCTCAGCAGTTAGGGACCATCTGACAATTCCTATCCACAGCAGTAAATGAAGGGAGAATTTCACTGCATACAGTCAGGTTTCTTATAAAAATGGTACACATTTTTTAATTAAAGTATATTGGAGATATGTTTCTTTTTCATTAAAGAAAGTAAAAAATAGGATTTTATTTGTTTGCCTTTACATTCCCTTTAAATATACAAACTAAACAGTTAATAAACAAATTATATCTCCCCAAAACTTACCCTTACAGCTGTATCATTAACTCTGGAAAAACCCAGGTATCGAGCATTCTGGATAACAGGTCCCATACCTTTATAAGGCATGTGGCACTGCATGGAAGTGGGGCAGACAAATGCCGGGAGGGGGAGCCCTGAGGTTGCAAGGGGGGCCTTCAGTTTGCAGCCCCAGTAGACCCAAGTCTGACAATCCCCAGTCTGTAGCATATGCCTCTTGCACCATAGGACATGGGTTTTCTCAGATAAATAGAAGTACAATAAATCTTTACTTATGTAGAATGCATCATTTATTGCAGTTAAACTCAATCAACTAGTGACTGGCCACCTTACTAAATTCTATAGATGCATTGAAACATCCACAGCAAAATTCACGTGAAATATATACAATTACCGTTAGTCCAAAAGTCCTCAAATATGTGCCCATTGGAGAAAAGTGACCCCAGGAACTAATACTCTGAATAGACTGGATACATCACAATCTGTGTACAAAGGTTGTGGAAAATCATTAGGGTGCCTTTAGATGTACTGTAGGGAGTAGGGAGCTTAGTTAGGCAGATAGGGTGATCCCCTGCTGAATATGGAGAGAATGTGAAGTCTTAACGGTACTACTATGATCGCACAGAGACGCACGGAGGCAGCTGTCAGTAGCAATTACATTTATGAATAACTTTGAAATCATTAAATATTTTTTAATGGAAAGCTGCTTAATGTGAGATTTTTTGTATTATTATACACAACATGGGTCATAGGGCAGGTGGTAAGTACAGGCTGCCTCCAAGTTAAGGGACCCGTAGGAGGAGGAGGGACTAGTGGTGCGTCGGTCTGCAAAAATTAAAAATGCACCCGAACCCGAACCTGGCAGACACCTCCATTTATAGATCCATGCCCATCTCTGAAGTCGTGAAAGAGGGTGGGTCAGGCGTATGCCTATAAATGGAGATTGTAAGAGCCGACAGCTCAACCAGACCCTGCCTGCGACCTGCAAAATGTTTGTGGAAGTCGGCCTGAACCCGCTGGCCCATGGGTAAACCCACTGGTCCTAAGTGTTTGGGCCTGCCTGAAAATCACTAGGAGAGACCCACACCCACCTGTCCTTCATGAAAGATGCTTGGGACCTGGTCCTAAAAACATTTAAAAATTTAGGGGGTTATTTATTAAGTCCGAATGGTAAAATCTTGAAAAATTCGAAAAATCCGCCGTCTCAGACCTGTCAAGGTCATGTATAACTCACCAATCCCAAATTAAAGTTATTGGAGTCTTCGGTGAGATTAGCCCAAAAAAATCAGACTTTTTTGGGGGGTTTTGGGCAAAAACTCGAAAAAAACCTAGCACTTTGGGGGGAAAAAATGAAAAATTTGATTGATTTGGGTTTTTGCTAATTTTATCTAGTTTTCCCTCGATCCGTTTATTATATCAATAAAGTCAATCGAGCATGGGATTTTCGTTGTGTTTTTTTTTTTAAATAAGATATCAGAGATAAATTTGGATTTAGTAAATACCCCCCTTAATTAACCCAATAGGATTGTTTTGCCATCAATATGGACTCATGCAGCTTGTTTCCATCAAGTAAAAGCTACTGTTATTATTTCAGAGAAAAAGGAATATACGAAATTTCCCCATTTCAGAGCTTTCTAGATAATGGTTTGCCAGACAGTAGATCCGATACCTGTATAACAGTTTTTCTCTGACTGGGAGAGAACTGTGGCTTTTATTGAATGATTCCCTAATGTTAATACAATATATTTTAGTCTCACTAAAGAGATTCCCTATTAGCGGTGCTATTCTCCAGGCTTGCTATCAGTGCCATTGTGTATTTTAAGGGGCGTTGAGGGAAATGACAATGTGAGAGGATTATACGAGCCCTCGAAGCGCCTCTCATATTTCCATATTACAGGCTTCCAGCTGGGCTTCTTAAAAAGGTCACAGAACTGGGGCACTGATATCTGAATGTATATTTTTATCTAAGGCTGTTGCAGAGCTAAGTTCAGTTATTTAGAAGTAGGTTATCTTTTTATTTTAACAAAGGCCACTTTTCTTCATTCACTTACAGGGCCAAGCCGATTTAACCTTGAAATGTTCAGCAATAAAAGTGATAATTAGCAACTCACACATTTCTGCGCCTCTAGAATCAGACAATATACATGGAAATTTGGCTGTTTTTCTTTGTTAGAACAAATCCCACTCGTCAAAAAAAACACAGTTCTAAATCTGATATATTTTGTGGGATGGGTCATCTCCCATAGACTTCATTTAATCCAAGTAATCCAGATCTGTAATAATAAAACAGTAGCTTGTACTTGATCCCAACTAAGATATAATTAATCCTTATTGGAAGCAAAACCAGCCTATTGGGTTTATTTAATATTTACATGATTTTCTAGTAGACTTAAGGTATGAAGATCCAAAATACGGAAAGATCCGTTATCTAGAAAACCCCAAGTCTCGAGCATTTTGGATAACAGGTCCCATATCTGTACCAGAACAGCTACAGGATGCTTTTCTGCTGTGTCGACTTCCAATATGTTGTAAATAGAATTAAAAAGATACAATTTTACAACAAACTGTGACTTGCAGCTTAAAGGGCAATTCACCTTCATTAGCAAAACTGTAATATCACATAAAACCTGCCCTTTTAAACCCCCAGAAATCTGTTCAAACTTTCCATAAACTGACAAATTTAGTAAAATGGATGTGGTATTGGGGGGGGGGTGTTGCCACAACAGAAAGGACAATTGTGAATGTTGTATTTTGCAGCAGTGTGCCAGGAGAGTACAAGGGGAACACCAGTCAGGCGACCCTTTGCAGAAGGGGGGAATTAAATAGAAAGGCACAATTCATGGGTCACGTAAGGGGCAGGTGTTGCAAGGGAGTGGAGTTTGTGAGGATCAAGGGCAGAGTTTTGTCATAGGTAGTGATGGGCGAATTTATTCGCCAGGCACAAATTCACAGTGAATTTCCTTGTTTCGCCTCGGGTGAATAAATTCACGAAATTGCAGTGAAAATTAGCCGGCGTCGAAAATAATTCCAATGCAGACGACAATTAATAGACATCTATTGACTTAATGTGCATCTGAATTGTCACTGGCGTCAGAATTGTCGCCGGCGTCATAAAAATTCGGAATTTTTTTGTGAATTTCCCGTGAAATTTTTCGGTGTAGCGAAATGAGAGAAATTGGCCCATCACTGGTCATAGGCCGACCTTATGATCCGATTATTGGCCCACGAGCCAAACTGTCAGATCAGCCTGAGATGGCAAAGTAGGCAAAAAGCTGCAGATTTGGGGGCAAATTTACTAGAGAGCGAAGTAGCTAACGCTAGCGACTTTTCGCCAGTGTTGCCACACGCAGGGGGTCATTTGCACTCAATAGCAAGGCAACTTTTCGCTCTGGCGAACGGACGTTATTCTGCAAATAAAAATCACTAAAATGCGAATTTTACTGAACGTTTCCTCTTCCGCCAGAGTTGACTTCGTCACCTTAGACCAGGTGAACTGCTATAAAGCAACTACATCTTCCTCAATCTTCTGTCACTTACATCATATCCTGTGAGAGGAAAATACATCAAAGTTCAAAAAACGCTGGCGACTTTTCCTTTTATTTTGAATTGACTGCAAAAGTCCTGACTTACTTTTGTGGGTAAGCAGTTTTCTCCAGACATTTCATAACATATGGAACATTCATTTTACAGTGGGCTTGTGTGTAGAACATTATATCAATTCTCTTGTCTTTATTAAGGTTCCCTGGACATGTGTAATATAAACCGGTAACTTAAACCATTTGCACCAACATTTATCATAAAGACGTCCATACAACTTTAAATTACCCTCAATATGCGAATTGACCTAAGCTCAAGATCACTAGCGAATTTTCGGTAGGCGCAAGGCACAAGGCTTTCCACTAGTGCATCTTCACTATGAAATGCTTGCACAGCCAAAGTAAAGATAGCGAAGAGTTGCCAGCATTCGACGCCCGGGACAAAACTTTGCATCTCAGTGAATTAATGTATTTGTTGCGTATTTGCCCCTGGTGAAGTGGTGCGCATACCTCCCAACTGTCCCTTTTTCGGAGGGACAGTCCCTCTTTTGACAGCTCAACCCGCAGTCCCTCATTTGTACTGGAAAGTCCCTCTTTTCTATGCACTGAACAGCCAGAAAAAGAAACAAAGTTTCTCACTTAATTGGCTTTTAGCAGAGAACATAGAACAGCTAACAGGTGCAAATAAGATACTTTGTAACAATTTTGAGACACAAAAACACAGTTTAGAAATATTTTCAAACTTTCATAACCTGCCAAATTTTGTAAAACAAACATGGTAATTAGGGGGTGTGGCCACAGAAAGGGGTGTGGTCAAAAATCGCTGTGCTACGTGCGGGAAAAAAATTTTTGTCCCTCTTTTTACTTCCAAAATGTTGGGAGGTATGGACTGGTGCGATGGGTGCAAAGCTGAAGCTCGCGAAAATTTGCCTGTTAGTAAATCTGCCCCTTTGTGATTTGACCAGATTACCAGATCTATCAGAACTCAAAGAGATATCAGAGAGATCTATCAGCTTTTCATATTAACAACACAATGGGGTATATTTATCAAAGTTAGAGGTTGCCATAGTCCTCTAGAGTGATACACAGACAGATGATAGATAGATAGATAGATAGATAGATAGACAGACAGACAGACAGACAGACAGACAGATAATAGATAGATAGATAGATAGATAGATGATAGATAGATAGATAGATAGATAGATAGATAGATAGATAGATAGATAGAGAGAGAGAGATAGACAGACAGACAGACAGACAGATAATAGATAGATAGATAGATAGATAGATAGATAGATAGATAGATAGATAGATAGATAGATAGATAGATAGATAGATAGATAGATAGATGGATGGATGGAGGGACGAACAGATGGACGGACAGACAGACAGACAAATGGCACCAGACTAAGTAGCATCTTAAACACACTATTTATAACTATGTTATGAAGGTTTTCTACATCCCAATATTCCTCCATTTACCCTGATCAGAGCACAGATCACAGGGTTTGTATTTAGTTATAGATGTAAGATGAATTGATACAGGCATGCTTAGCCAGCGTATTACCAAATGAGCGCCCCTGTCCTCGTGTATTAAATTGCATCCTGAGATTATTATCTGTCCGCTAGATTAATGGTCGTTCATTTTTCTTCTCATTGCAAACAAATCATCCCATGTGAGGATTATGAAATATTGATCATGCAGCAATTTCACAGACACAATACACAAATCACTTATCTTTCCCATTCAATTTGGCTTTCAATGTGATTTGCGGGGCCTAATATCTGTATTAATATTTAACTTTACATGCGGCTGTGGTGATGGACACTTAAATGAGTCGGTAAGATGGTCAAACAGAGGGTTGTTTGTTATGATTCACCGAGACTTATTAACCCCAAGCAGCAGCCTTGTTAGCTCATGCCTCCAATCAGGAATCAGCAATGCCTATTGGAAAGAATGAAAAATACAGCCTGTCCTTACTTTTAAGCCTTTGTGACTATGGGGAGTCGGAAGCTTTTCGGCCCATGTATGGTGCATATTGTTTGAAAAATTGGGCAGATATTTGGGACAGATATGAAAATCCATTCAGACGAGGACAGCATCTAAGGGACCAATTACCATAGGCTATGTTATTATGTCAATAGCACAGGGGCAATACCAGGGGTGATCCTGGTCCCTCCACCACCTGAGGCAGCTTGCTGCTCCCCCATTGCTGTGCACTCACCTTTTTGCCTTGGGGTCCACAATGTCGGCAGAGGGGTCTAGGACATCAGGAGATTCGGCTATTTTTTGCCGCCATTGGTAACCAGTGGGATGCTGCCATCTGAGGCGAGTTTCTCATCTCTCCTCATTGGTGCAGTGCCCCTGGGCCAAACTATCAGATCAGCCTGATATGGCCAAATTGGGTAAAGATAGATAGATACATATAGATAGATGATTGATAGATAATGGAGAGATAGAACAAGGACGGCACAGACAGACCTACAGACCCAGAGAGAACAGACTGTGACAGCGATGTGACCAGGAGGCCATGGAGGATGAGGCCCACTTCTTGCTACAGTGCCCCAAATACTCAGCACTGAGGGACACCCACTTCCAGAGATTTTCCAGTCACATCCCAGACTTCACATCCATAAAAGAAGAGAGGAAACTCCACTTCCTACTGGGAGAAGAGGCACGGACAGTAACAATAGCTGCACAATATATAAGAGACTGTCATAGACTGAGAGAGACCCCACTTTCCCCTATTCCCATAAACTGCCCCCCCTAACCCCACCCATTTCACCCCTCTACCTGCTTTGGCAATGCTTAATGTATTTGGTCCTGCCAATAAAGCTGATTTCATTTGAGAGAGAGAGAGAGAGAGAGAGAGAGAGAGAGAGAGAGAGAGAGAGAAACAGATAGATTAATAGATTGAGGAGAGAGATCAATAATAGATATAGAGATAGAAAGACAGATGGATGGACAGACCGACAGACAGACACAAAGCTAGACTGACTGATTGATAGACACAGGGAGAGAGAGAGAGAGAGAGAGAGAGAGAGAGAGAGAGAGAGAGAGAGAGAGAGAGAGAGAATAAACAACACAAAAATCCCTCCTTCATACTAAACAACTGCACACTGAATGGCACTGACAGCTATACCTACCTTGGCCTAGAAATCAGCCAGTCAGGAAGCTTTAAACCAGCAATAGCTGCCCTAAAAGACAAGGCTTGCAGGACCTTCTATGCCATCAGAAGACACCTGTACCACCTTAAACCACCAGTGAGAGTCTGGCTTAGAATCTTCGACAGTGTCATCGCTCCAATCCTCCTCTATGGAAGCGAAGTTTGGGGTCCTGTCACTTACCCAGACCAATCCAAATGGGATTCTAGCCCAACAGAAATATTCCACCTGGAATTCTGTAAGCACCTTCTCCAGGTCCACAGGAGCACCTCAAACTCTGCCTGTCGGGCTGAGCTGGGCAGATTTCCCCTAATGTTTGCCATACAGAAGAGGGCACTCTCATACTGGGCACATCTACAGAACAGCAGCCCCATGAGCTACCACCATAAAGCCTGGCTGAACAACCAGACCCAGGGCAATCCATGCACCCTGAAACAACTGATCAGCACAGTACCCACCCAAGACTCACACCAACTGACAAAAGGCCAAATAACACAAAAAATAAACAAAGTCAAAGAGCAATACCTCTGTGACTGGAGGAAGGAAATATCAAATTCCCAGAAACTTTCTATCTACCAATCACTGTGGAGAGAGTACAGACTGGCCCCATATCTGAAAAGGCTACAGAACCCCAAAGAAAGACAGATCCTGAGTATGTACAGACTGAGTGCCCACAACTTGGAGATAGAACAGGGACGGCACAGACAGACCTACAGACCCAGAGAGAACAGACTGTGACAGCGATGTGACCAGGAGGCCATGGAGGATGAGGCCCACTTCTTGCTACAGTGCCCCAAATACTCAGCACTGAGGGACACCAACTTCCAGAGATTTTCCAGTCACATCCCAGATTTCACATCCATAAAAGAAGAGAGGAAACTCCACTTCCTACTGGGAGAAGAGGCACGGACAGTAACAATAGATGCACAATATGTAAGAGACTGTCATAGACTGAGAGAGACCCCACTTTCCCCTATTCCCATAAACTGCCCCCCTAACCCCAGCCATTTCACCCCTCTACCTGCTTTGGCAATGCTTAATGTATTTGGTCCTGCCAATAAAGCTCAATTGATTTGATTTGATTTGAGAGAGAGAGAGAGAGAGAGAGAGAGAGAGAGAGAGAGAGAGAGAGAGAGAGAGAGAGAGAGAGAGAGAGAGAAACAGATAAGTTAATAGATTGATGAGAGAGAATAGATACATAGACAGATAGTCAGATGATAAGATAGATCAATCAAGATAGATAGATAGATAGATAGATAGATAGATAGATAGATAGATAGATAGATAGATAGATAGATAGACATAAATAAATATATAGATAGCAGATCGATTGACTGACTGATGGATTGATTGATTTAGAGAGAGAGAGAGAGAGAGAGAGAGAGAGAGAGAGAGAGAGGGCTACAGATAGACAGAGAGAGAGAGGGAGAGAAACAGAGATTAATAGATTGATGAGAGAGAGCAATAATAGATATAGAGATAGACAGAAAGACAGATGATAAGATAGATTGATTGAGATAGAGAGAGAGAGAGAGAGAGAGAGAGAGAGAGAGAGAGAGAGAGAGAGAGAGAAAGCGTTAATAACCAAGTGTTGTAAAATGTCTGCACTGCAATGAACTGTGATTATTCTTGGAAATATAAATTGTTTTGCAGCATTTAACATATTAAACACATTAACAAAGTACAGCCTTGGCCTGGCAGCATGTAAAGCTTGATGTGTGTTTATTAACTCACAAGTGAATGTTCCCTGCAGCCCAGGTCTTTTGTTCATAGAATATAATAGGACTGGATAATAGAGGGGTGAAATGCGGAGGTGAGAGGACCCCGTTCAGTTGTAGATTTCTATAGCACCACTACAATCAGTATCCCAATCAGTTCTATCTGTCTGCAAACGGCTGCACTTCCCTTCGGATGCTAAAAGCCCACAGCCAAAGAAACTGTCCAATAATTACTGAATTAATTTAACCGGCTTTATTAATTAAGTGCTTTTTAGAGGCTCCACATTATGAGTCAGCACTTTTATCCTGGATCATTCCATTGTGCTGACTAAGGACAGATGAATAATCATTTGCACTAAGGGCTGGAAGCATTTTATTATTACTTCTGTTATGCCAACTGTGCAGATGGAAGCGCTTTAAAAAAAAGAACATTATTTCTTGGGGCAGAATCAGCTTGGCATTGGGTGTCTGTAGGCTCTGGTATCAAATTCAGGCCTTGTCCCTGCTGCTGCCTTTTATTACTGGATTTGAAATGAAGATTCCAGCCTCAGTTTACTAGCAGCAACTACTCAAGTGGGAATAAAAAAATAAAAAAGATCACAATAAAAACTGCATAGAATAGCAACATTCTGTTGTACAAACAGGGTCTCTTTCTTTCCTGGTTCTAAAACTCTAGGAATTAAAGGGGTTGTTCACCTTCCAGATAACTTTTAGTACGATGTAGAGAATGACATTCTGAGACAATTTGCAATTTTGTTTTCATTTTTTATTATTTGTGTTTTTTGAGTTATTTAGCTTTTTATTCAGCAGCTCACCAGTTTGCAATTTCAGCAGTCTGGTGACTGCAGTCCAAATTCCCCTAGCAACCATGCATTGATTGTAATAAGAGACTGAAATATGAATAGGAGAGAGACTGAATAAAAGGATCAGTAATAAAAAGTAACAATGCATGTGTAGCCTTACAGAGCTTTTGTTTTTATAGAAGGGAGTCAGCGACGCCCAATTGAAAGCTGCAAAGAATCAGAAGAAAAAGGCAAATAACTATAAAACTATAAAAAAATAAATAAAGAAAACCAATTGAAAAGTTACTTAGAATCGGTCATTCTATAACATAATAAAAGTTACCTTTAAGGTAACTGGGGTAGAGGCACAAGATCAAGTATGTTTGCAGTAATACAAAGTAACTAAAAGTAGCAGCATGTCTTAAAGGAGAACTAAAGCCTAGCTAAAGAAGTAGCTAGAAATGTTGTACATTATGTGTTGTGCTTCTGTACCAGCCCAAGACAATCACAGCCCTTTAGCAGTAAAGATCTGTGTCTCCAAAGATGCCCCAGTAGCTCCCCATCTTCTTTTCTGCTGATTCACTGCACATGCTCTGTGCTGCTGTCACTTACTGAGCTTAGGGACCCACTCACAATATACAGTACACATAGAATAGAAATGTCACACTATAAGGCTGATTAGTAATTAATACAGATAATTACTACATGGCAGCACAGAAACCAGTGCAATTAGCATCAGAATTTAATAATCAGCCCTGTAGCATCAGCTTATATTACAGACCAACCTCATTTTCTGCTGGATAATTAGTGACGAGCCCTAAGCTTAGCTTCTCAACAGCTGCTCAGAGCTCACTGAGCATGTGAATGTCACAGACACTTTCCAACATGGTGACCCCCTGTGACAAGTTTGAAGTCCTGGATCATTGCTGCTTGCTATTGACAAGCTGAAACTTTAGGCTGGTGCAATGAGTTCAGTATATAAAACATGGCATCTTTAGTCACATTCAATTTTAGGGTTTAGTTCTCCTTTAAAGGGGTGGTTCACCTTTAAGTTAACTTTTAGTTTGTAATAGAATGGCTACCTCTAAGCAACTTCTCATTTGGGCTTCATTTTTTATATTATTTCCCTCTTCTTCTTTAAATTTTAAACAATCCTTTCGAGGGTTAAAGCAACCGCTTTAACTAGGAAAAAGCCTTAGGAAGGCTAATGAGGAAACTTCGGGCGACTTCGGAAAATTGCCGGCGCAGAGTGAGGGAATGCATTTGAGGAGATTGGTCGCCGCAAAGACGAGGCGATTAGTCGCCAGGCGACCAAATCTCCCCAAAACGCCCAATCATGCCGCATAATAACAACGACGAGATCTACCACTGTATAGCAATTTAATAAGTTTACATAGTTTAAATTAGCCCCTTAGTGTTAATTGACACGCAAGGTGGGGAGCGGGGACACCTATTTGTCTCCCTGGGATCTTACACTCACTAATGCAGCCACTAATGCAGCCACTAATGCAGCTAGCAAAAAGTCGCCAGCGTTCAGCAACCAAGACGAAACTACGCATATTAGTGAATTAGCGTAGTCGTAGCGCACTTGCGCCTGGCGACGCTGACGCTGGCGAAAATTTGCCCGTTAGTGAATCTACCCCATAGTTTTATTGAAACTGGGTATATTTTTACTTTACATGTCTATTGATCCAAGCAAGGAAAAAGATTACTACAAAAAAAAGGGTTGATATATTTAACCCAAATCCATTCCAGTTCAGAAACTTCCATAGCAATCATTAATGACCAGTGCCTGAAAAAGCATCGGACATCCATGCATTATTTAAAATGATCAAATATTAATACATTATTTTTACAACTAATTACAATATCTCAGAAAGGTTCCTCATGGGAGAAGAAATCATAGATTTCAATTCAAACAACCAAAGTTGATTTTAATCAAATAAAATGCCACCTCCGCTTCATAGTCCTGCACGAGAGAACTGCAACGCTTGATAAATGAATTTGGTTACTTTATAAATGCAAATGCGTTTTCAGAAAACTCACTAGGAATAATGAAGATATTATAGTAATTAAATGTTAATGATCTGCAGTTCCAGGCAGATAATGCAGATACCGCAGTAGTGGCAGATACGTTATGGAGCTTACATACATCAAAGAGAGACAAATCTAAATTCATAGGAAAATACTTTTATAGAAGCAAATTCATCTTTATAGATTAAAATAAATTGACTGCAACCATGGGGGTTTTTTGGGGGTTTAGCGAGCAATATCTGAAGATGGAGTGATTGATATGATATCAGTGTAGAACAGAAACAAAGCTCTCTCCATGATACATATTTTGGCCAAATTAATCGCACATTTGCTCAACAGGAAGAATTAAAAATCAATAAGTGATGGAAAGTCGGATAAGTCTTTTTTAAGGAATATCTTCTGCTAAATATAGTAACATAGGGGGAAATTTACTAAAAGGCGATTTACGCACTCTAACGCCAGGTGAATTTTCACTCTGGCGAAAGAGCGTTACTATGCAAATTCACCAAGTTTCTTATTTTATTGACCGTTACCTCTATCACCAGACTTAGATAGGGCTTCCTCAAAAAAAAGTTGAACATTTTTCTAAGTCCCAAAAAACGCTGGCGTCTTTTCCTTTTTACAGGGTGATAGGCTGAAAAAGATCAAAAAATTGTTTTGAGGTACCCTCCTTCCCCCCTACATTTACTAACATATGGCACCTAAACTATTCTGTGGGCACATGTGTAGGGCAATATAACACCTCTGTATAATTTTATTAAGGTTCCCTGGCCTTGTGTAGTGTAATGTATTTGCTGCAACATATACGGCCATTGTACTTTAATTATGCAAATTAGCCAACGCTAGCGTAACTTCGAACTGCTGAGCGTATTTTTGCTAGCGCAACTTCGCCAGCGGTCCTTACCCTGTGCGCAACTTCAGATTGAGGCGAGTTTAAGCCTGGCGAACTGTTTTCGCCGGTTAGTGAATTTGCCCCATAGTAAGTTAGGTTTAAAAAAGACCATCAAGATAAAAATGTCCATCAAGTTCAACCTTTTAACTCTATTTTAACCTGCCTAACCACCAGTTGATCCAGAGGAAGGCAAAAAACCCTATCTGAAGCCTCTCCAATTTGCCTCAGAGGGGGAAAAAATTCCTTCCTGACTCCAAAATTTCAATTGGACCAGTCCCTGAATAGACTTGTACTATGAGCTATCTTCCATAACCCTGTATTCCCCCACTTGCTAAACACCATCCAACCCAGGAGGAAAGACTCTATACTTTCTTTTTAGGGATGGGGTAAAGGCAGCTAAACTGCATTTAGTCAGATATTTTGAGTTTTGGCCAGGGTGATTTAAAGGGTTCCTCTTACTACTTCATCTGCTGATGTACCATCAACTGGTCAAGAATGGGTATGGGTAGTAGTGATATGCAGGCTCATCCTTTACCTGTGGTGACCTGCAGGTTGACTGATGGTTGGGCAGGTCTGTGTTGAAATTGGGCCAACCGTTACGGTTGGGTGAGGGTCCTACTGGGGAATTAAACTATACCTTTGCTTCCTTCCACTCTTCCATCCCGAAGATTCCCTGACTTGGATCAGAGGCACGTGCAGAGGCAGCATAAAGTGTGACATGACATGGATACGAGTGGGTGCGGCTCCTACGATGGGTTAGGTGTGGGTTAAGGTTTTGCAGGTTGAGTTTTTCCTCACCCACACATCACTAAAGGGTAGATTCAATTTTCAGTTTGAGATCCAATAGGACTGCAACATGGTCCGTCAAAGCTGCTCATTTAGGTTTTATAAATGGAAATGTGGCCAAGTAAGGGTGGTTGAAAACTGGAACACTTGATACGTGGATTCAGTTATCTTATAAATGTAAATGAGTTTTTAGAAAACTCAATAGGAATAATAAAGGATAAAAGGATAAAGATTTCATACAATTTAGACAAATTGTGACTAAGCTGTATCATCCTCTCTTCTTGTGTGAGGTTTCCTGTGGAGTGAGTTGGGCAATAAATATGTGGTACCATCTCACCACCACAGGTCTGGACTGGGAGAGGGGCCCAAACAGCCCCCTCCCTCCACCAGCCCATTAAATAGAGACTTTCTATGGCAACCCACAGATTGACAGTCCAGTTCTGCACCACCAGCAAGTGACCAGAACTGGCAAAATTGACCTCAGACTTTGAAGGTGTATTTCCCTTACAGCTAACATAATAAAGCATTGATTTGAGGATCATTTTTAAAGGGTGCAATGCTGGAAGGCATCTCAGTTTCTCCCGGGAAGCCGTTTTGGTCTCCAAGTCTCAATGCCAGTCACATAACTTGTTATATACCATTGTGATGAGGCATGATCTATCAGCATACATTGTGAATCTTATACACCCAGCCCTTCACCTTACTCTCTCAAGACTGCACATGGCTTCCATAATCACGCTGCCCCCACATTTGAATTGTGATTGACAAATAACTTCCATTTTTCCACTGTGAAGACTGTACTGTCAAGGCTCCTTTGCCTTTGATCTTCCATTTTAAAGGAGGCTTGGCCTTCCAGCTTCCCTTGTGAAGGTCTCTTGACCCCTCACATTCCATTTCTAAGGGTGCAGAGCCTCTCAGTAGTGATGGGCGAATAAATTCGGCAGGCGTGAATTTGCGGTGAATTTCCACGTCAAAAAAATTCACCGGCGTCAAAAAAATGTGATCGCTCGCTTCAAAACCATTACGCGTCAACATTATTCGGACGACCATTGACTTAAGAGTTGACGCGGGTGTCGAAATACGCATTTCGCAAATTTTTAGCCGTTTCGCGAATTTCACTGGAAATTGGATCATTTTTCGGCAAAGTGAAATGAGATAAATTTGCTCATCACTTCCTCTTAGTTCACATTGTGATTCCATATTGTGATTCCATGACTACTTTGCTTACATTACAAAATCAAATTAACTCTCCCCCCACATGTACTTGAACTCCACATTACATAACTTCCAAGCTTAGAATTAAGAGGTTGCAGGGCCACCTTGCTTATATGTAATTCTTAAACAACCTCTCAACTTCCATTGTGAAGGTAGCATTCTCCAACCCATTGTTATTGTCAAGGCTCTCTAGTTTATAATGTAAAAGTTGCATATTTTAAACGTTTCATTGCCCCTTTGCTTGAAGGTTGTATGGGGAAAATGTATAGGCCCCCAGGTTCTACTATGAATGTAGCACAGCTTTCAGTATTACACAGTGTTCCATGCCTTGTTATATTAGTTGCCTCCAATGTAAATATTTAAAAGGTCCTAATTATTTTGCAATTATATTCATATAACTATATTTATCAGTCGTTCCACCCTATGGATTAGATTTCACACCTGAAAAACAGAAACAGATTTGTATCAGAGCCACAATATGAAAATGACACTACAGTGAAACTTTATATTTGAATAAATGCTTTATCAGAGTAATTCAGCGCCAGCAGTGTCCGCCTGATAAATCACCTGGTCCATTTGCCAGCTATATTCAGAAAATATGTAACTGTCAGACGCCGGTTGATGGTTCTAACGGAATTGCAATAATTTGCTGACTCAGAAATGTGTGAACATTTATAAAAATTAGTGCAGCCTGAATCTCTTAACGGTAAACCTCAGATAGCCTTATTCTATAAGTAAATTAAATGAACAAACTGAGTGCCAAAGGGACATTCCGGGAGCGGATAAAGCCAGTAAAATTTAGTGCAGCCTGAATCTCTCAGCACTGAACCTTAGATAGCCTTACTCTACGAGCTAATTAGAATTAACAAATTGAGTACCAGTGGGAGATGTATTAGTTCATTACATAAAGCACTTAGTAAAGTGATGTGTCAAATTCAGGTGTAGAGCTGCAGTGTTTGGGCTTTGGCGGAGCATTTAAATTAGTCACTATACTTACAATTTAGGACCCGATTGTTGGCCTAGGGCTACTTGTGCTGCTTCTCATTGCTCTCAAATGTAGGGGACCCTATGAAACAGCAGGGAATGAGTAAAACTATAACTATTTAACTTCACAAATCTACTTCTACAAATTTTTTTCTTTAAAGGAGAACCAAATAACAAATATCTGTAGAAATGCTGTATTTTATTTACACTGATCTTACTGAATCAGCCTAACGTTTGAGAATCAGGCCTTCAGAGTGGTGCACAGGAGCTTGCCATCTTGGATTCCGTTAGGGGTGTCAGTGACACTGCACATGCTCAGTGTGCCCTGGGCCGCAGTTAAGAAGCTAAACTCAGAGGCTGTCGGAAATCATCAGGTAGAGTTACCTGGAAGTACTTGTTGATTATCCATGTTATGGCTCTGCGAGTTGTGAATGTGCTTACCCATGTTTTTCTGTATTTGGGTCCAATGCTGCCCTAGGAACCAGACATTCAACTGACCCCTCTGCACATAAGCTCTTCCGGTAGTGGGTTGGGTTGATTTTTTAATGTAGGCAACTGAGGGCTACCCCTAAATCGGCCACCCAGGGCATGGGCCCATTGATGCCTATATCAAAGATATAGCTTTGTACCCAAGATATTAAGTGGTAGGTGATTGTGAAGCCAGAAAATTTAACAAAAAGGCCAAACACTGACACAGAGACATCAGCTGGCTGCTTGCCATTGGGAAACCAAACCACTGGCCTTTAGAAGACCTTATTCTCTATTGCCATGTGGTTTAAAGTAGAAGACAGACTTGGGGATGCCAGGACTGGATATTATGGAGTAAGTTGGCTTCTCAGCATCAAGCCATTCTTTGGGAAATGATAAATCCAATTATTAGCACTACAGTAGATGTTTACATAAAGGACTTGACATTTTGAAATAATATAAAGACTTTTCATTCAAAGAAGCATCAACATTTGGGTCTCTCTGTAAAACATGATCTTATGTCAATCTGGTAAAAAAAAAAAGTAAAAATATGAAGTCCCTAGCGGAGGAATATAAATTCAGGAATGTAACTTTTACTAATTATTACCATCATTGTCAGCAGATGGTGCAATTAAATTCCCTTGTTCTGCTTAGTATAGCTTGGCTTTTATCTTCTCTCCTTTAATACAGATTAGTTTAATAATGTTAAAAAAAAAAGACAATGCAGTTCCAGTAAGCATGTATATTTCTTGCCAGATCCGCTGCTCATTTACATGTTGACAAATTCAAGATTTGTAAAATGTACTGATAATATTTGTTATTACTCTAGTAGGTTTTCTCGTTTAAATTGCAGCTTTGGGGTTACTGATCAACACAGCCACATGGGTGCTCACACTAAAATGCATAGATATTTTGCATATAGTGATGTATTGCCCCTAAAGGAAAACTAAATTGTTCAGTATAAAGATAAAAACTGGGTAAATAGATAGGCTGTGCAAAATAAAAATATTTCTAATATAGTAAGGCAAAAATGTAATGTAAAGGCTGGAGTGACTGGATGTATAACATAATAGCCAGAACACTACTTCCTGCTTTGCAGCTCTCTTGGCTTCCACTAATTGGTTACCAGGCAGTAACCAATCAGAGACTTGAGGGGGGCCACGTGGGTTATAACTGTTGCTTTTGAATCTGAGCTGAAAGCTGAGGATCAATTGCAAACTCACTGAATAGTTATGTCCCATGTGGTCCCCCTTCAAGTCGCTGACTAACTCAGAGTTAGAGAGCTGCAAAGCAGGAAGTAGTGTTCTATTATGTAATGTTAGACAATATGTTAGTTCAAGATGAACACTTACCCATATACCCTAACATTTTGGGACAAAGTATGGAAAAGTACTGCACAACTGTACATTGCATTTTACAGCATGCAACAGGGCTTATGCTTCTGCAGGGCTTATGCAAACCATAATTCTGCTCTTTGAACATCTGACTCTGAGGTATTCTGAATTGCCTAGAAATGTCGCAGTTGACAGCGAAGGGGAAAGTCAGTACTCATAAAGCCTCTGCAATTGAAAATATAAGAACCACAGTGATGATAGCTGTGTTAGCAGATGGTACAGAGCTTCTCCCATACATCATTCAGAAAAAAACACAGCAAATAAAACAATGACAGCAGAAGTGATTGTGATTGTTCAGGTAAACAGACGGATAAAGGGGAGCCTTCAAAATTGTTATTTGTGGCTTTATAGCTGACAACTAAGGTTAAAACCATTGTGACAATGAATACAGAGTTTGTTGACCCTCCTGATACAAGAGTTCGATCTTGTCAAGAGCATGCAACACAGGAGATCAAATACCAGCACAGTGTTGTTCTGGTGAAGGGAATATCAGACTTGGGTTGGAACCATAATATTATTTGAGCTCTGCACCTGACTTTACTTACATATATTGGCACTTTCCAGTGGTCCTCTTAACTAGAGAAGAGCATATCCTCTATTATGTATCATAATAGTCTAGCTTTTCTAATAGAGAATGGCCAACCAGTCTTTGGAGCACAGTCAACTTGCCTTAAAGTGTATCAGACGTGTAGATTCAAACAGTCCTAGTCTGGATGATGAGACACAACTCATGGAAAACATCTGTGTCAACCAGCACTAAAAGAAATTGCTATGAAGATCGCTACAGGCTTTATTAAACTGATGTTTGCATCGATACAAACTGATTTCCCTGAAGATGGTAGGTCTAAAGCTCATGAAGTTGATGGCTGACAACAAGGGTACTAACTCTTCTGCTCTCCATATTGGAGCCTCTGCCTGCTCAGCTAACTACCCGCTAACTACCCTCAGCCTGACTACCATACCTAGACTAAGGGATAATAGACTATAATCTCATGCTAGCTATTCTTAGCTCTTCTGGAACTTCTTCTTCTACCAGGACTCCAACCTCAGGTTTTCTATCATAATCCACACTCTCCAGCTAGTGGGGTCTAAAGAGTCAAAGCCACAGCATGACTGCCCTTTAAAGAGATGAGTGAATGTTTTCACCTGAAAAATGCTGATAGTCATCAATGCATTTGCAAAAAAAAAAAAAAAAACATGGTAAAAAAACCCATTGACTCCAATGCATGTGGAGTAAGAAACACACCCATCGACATCAATGCATTTGGTGTTATAAAAAAAAAAACCCATTCAATTAGCGCAAGAAAAAAATCTCCCATGAAATCCAATGCATTTGGCAAATATTTTTTATTAGTGAAATGTCACCATTTCACAAATTTTCAGTTTCCTTCATCGCTAAGAGGGACATCTAATATACCTGGACAATAAGAAACAACCAGGGAAAATCTAACCTGGAATGAGAAACTGCTCCCCCCCAACTCTGAACAGGCCCAATCCTATGCTGAATTAACCCTCTAGGGGACTTAAATTAAAGGTGACCAAAATCTTTACCCTCCAACAAAAACATCTGCTGTTTGTGATGTCTCTTTAATTGAAGTCTCCCTTCCTAATTAATCACATGCCATCCAGGTATCACATCACAAATCATGTCATTAGCCCAGCCAAATCCTTCATCAGCAGAATGCTAAAGAGCCGCGTTTGATAGAAAACTTTCACTGCTGACACTAAAATATTATGAAATTGTACGATAATTAAAAAATGCTCGGCGCTTGGCTTCCTAATCTATGTTATAAAGAAACGATAATGTGTAGTTTATGAGAACTAATGTAAAATATACCTGCAGCCCATTAAGCAGCCTTTTGTTAGGGAGATTCGAAGTGCTGCTTTAGCTTTGATATCAGCAGATCTGCCATTTCCCCGCCGTTATTCATGGTCTCGAGCAATCCCAAGGAAAATTCATTAGCATTACCCCACCATAAATCTCAGGGGTATTAGCTCAAATGCCAATTCTGTAATCACTTTTCATTAAAGCCAAAAATACTAATTAAAATTGATTTTTGTCTATGCTTTGGTAAACTGCTGGTGGAGAAAGTATCTTAACTGTAATAGCAAATGAAACGCGCAGTTCCCTTAAGTAGATTTTTATTTTATTTTTCTTTCAGAATACCAGGCTTCGTAAACAGCCCAGAATCAGAATGTGGGAGTGAAAAGCAATTACTAGTAAAATGCTAATAAAATTCAGCTGAAATTGATATTGATGTGTTCCATCATGTTTTTTTTTTTCATGTTTTTGTTCCAAGATAGCCTGAACATATTTAGATAAACTCAAAAAGGTTCATTATGAAGAAGCTGGTTCCAATGGAATGATGGCATTGCAAAGGTAAATGTGTGGGGCCCCTAAGGACTCAGGTGATTTCATTTTTATAATGCTAAGCTCAATAGCAGGGAGATGGGTCATCGAGGATGCAACAGCAATGGGGGGTTCACAATAATAAAACAATTGGAAGGAGAAAAGGTAATCCCAACAACAGCACAGGGAATACTGTGGATCAAACATGGGGGTGCAGCACCCTAGAAGAAAGTTCCCAGAGCTGATATGATTCTTTTTTTAAACCCAAGCCACATGGTTAGATATTTGCATCACTGGGGAAAAGGGGGTGCCCAAAATAGAAGAAGGGGAGAAGGGGGGTGCACAACAACAGCAGCTTTCTGCACCCCCAAGCATGGCAGTCCTTTAATTAATTAGGGTAAAATCCGCTGCTACATTCATTTCTGCAGAGGGAATATCACACAACAAGAGGGATCTAAGGCAAGAGATAAGGAAACCTCTGTGATCATATCAGAGAACAGTGGAGCCTTGTGCAAGGCAGAATCTTCAAGCTGAATCAGTAAGGGCAGAGACACATGCTCAGATTCGGGGAGATTAGTCGTCCCGAACTGCCTTCCTGCCAATGGCGGGATGGTGCTCGGATCAATTCCTTTTCCGAAGTTGCCTTACAAGGAAACTTCGGGCGACTTCGGAGAACGAATCTTTCCGAGTGTCGTTTACATTCTAGCCGGCGGGAAGGCAGTTCGGGGAACTGAAGAAGAGGAGATTTGTCGCCGGGCGACAAATCTCCCCGAATTTGAGTGTGTGTCTCTGCCCTAAAGGTGGCCCCTCCAGACCAAGTGAGACGATTATTGGCCTATGTATTGGGCCCTCAAGATGGCCAAAAATCAGCCATAGATTTATCTGGTAGCTCTGAAATCACATTGGGTGAGGACCATACTGATGCAGTCCTCATCTGATGGACTAAGGTAATATCAGATTATAATTAGATTGTTCTCCCCTAGACCAACGATCAGTTCTATTTGGCCCAACACATGGATGACCAAAACTGGTCAACTCTTTTATCGGAGCAAGAAAAAAGCAATACCAAAACACATAACCCCATAAGACTTCCAAGATGATTTAGTGGTTCTAATTACACTTATGTGATCCGTTATTCAGAAACCCGTTATCCAGCTCTGAATTACAGAATGACGCCATTTTATCCAAATAATCCAAATTGTAAAAATGAATTTATTTTTCTCACTAATAATAAAACAGTACCTTGTACTTGATCCAAACTAAGGTATAGTTAATCCTTATTGGAAGCAAAACCAGCTTATTGGGTTTATTCCATGTTTTTTTCTAGTAGACTATAGGTATGAAGATTCAAATTATGGAAAGATCCATTATCCGGAAAGCCCCAGGTCCTCAGCATTCTGGATAACAGGTCCCATACCTGTATTTGCTTTTTTTTAATCCTTTGCTCATGGTTACTCCTCAAAATAGTTGATTAGCAGTAGGGCCTCCATTGGCTTAAACTCTGAGCTAATTCATTGCCTTTCCTAACATTTTTTAGTTCATTTGAACTGCAAAAGTTTACTTTTGGTGTACTGACAGCTACCATCTCTAAGATATTAAAGAGGAATTAGGCTAGCATTCTTTAACAGTGGGGAAAAACAATAGCATGCATTTATATTGTTTTGTAAAATTAACAGCCGCCAAGATTATAAAACAAAACACATTTTTGACATAACTGCCAATTCAAACTATTGAATACATTCTATAAATGGACCTTTAGGTGACTCCGTTAATTGCCCCCAGAGACTACAGTATTGCACAAAAACAATGTTCTATGTATAAAGGAAGATTAGCACAAATTATTCTTAGGGTTTGGCTGCTCCTTTAAAAAAAAACACCATCTCCCTATATGGGCACAAGATGCAAAAACTAAAGTAAGTTTATGCTTTGATTACATGCAATAAAAAAATCTTTTGTTTTTAACTTACTATTCCAAATTCAGACATATATAAAGTACAGTACAATAATAAGGGGTTGTGGGAGCACTCAAAAGGCTAAGTTAAAGTATAATTTATATTTTAGTATAAGGGGAGTGCTATTTTTTCAATGCACTTCCCTGGTCCCCTGTATCACAAATAATTCAGTATAAATGCAAGTGCATATGATCATAAGGTTGATAAGCCACCATACCACGTCAAGGTTAACCCCACACGGTGGTCCCCAACCTGTTACCTCTGGTCATAGTACAAAGGATCTAGACTAGAGCCTCTCTGCATAGTCGCATTAATTGAAGTAAAAGTCTGCTGAACCTTGGTATCAGTCTGAAGGCCAAACCCTCCCCTGCCACTGACTTGCGTCCCCCAAGAGAGAGTAATTGCCCAAACCAATGCACATTATTTAAAAAAAATTAAGGATCTAAAAATAGTGAAGGCAAAGTAAAAATATATGTATGGGTGCACACTTGGAAAGTATATTTATATATGTATATATATATATATATTTATATATATATGTGTGTGTGCTGGTATGGGTATAAGTAGGTAAGAATATAGGTGTGAGTTAAAGTAAATAAAGGACAAACTAAATTAGGTGTAGTAATTAGTGTTGTGAATGTGAATAAATTCTTAAAAGGCAAAAAAATAAAATCCCATGTTTACTTTCTTTAATGAAAAAGAAACCTCGAATATACTTTAATTTAAAAATGTGTATCGTTTTTATAAGAAACCTGACTGTATGCAGTGAAATTCTCCCTTCATTTACTGCTGTGGATAGGAATTGTCAGATGGTCCCTAACTGCTGAGCAGGGAAACAATCATACTTATGAACAGCAGGGGGAGCCCCCGCCTTACTTCCCAGCCATGCAGAACTCAAGCAGCTTTGTTTATGATGATCCCTAAGCAGCCCAGACCACACTGAGCATGTGCACAGTCTTAGTCTTGCAAAGATGTTTAACAAAGTTACAAGATGGTGACCCCCTGTAGCCAACTTTGAAAGCATAAATTATTTGTTTGATTAGGCTTGTGGTGCAGTAAGTTCATGTTTATATTTAGTATACAAAATACAGCATTTTTAGCCTTATTCTATTTTACACTTTACATGCCCTTTAAGTGTTACTTCAAGAGGAAGTGGCCTCAAGAGGAAACTTTGGGCAACTTCGAAAAAACTAATGCCGCGAGTGCCATGTGACAGCGATTCTTCATTCTACAAGGAAGACAGGGGGATTAGTTTTGGGACATTAGTTGCCTCAAAGAAGAGGCGGGCGACTAAATCTCCCCAAATCTCCTAAAGCAAAGTACAATTTCAAGTGCTACACCATATTTTATTCACATAATGCAGTGTTTTTTCCCAAGAATTCCAGCATCATTGCACACACATTTGAGCACAAATTGCTCCGAAATAGCGATGAGTGAAATTTTGCGCCATGTTTTTCCACGAAAATGGCTCCAATGGGTGAAAAAAAATTGTTGCACCTCATAAATGTTTTGTTTCCCATAGGCTTCAATGCATTTCAGCAAATTTTTGCCGTTTCGTGATTTTTTGGCAAAGTGAAACATGTGAAATTCAACCATCGCTACTCTGAAAGTCTGCTTGGTGTCATTTCAGGTGTTCGACATGAGAGTGACAAGTGAGCTGTGCCTGTTGATGCAAAGCAAGAAGGAACCCCTGAAGCTACTGCCTGGTCTGTAGGTGGCAGTTAGCAAATTTGCCTAATTTAGCTTTGCCGAAAAATGTGTGAAACAGCTGAAAAATTTGCGAAACACATTAAAGTCTAAGGCAAACTTTTTTGTTGCTGATACTTTCATGTAGCTAAATATATTGGGGTCTACAGACGACTTTTTGGTCTCTTTGACTTTTTTGTTGCTGCAACTTTTTTGCAGCAAATTATATAGTCGTATATATAGTCGATGGGTGACTTTTTTTCTGACTCCAAAAGGTGTTTTTTGCCAAGCTGTTTCTCACTCCAAGAAGAGAATGGACGTTTTTCTTGCATTTTTTCTCTGTGAATTTTTGTTCCAGTTTCAAGTAAAAATCTGCCGATGGCAAATCTCAGAATTTCGCCTCAAATCCATGCATGGAGAAAAAATTCCCTCATCACTAATGGCAGTAACTCCGGGGTTCCCTCAGCATCAGTTGGCGCAGCATCGCTCAATACAAAGCAGGAGCCAGAAAGGACAGAGCGGCATCAACAAAGAGTGAACTTCTTTTTTTTTTGCTTTTAGTAGGGCAACATATTAGGGTTTCCTTAAAATTTGATCTGAGTGTAGCTGTGCAAACCATACAACTATACACCTGCATACATACAGCTATGCCTTTATTATAAATGTATTGTAAGAATCCTCAATGCTGTATAGACACAAGGCCGACATATGTTTTTATCACACTTCCAGTCACCACTGAATTACAATGGTTATTATGACTTTAGAATTGAAACTATTAGCACATCAGCATGGAAGCAAGAATTAAAGTTAATTTAGCTAAATGGAGTGCATGCATGAGGCACAAAAGCTTAGGAAACAAGACCCCCTTGCAGTATTTTTAAATGTATTAGCACAAGCTCTTACACTGATACTATTATTTACCGAAGTAAATTGCTTTAAGTTTAATTGATGCCGTTTTTACACTATTTATATACCTTAGTCACAGCAGGCCTGGCTTAATCTTCTCAGCTGTCGTGCAGTGTCCCAGTTCTTGTGTACCTGGTGAATCTACTCTACTCTATGGATGCTAGGGAACCCTGAGCTACTGCTTGGAATAGCAGTAATTAGACTGTTTTGCATCTATGGAAGCAAGTGACTAGAACCAATCGAACTGGACTCTAATGCCATTACTGATGCCACCCACCACTGCGCATTGGAAGCAATGTTGCCCCAATCTTGCAGCTGTGAACTTCCACTTATGGATACATCAAAAGCAAGTTGCTGCAACACTAATTACGGGATGAACACTGTATAAGGGTTTTGGCGGGAGTAGTGTGTGTGAGGTTACAGGAAAAGTGTTGTTGGGGAAAATCTAGGTGTGGGTATTGTATTTTAAATATGAGATAAAGTAATTGTGCACATACTGTATAGAGTTGCCACCTTTCCACCCGACTAACTCAGAGCGGGGAGGTGGGACCATGATGTAGCTGGAGGCAGGGCCATGATGTAACGGGCAGAGTGTGACATAACGTGGGCGGGATGTGATGTCAGGGGTGGGGCTATAATTTGGCAGGCTGTCCAGGTCAAAACCAGACAGGTGGCAACCCTATGCACCAGGGCCGGGCCAAGGTATTTTTGCACCCTAGGCAAGGATTTCAATCAGTGCCCCCCTTCACCCTGCATTACCATTTCCCACCTTACCATTCATATTACCCCCTGTGCCAAAGGCAGTCAATCCCTCACAGTGTCGGACCGGTGGGCCCCGACCCTCATGGGCCCCAATCCTCATGGGCCCCCCGCCGGGCCAGACCCCCTCTCCTGAAGACCCCTCTCTAAAAAATAGTTTTTTCTGGCACCGTGCAGTGCCTTCAGCGCATGCGCACTGAGCGGCGCTGTTAGTGAATGTGCATGGTGATGTTCGCGCATTAGAGCGACGTCATGTGCGTGTCTATGTCTAGAGGTGCGTTGGAGTGGGGGTGCAGGGGGCCAGAGGTGGGCCCTGGACTGCAGTCCCAGTGGGCCCCGGGGCCCCCCAGTCCGACCCTGATCCCTCAGATTGTTCCCAATCCCCAATCTGCAACTGTGCCAGCATAAGCCAAAAGATCCATCATATTGTCACCCTAATTTGTACCTGTGCCAGCAGGAGCCAAAAATCCATCATATTGCCCCAAACATCTGTGTAACTGTGCCAGCAGCCACCATATTGCCCCATGTACCTAAGTCAGGAGCAGCCAAACCCTCATATTGTCCTCAAGAGGCAAAAGTTTTCCTGTGCCTGCAACAGCCAAGATATTGCCCACAATTATGTACCTGTGTCAGCAGCTGCCAAGGGGAGGGTGGGAAGTGCTTCTGCCCACAGTATGAAACACAGGCAAGAATAGACGGTTTATAAAATTGAAAAACTATTAAAGGTCAAACAAACCAAAAAATCCCCCTTAAAAGTGCGCCCCCCATGATGGCGCCCTAGACGAGCTCCTACTCTGCCTACCCCTAGTTCCGGCCCTGCTATGCACATATTTTCTGTTGAATCTGCTGATGCTGTTCTAGTACTAGTGAATACCTCCCAACATTTTGTAAATAGAAAGAGGGACAAAAATGTGTTTTGATCATGCCCAATTTTGGAGCCACCCCACCCCCCCAATTACCATGTTGATTTTACAAAATTTGTCAAGTTATGAAAGTTTGAACCCATTTCTGTGGTGTTATAACAGTTTTGCTAATGAAAGTGAATTGCTCTTTAAGCTGCAAGTCACAGTTTCCCCAAAGGACCTGCTTATCTTAAATTGTTACAGTTTTTTCTTTGCTTATCTTAAATTGTTACAAAAGTATCCAAGTGCACCTGCCAATTATTTTGGGCTCTCTACCAAAAAGTTTTAGAAACTTTGTATCTTTTTCTGGCTGTTCAGTGCAGGAGATCAAAGAGAAAGTCGGGACATTTTAGTGACAATCCGGGACTGCTGGTTGAGCTGTCAAAATCGGGACTGTCCCACGAAACACAGGAAAGTTGTGAGGTATGCTTTAGGCTTTATTTTGAATCTGCTGTTCTGTTTTCTCTGCTACATTATCTTACTGTGTTATGGAGTTTGCCTCCTGTAAAAGGACAAGTCAACCCAAAAATAAAACTTTGGCTAATAAAAGAAAACAGTATTATAAGCAACTTTGCAATATACATTTATTACAAGTTTTCTATGTTTTTAGTTATTTGTATCTGTATTGCTATTGAAAGCAGTGTTTGTCCCTTTCTATTCTCTGTCCTGATGGCTTAGACTCTTGATACAAAATAAGACAAGACAGCTGATTAACAGAAATTTCTTTGCTGGGGAACCAAGACTTTTGCAACATTGTTGAAAAAGTTACAACCAGGAAATAAAGGAGCAGTGACACCAAAAAATGAAAGTATTTCAAAGTAATGAAAATATATACTATTTCCCTGCACTGAGCTTTAAAAACACTACTATAGTTCATATAGACAAACTGCTGTGTAGCAATGGTGGAAATTGAAAAAAGACTATATGGCACAGGTTAAATAGTGGATAACAGATAACATGTTCTACAGAGCTTATCTGCCATCTGCTGTGTAACCTGAGCCTTTTCTCATTTGAATGGCTACCCCCACTGCTACACAGCAGCTTATTTATATAAACAATACTTTATAACACTTCTATTTTTTTATGTTACTGTTCCTTTAAGTTGCTTAGAAGTATGTTTTCTTTTATTAGGCAATTCGGCAGGTTTTAGATGGCGAATGGTCGAATTCGAATTTTTAAAGACACAGTACATGATAAATTTTGATATTCGAATTTTATGCAAATTTGAATCGAATTTGGACTATTCCCTAGTCGAGGTACACAAAAAAAACTTGAAATTCAAATTTTTTCAATTCGAAAATTCACCTCAACCTTTGATAAATCTGCCCCTCATAGTCAGAAATTCAAGGCCCTTCTTTGAAATTATTCAATAGGAACAAATCTTTGTTACCTACTATTTATATATTAAATTTCTATTAGTTATAACAAACTGAATGTAATTGTACTACAGGTATTTGTATTTGATAATCCTCAAAAGTGCTTTTTAATGTCTCTTCTTGTTACTTGTGAAGAAAAAAAAGCAACTTTTATGGGGCTTTGTTTAATGACAGCCATATTGTTAGCGCGCTAGACGATTTTCAGCTGTTTTGTGTATTTTATAGAAAAACTTCTTCCTGCCAGCGGTTTCTTCTTTACAGTGCCCTGAATAATGGGCTTTTGTTGGCTAGGATGAAAAAGTAAATATGTTATAACAAATAATTCTCTAATTGAATGGTATTATTCATATTATTCATCGGCTTAGTTAAAGGGGAAAAAGAAGCTCCCACTGTGCTTTCTGCTATCGGTTTAAAAGATTGTTGCCGTAGCAACTTCATGTTCTCAACCAGTCTTTGGCATAAAAAGGCTCTTAACTTATTTATAATGTTGGTACCCATGACATTTGCACCTGAAACATAAAAGTTTCTCCAAATACAAAAAAAAACTACTTTGTCTGGATTTTAATTGGACAAAACATTCTGCCTGTTCAATTGTTCTAGAACCAGCTCTGTGCTTCAGGGATTGACAAATTGCTATTACTGTTTGATCTGAGCTCTTTAAGGCTAATGGCATTTTACCTTTATGGTGCTCTCAGGGGGAACCGTATGGTTTTAATGCCTTTATTGCCCTTCTCCACATTCCTCAAAGCGACTCAATTCATTAAATGTATTTGCATCCAAAGCTGCTACTTGCATTTCCTCATAGTTGTGTTTAGTGCCAGGAATGGACTTGTGGGTAGTGGTGGGTGAATTTATTCTCCAGGCATGGATTAGCGGCAAATTTCCGGATTTCACCGCCGGCGAATGTTTTCATGAAACTGCCGTGAAAATTCACAGCTGCGACCAAAAATTTGTCACTCGTCAAAATTGTCCCACGTCAAAATTATTCAGAAGCCCTTTGAGTTTAATGCATTTGGACAAAAGAATTGCGTGTGTAAAAATAAGGGATGCACCGAATCCAGGATTCGGTTCGGGATTCGGCCAGGATTCTGCCTTTTTCAGCAGGATTCAGCCGAATCCTTCTGCCAGGCCGAACCAAATCAAAACCCTAATTTGCATATGCAAATTAGGGGCGGGAGGGAAATCACGTGACTTTTTGTCAGAAAACAAGGAAGTAAAAAATGTTTTCCCCTTTCCACCCTTAATTTGCATATGCAAATTAGGGTTCGGTTCGGTATTCAGCCGAATCTTTCACGAAGGATTCAGGGGTTCCGCCGAATCCAAAATAGTGGATACGGTGCATCTCTAGTAAAAACTGTCGTTCATGTCAAAATTGTTGCGCGTCAAAATCATTGACGCCTACTGACTTCAATGCGTTTTGAATTTTTTTCACAGTTTCGAAAAAATTTCGGAGTTTCACGAATTTCTCTATGAAGCAAAATGGGACAGATTTACCTATCACTACTTGTGGACCCTACGACCCTCCCTGGTCAGCAACCCTGACGTCTCCACATTGTGTTCAACATGTCCTCAAAGAGAGTAAGGTATGAGCAGGAAGGGGTTGCAGAAGGGGTGGGGGGTCAGGGAGGAAGAGAGAGGGATTGCTGCTGGGGCAGGGAGGTGGAGGGTTTTCGGGTCCATGAGGCGGCATCCCATAGGGCCATGGACTCCCAGTCCAATGCCAATCAACACTACAGCATATGTTCCACCTTCTGTTCTATATCGCACACAAGTTCATGCATTGACTCTGGAGGACCACTTTGATACCTGGCAGTAGCTCCAGGATTCCCACATTGGCCAGAGTCGCAGATGTCATTATGATGCCAAGTGCTGTATTCTGAGTAAAAAAAAAAGATCATATTGCTTCCCAAATTGCCATTGAGATTGATCCAGCTATAGGGTTCCAGCTATTCTCTAGCATTTTTCTCAAAGACATGCCATTAGATGAGGCACTAGGCAAGAGTATATACTGTATAGTCAATCTGCATAGAATATATAAGAAAATGGTAGAGGTCTTACCTGTTTGATCTAAAAGACCAGTAATCAATCAAGACTTGACACATGGCTTTGTCAGAAAAGCAAATTCACATAGCTTAAAGCTTGTGCTCCAGGCACAAGACAACAGGATACCCAAAAAAAAGTAAGAAAGGGAAGACAATTAAAGACTATAAGGCAGGGGTGCCCAAAAGGTAGATTGGGATCTACCAGTAGACCAGTAGAAGTTAGTGATCAGTAGATCCCAAGACTAAACTCAACAAACAGCTTGTCTATATCACCCTCTTGTTTCATGCTTTTCATTCAGATATTTATTATGTTAAGGTCACATAAGAAATAGGTGTTTGTTAAATATAGCAATATACATTTTCCCATTAATTGGTATTTAAGTCATATTTTTTTGAGTAATATTTTCCATGGAACAGAATGCTAACAATCTTTTTATGGATGTAGATCATAATAGGACAACATCACTAAGGGGCAGATTTAAAAAAGGTTGATTTGAAAATTTGAAGTAAAAAAATTTGAATTTCGAGCTATTTTTGTGTACTTCGACTAGGGAGTAGTCCAAATTCGATTCAAATTTGCAAAAATTTTTAAAATTCGAATATCACAATTTATCACATACTGTCTTTTTAAAAATTCGACCATTTGCCATCTAAAACCTGCCGAATTGCTGTTTTAGCCTATGGGGGACCACCTAGAACCTTTTAGAGTCAATTGGTGGACTTTGAAAAATTTAAGTTTTTTTTAGAAAAAACTTCGAATTGAATTCGATCGAATACAATGTTACTTCGTACGATTCGAATTCAAACGAAAACGGACTATTCACCCGAAAATAATAGATTTTGGTCGGTCTTTTTTTTGAAATTTCGAAATTCGACCCTTGATAAATCTGCCCCTATAAGTAGACCCACATTAGTAAAGTATGGACAGTCCTGCTATAAGGCATGGGTTGTTACTGTGAGAAGGCTGCTATTCCTCAGAGTACAACTAAAATGAAGTTCTTAAAGTAAAGAAAGTGTAAAACAGGGAACAAAAACAGGACAATATGGTCACACAGTTTTGGGTAAAATGTGCCATTTCTCGAGTCATATTGATCAGGAATGTAAAATCCCCAGCTGAGCTACCATACATGGGTAATTTGAATTCTTAATGTATTTTTAATGCAGTCTTAGGGAGTCATTTCTTTTTATTCAGCTGGTCGGCATGTCCACTACTTGAACTTCCAATACAACAGGCGTATTTACATTAGCATCAGATATTGCTAAAGAATATTAACCTTTAATCTTGCTCTCCGGGGGCAGAGACTAATTTTATATTTCCTTTGCAAAATAATTTACAAATGTTCCTTCGTGTAGACTCGGAAAGTCTGTAAGTGAATATTGTAAAATATAATGAGTTATAATGTCACTGACCCAGCTCATAAAAATAAAAAGCCTACATCTCTTTAATATTCTAGACTTACGCAGTTGTCCCATGAATTTTAATGGAAACATGACAAAAGCGAACACTTGAGGCGGCTTAGCTGAACTTAGCGCACAATCAAAGTTTAATCTAGAAATAAAAAAAAAACGGGGGATTTGAAGGATTTTCAGGCTACTGCCATGAAAATGAAAAAAAAGCCAAAGAGCGGCGTTCCTCAAAGTTAACAATGACTAATAAAACAAAGAATAATATTAAATGGCAAAGTGCAGTTTACAAGGCGTTGGGATGTTAAGAAACAGTACGAGGTGGAAGTGAAAGGGGAGAACACATCTGGTAGTGAGAGATACAATGAGAATAAAGTACATAAAGAGCATCAAGAAAACAGTTTTGTTTATTGTATCATTTTGGCTCTCTATGTCCTTGTTGTTTCTTTCCTTTTGTTGTTTAGTTAATAGAAATACAGAGAGATTAGTGCATAATTGCATGTTATTGTATGACTTTTGTCCTGCTAAGGTTTTACTGAACCTTTTGTATATTTTGCTTTGTCTTATAGGATAAGTAAACTAGGGATGCACCGAATCCAGGATTCGGTTCGGGATTCAGCCAGGATTCGGCCTTTTTCAGCAAATCCTAATTTGAATAGGGAAATTGCGTGACTTTTTGTCACTAAACAAGGAAGTAAAAAATGTTTTCCCTTTTTCAACCCCTAATTTTTTTAAGACTAGGATTTGGTTCGGTATTCTGCCAAATCTTTCGCAAAGGGGTTCGGCTAAATCCAAAATAGTGGATTTGGTGCATCCCTAAAGTAAACCTTTAAAATACTTGAATGTAAAATTGCTGAGAGTGCTATTCTAAGAATGTTTGCAATGTACATTCATTATTCATTTATTTTTTAATTCCAAGATATTAAGGGATACATGTACTGTTAATATGAATGAATTTTGTTACAACAGCGCCACCTGCTGGACATTTTCTGACCATTCTGACCACCAAGTAGTCAAGGAAGAAGTTGTCAGGAGAAAGAAAGAGGCTGCTCTGATGTTCTTCTACTTAGGAAAGATTTGAGAAAGGTTTTTTTTTTTTTTCCTAAGCAGAAGAACATCAGAGCAGCCTCTTTCTTTCTCCTGACAACTTCTTCCTTGACTACTTGGTGGTCAGAATGGTCAGAAAATGTCCAGCAGGTGGCGCTGTTGTAACAAAATTCATTCATATTAAAAGGATACTGTCATGGGAAAAAAAAATTCAAAATTAATCAGTTAATAGCGCTGCTCCAGCAGAATTCTGCACTGAAATCCATTTCTCAAAAGAGCAAACAGATTTTTTTATATTCAATTTTGTAATCTGACATATAATCAATTTCCCAGCTGCCCCTGGTCATGTGACTTGTGCTCTGCTAAACTTCAATCACTCTTTACTGCTGTACTGCAAGTTGGAGTGATATCAACCCCTCCCTTTCCCCCCCCCCAGCAGCCAAACAAAAGAACAATGGGAAGGTAACCAGATAGCAGCTCCCTAACACAAGATAACAGCTGCCTGGTTGAAGAACAACACTCAATAGTAAAAACCCATGTATTTTTAAGGTTTACTTATCCTTCAACTATGGCATTGTCTTCTTTCTTTTTTCCAAATTATCTTCTTTACTTGCTTTATAAGCCTCATTGTATCTAGAACGTTCTACTATATTGAGGGCAAAAACCTGACAGCAATAAAAAAACACTCCAAAAGTTCAATAGCTTGAATGTTGATCTGATGATTCAACATTAACCTTCTGCCCATGTTCAGACGCCTTCAAAGGCACTTGAAAATTTTCATCCTGCCCGATTGCCCATTTGACAATTAACTAAGGCATTAGCCGATATCGGTCGCCTCGACTCCCACCATATTCGTACAATAATATCTGTGTACCTATAGCCACCTTTAGTTGCCAAACTTTTAAGAATGATACATTTCAACTGATAGATCTTTGATTCCAAAAAATATCTAGAATTTTAATATACTTGACTTTGCGTTTGCTGAAACTACAGTATTTAGCCTGCATTTATGCCTCTATTTCTCTTTATAAGTACAGGTTTGGTGTCCGACACACGTTCCCAATTCAACAACCTGTGTGTTATTTAATAAAATCCGAATTTATCTCATATTTTATTTAAAAAAGACACAACCAAACTCCCATGCCAGATTTTAGCTTATTTATTAATCAATAACTCGATTCAATCGGATTGAGGAAAATCAAGAGAAAATCCGAATTGCTCGTACTTTTCTGGCTTTTTCCAGAATTGCTTGAATTTTTCAGACTTTTTTCTGAATTTCTTGAACTTTTGCCTGAAAACCCCAAAGAAGTCAGATTTTGGGCTAAACCCAGTGCAGACCATGAAAACTTCAAATTGAGATAGTTCTCCCTCCCATTGACTTAAGGTGGCCATACACGGGCCGATAAAAGCTGCCGACAGACCGCGTCGGCAGCTTATTGGACCGTGTATGGGGCCCCCCGACGTTGATCCGGTCCCGCAATCCGACCACCCATTACTATTTGTTAGGATCCGATCGTTGGGCCCTAGGGCCCACGATCGGATCAGCCTGATATTGCCCAGCTCAAGGTGGGCATATCGGGGAGAGATCCGCTCAGTGGCCGAAATCGCCAAACAAGCGGATCTCTCAGTGTATGGCCACCTTAATACAGGACCTCATCATCAATTCATTTTTTATTATTTGTGGTTTTTTAGTTATTTAGCTTTTTATTCAGCAGCTCTCCAGTTTGCAACTTCAGCAATCTGGTTGCTAGGATCCAAATTCCCCTAGCAACTATGCATTGATTTAAATAAGAGACTGGAATATGAATAGCAGAGGCCTGAATAGAAAGATGAGTAATAAAAAGTAGCAAGAACGATACATTTGTAGCCTTACAGAGCATTTGTTTTTATATTAGTTCAGTCCATTTGAAAGTTGGAAAGAGTCAGAAGAAGAAGACAAATAATTAAAACTTTATAAAAATAAATAAATAATAAAGACAAATTGAAAAGTTAATTAGAATTGGCGAGTCTATAACATAGTAAAAGTTAACTGAAAGGTGAACCACCTCTTTAATTAATTTAATTAGTTGCTTACAGCAAAAAAAGAGCATTAACAATAAACCAGCTTTACAGAGTTGATGTTTATCTGACCATTCCTTTCTCATTTATGTTACTGTTTATGAAGTTTTCTTTTAACGGTCTATAAGGATATGTCATCCCAAACTATTGTAATAAAACAGAGAATAAATGGATAGGCTGTCATGTAGAACTCCTCCTGGAGACAAATTTCAGTGACATAAATTGCTCTTGAATTACATTTATGCTGATATAATTTACCCCTAAAACATTCATTAAAAGGAACACAGCTATTCCAATTTCCCATTGCGTTTGGGCTGATTAATTTAAAAATGAAGCCATTTTATTCGAAAATGAAATGAGAACCCTTACAAATTCTGGCCCGCAATTGTTCTTTACTGATTAAGCAATTAAATGAAATGAGACGAGTGCCTACACAAGACAAGCACATTTTTTATGTGAATATGTATAAGGGGAACATTCGGTTATTTTCAGCTAAAATTTCAGTGATCAGATTTTTCATTCGGACGGTAGAACATTTTGTCCAGTTTCATTCAGTAAATAAAGGACCAGACATGTTGAAGCAGAACTTGATAACCCTATACAGGTATGGGATCCGTTATCTGGAAACCCATTATCCAGAAAGCTCCACAGTTTGGGAAGGCAATCTTGCATAGACTCCATTTTAATCAAATAACTAAATTTTTTAAAAGTGATTTCCTTTTTCTCTATAATAATAAAACAGTAACTTGTACTTCATCCAAACTAAGATATAATTAATCCTTATTGGAGGCAAAACAATCCTATTGGGTTTATTTAGGGGTTATTTAGTTTATTTAGGGGTTATTTACTAAACTCCAGGTGGGCTTTTTGGGGCAAACCTCAAATTTTTCGAGATTTATTAAAGCCGGATGCAGGAAAAAGCCAGAATCCGAAAATTTGCCATCTCAGACCTGTCTAAGGTTGTGTATAAGTCAATGGAAGATGTCCCTACCCTATTTTGAAGTTTCTGTGATCTGCACTGGAATTTGCCCAAAAATCCGACCATTTTGGACTTTTTGGGCAAAAATTGTAGCTTTTCGGGAAAAAGGCCAATAAAATTGAGCGATTCGGGGAAAAAACTCTGTAGAAAATTGAACGATTTTATCCAAACTGATTAAATCAAGCTTTTTAATAATAAAAAATTGGGTATGGGAGTTTGGTCGTGATTTTTTTAGTTTAATAATAATGAGATAAATTAGGATTTTAGTAAATAACCCTTTTAATATGACTATGAAGTTTTCAAAGTCGCCAGAAGTTGCCATCCTGCCAGCGATTAACATTCTAGCCTGTGGGAGGCAGTTCGGAGAGCTTAGTCGTCCCAATAGAAGAGGCAATTTATCTCCACTGTTATCCATTAAAAGGTTATCTCTATATTATGTATATAATAGCCCCTTAAGGGCACAGTCTCTCCCAGATGCTTTATTAATGATACGGTTTAACAAAACACCTGTCAATGTGTTCATTAGAATCAATTCACTTTATTTGGTTACCCAACTCTACAGTTGTCTCCTTTATCAATCAGTTCTACGTCTTCTACCCTCGACTTCTTGTGTCTGAGTTCATACAGTATTATGCAGGAACACTACTGCTCCACTACGTTATCCATAGTGAGTTCTCACCTGTGAGTGAGTAGTACAAGGTAACCAACTACATACTGTAAGTTATCCAGAAAGCTCCCACCATCTCCCATAGACTCCATTAAAACCAAATAATTCACATTTTTGAAAATGATTTCCTTTTTCTCTGTACTAATAAAACAGTAGCTTGTACTTGATCTATGTATAATATAATTCATCCTTATTGGAAGCAAAACCAGCCTATTGGGTTTATTTACATAATTTTCTAGTAGACTTAAGGTATGAAGATCCAAATTACAGAGAGAATCCTTATCCAGGTTGAGCATTCTGGATAACAGGTCCCATACCTGTTCATTACTACTGTGGCTTCAGGCTTGCGTGTTACTTAAAATACTCAAGTTTTCTTCATTTTGGCCAACCTCTCATCAGAAATGGCTTCCCAGAAAGCATCCACCAAAGCTTGGCAAAGTCTACTGTGATATTCCATTACACCTGCAAGGCAAGTGAACAGGATCCAATGAGGACAGTAGCACATAGGGACATCCCTAGAAATACATTGATAGTGAGACAAGGCAGACAGGTGGAATCAAATTGAAATGACTTATTTATCACTCATTATTATGTTCCTGAGTACAAGTTCCTGTTAGATCGTTCAGCCACTTGAAGCCCTGTATCAGCTAATACCCTGGGAGATCTGGAGATATTTCTCCTCTTTTGCAGCCCACTCAAGCTGTCAGTTTCAATCATTACTTTCATTTTCCTCCAGTTCTCTAATTGCTTTCACTTTTCCCTGAAAGTGCTGACATTTGACAAAACCACATCCTCCTTAGGAACAGCAGACTCTCACAAAAGTGCATAAAACACATTTCCCCTACTTTCTGGGTGATCAATTTTAATCTGTGTTCACATTTGCAACCCCCCCATCAGGTCATTTACTTTTAGACAACTCCTTAATGCTGTGGTTTGTGAAATCCTCCCATTACTTTTTTTAACCCTTTGTCTTCCAGTGGTCAGGAACTCTTATATTCATCTAACACAAGTAAACAAAACAAAGTCTTTTACCATTTCTAATTACACATCCTCTATGTTAGTCCTTCACCACAAGACTGCTCATTTTATTTCCATATCCCCTTTATTTCAAATGCTGAGGCTTCTTCTCCTGTCCAAAATTCGGTGTATTTCATATTTGGCTCTTACCAGGTCAGAAACTTCCTGGGCTCAAAACAGGGACTTGTTGTTTCCTGGCCGCTGCTCCTCCTACTTGAGCCACAGGAGGCAGAGTTGCATCAGCCTGACACTGACAAACTATAATCTGTGATTCTGCCTCCATGTTAATATCCTCTGGTCAAAGTCCATTTGTGGGTAATTGCTCATTCTTGATCATTATAGAAGATTTAAGAGAATACCACGACAACATGTATGTTGCAGGTGGGGATCTTACCCCTTTTATTTAAAGTGACCACCAGTGCATCACTTGGATGCACAGGTGGTCACTTTAAAGTGATACTGTCATGGGAAAAAAAATTTTTTCAAAATTAATCAGTTAATAGTGCTGCTCCAGCAGAATTCTGCACTGAAATCCATTTCTCAAAAGAGCAAACAGATTTTTTTATATTCAATTTTGAAATCTGACATGGGGCTAGACATATTGTCAATTTCTCAGCTGCCTCAAGTCATGTGACTTGTGCTCTGATAAACTTCAATCACTCTTTACTGCTGTACTGTAAGTTGGAGTGATATCACCCCCCTCCCTTCCCCCCCCCCCACAGCAGCCAAACAAAAGAACAATGGGAAGGTAACCAGATAACAGCTCCCTAACACCAGATAACAGCTGCCTGTAACACTCAATAGTAAAAACCCATGTCTCGCTGAGACACATTCGGTTACAGAAGGAAAAACAGCAGCCTGCCAGAAAACATTTCTCTCCTAAAGTGCAGGCACAAGTCACATGACCAGGGGCAGCTGGGAAATTGACAAAATGTCTAGCCCCATGTCAGATTTCAAAATTGAATATAAAAAAATCTGTTTGCTCTTTTGAGAAATGGATTTCAGTGCAGAATTCTGCTGGAGTAGCTCTATTAACTGATGCATTTGAAAAAAACATGTTTTCTGATTACAGGACCCCTTTAAATAAAAGGGGTAAGCTCCCCACCTGCAACATAAACGGTGTTTTGCTATTCTATTAAATCTTCTACATTGTACTGACGAGTGCTGACCGTCTAGAGAGGTCTGCACCACCAGGGCAGGAAGCATTGTGGAAAGGGTGAGAGGTGCGGTTCATCTACACACAGCTAGGGATGTCGCGGACTGTTCGCCCGCGAACTAGTTCGCGCGAACATCGGGTGTTCACGTCCGCCGAATGTTCGCGAACGTCGCGCGACGTTCGCCAATTTGGGTTCGCCATAGATGGCGCTTATTTTTGACCTCTCACCCCAGACCAGCAGATACATGGCAGCCAATCAGGAAGCTCTCCCTCCTGGACCACCCCCACACCCCCTGGACCACTCCCCTTCCATATATAAACTGAAGCCCTGCAGCGTTTTTTCATTCTGCCTGTGTGTGCTTGGAAGAGCTAGTGTAGGGAGAGAGCTGTTAGTGATTTGAGGGACAGTTGATAGTAACTTTGCTGGCTAGTAATCTACTTGATACTGCTCTGTATTGTAGGGACAGAACTCTGCAGGGATTTGAGGGACATTTTAGGTTAGGTAGCTTTGCTGGCTAGTAATCTACCTTCTACTGCAGTGCTCTGTGTGTAGCTGCTGTGGGCACTGCTTCTGATCTCTCATCTGCTGACTGCTGCCTGTAACCCAATAGTCCTTGTAAGGACTGCTTTTATTTTCTTTTTTGTTTTTTTACTTTGCTAGTTGCTACTATAAGAGCCCAGTGCTATTAGTCTAGCTGTGTTGGGGTGGGGAGTGGGACTGGTGTGCTGCTCCTAGTAGTTCAGCACCAACCAGAGTAATTTTTTTTTTTTTAATATATATATATATTTTTTTATTTTACTTATCTCACTGTTCTTTAACGTGTCCAGTGCTGTTTGCTGTTCTTCATAGTAGTGCACCAATAGTAGTGCACTTGCAGGCATTATTTGCCTAGTGTGTTCTTCAAACAACGGCCACCTAGCTGTGTGAGCTTGTTCACATTCTGTCTAAATATCAATAATAATACCGTCTCCAGAAACACCACCCGAGTAAAGTTTTTCAAGCAGCAATAATATATTCCGTATCCACTGCTGTAGTGTATACGTTGACCTTGCAGGCATTGTTTCAATTTGTTTGCCCAGTGTGTTCTTCATTTTTCAAACAACGGCCAGCTAGCTGTGTGAGCTTGTTCACATTCTGTCTTAATATCAATAATAATACTGTCTCCAGAAACACCACCTGAGTGACGTTTTTCAAGCAGCAATAATATATTCCGTATCCACTGCTGTAGTGTATACGTTGACCTTGCAGGCATTGTTTCAATTTGTTTGCCCAGTGTGTTCTTCATTTTCAAACAACGGCCAGCTAGCTGTGTGAGCTTGTTCACATTCTGTCTAAATATCAATAATAATACCGTCTCCAGAAACACCACCTGAGTGACGTTTTTCAAGCAGCAATAATATATTCCGTATCCACTGCTGTAGTGTATACGTTGACCTTGCAGGCATTGTTTCAATTTGTTTGCCCAGTGTGTTCTTCATTTTCAAACAACGGCCACCTAGCTGTGTGAGCTTGTTCACATTCTGTCTAAATATCAATAATAATACCGTCTCCAGAAACACCACCTGAGTGACGTTTTTCAAGCAGCAATAATATATTCCGTATCCACTGCTGTAGTGTATACGTTGACCTTGCAGGCATTGTTTCAATTTGTTTGCCCAGTGTGTTCTTCATTTTCAAACAACGGCCACCTAGCTGTGTGAGCTTGTTCACATTCTGTCTAAATATCAATAATAATACCGTCTCCAGAAACACCACCTGAGTGACGTTTTTCAAGCAGCAATAATATATTCCGTATCCACTGCTGTAGTGTATACGTTGACCTTGCAGGCATTGTTTCAATTTGTTTGCCCAGTGTGTTCTTCATTTTCAAACAACGGCCACCTAGCTGTGTGAGCTTGTTCACATTCTGTCTAAATATCAATAATAATACCGTCTCCAGAAACACCACCTGAGTGACGTTTTTCAAGCAGCAATAATATATTCCGTATCCACTGCTGTAGTGTATACGTTGACCTTGCAGGCATTGTTTCAATTTGTTTGCCCAGTGTGTTCTTCATTTTTCAAACAACGGCCACCTAGCTGTGTGAGCTTGTTCACATTCTGTCTTAATATCAATAATAATACCGTCTCCAGAAACACCACCTGAGTGACGTTTTTCAAGCAGCAATAATATATTCCGTATCCACTGCTGTAGTGTATACGTTGACCTTGCAGGCATTGCTTGCCCAGTGTGTTCTTCATTTTTCAAACAACGGCCACCTAGCTGTGTGAGCTTGTTCACATTCTGTCTTAATATCAATAATAATACCGTCTCCAGAAACACCACCTGAGTGACGTTTTTCAAGCAGCAATAATATATTCCGTATCCACTGCTGTAGTGTATACGTTGACCTTGCAGGCATTATTTGCCCAGTGTGTTCTTCATTTTCAAACAACTGCCACCTAGCTGTGTGAGCTTGTTCACATTCTGTCTAAATATCAATAATAATACCGTCTCCAGAAACACCACCTGAGTTGTTGTTGTTGTTGTTTTAAAAACAAATGCAAGGCAAAGGCAGGCCGCCACGCAGAGGCACTAGGGGCCGTGCTGCTATGCTATCCTGTGGCCCTAGGAAATTGCCCAGTTTTACAAAGGCAATTACCCTGAACTCCCAAAATGCTGAAGAGGTAGTTGACTGGCTTACACAGCACACCCCATCCTCTACCGTTTCTAACTTTGCCACAACATCCTCATCCTCCTCTGCTATGGGCACCCCACGTAACACTTCCTCCACCACCGGCACCCCTTCTTCACTGGAGTCAGAGGAGTTATTTACACATGAGTTTTTTGAACTGAGTGATGCGCAACCATTATTGGCAGAAGAAGATGAAGGAGATGAGGACGTTACACCAGATATAATTCTGGCAGACAACACAACAGAGATGGACATAATGAGTGATGAGGAGGTCCCCGCTGCTGCTTCCTTCTGTGAGCTGTTAGAAGAAATTGATGCATCTGAGGAGAATGATGATGAGGAGATTGATGTTTTGTGGGTGCCCAGTAGAAGAGAGCAAGAGGAGGATAGTTCAGATGGAGAGACGGAGAGTCAGAGAGGCAGGAGGAGAATAAGACTTAGAAGAAGCAGGGAGGACAGCTCGCAGGGAACAGTAGGGCAACAACATGTATCCCCACCTGTGGTCAGCCGGCCAACGCACCCGCCATTGCCGCCAACTTCTACTGTTACCGCCAGATTGCCAGCTTCAAATAGGTCAGCAGTGTGGGATTTTTTTAATGTGTGTGCCTCTGACAAAAGCGTTGTAATTTGCAATGAGTGCAGTCAGAAACTGAGTCTTGGGAAGCCCAACACCCACATAGGTACAACTTCTATGCGAAGGCACATGAACGGCAAGCACAAAGCACTATGGGAGCAAAACCTCAAAGGCAGCAGACAAACTAAAAGCCACCCTCCTTCTGGTCCAGCATCTTACTGCTCTACCTCTGCTGTCCTTGACCCGTCTGAACCACCCTCCACTCCGCCTTCCACCTTGACCACCAGTTCCCAGTCATCTGCCCCCAGCCAAGTTTCTGTGAGGGCCATGTTTGAAGAAGCTAATGTCTGCGAGTCACCCCCTTGCCCGGCGTCTGACAGCTGGCTTGTCTGCACTCTTAGCCCGCCAGCTTTTACCATACCAGCTGGCGGACTCTGAGGCCTTCCGCAAATTTGTAGCAATTGGGACACCGCAGTGGAAGGTACCCAGCCGCAATTTTTTCTCCAAGAAGGGAATACCACACCTGTACCACCATGTGCAGAGCCAAGTCACCGCATCTCTGTCACTTAGTGTTGGGGCAAAGGTCCATATGACTACTGACGCATGGTCCTCCAAGCATGGTCAGGGCAGGTATGTCACCTACACTGCCCACTGGGTGAACTTGCTTATGGCTGGGAAGCAGGGAATGCGTGGCTCAACAACAACAGTGGAGTTGGTGTCACCGCCACAGATTGCACGCGGTTCTGCCACCACCTCTACTCCTCCTTCGCTCTCTACCTCGTCTTCTTCCTCTGCTTCCTCCTCCTCTGCTGCTGGGTCCTCCTCCTCCACATCTGTGCACCCCCAGCTCCCCCTAGGCTATTCGACGTGCCAGGTACGCCGTTGTCATGCGGTCTTGGGGATGACGTGCCTGGAAAGCAGAAACCATACCGGATCTGTACTCCTGTCATCTCTGCAGTCACAGGCCGATCGGTGGCTGACCCCACACCAACTGAAGATCGGAAAAGTGGTGTGTGACAACGGAAGAAATCTGTTGGCAGCACTGAGACTGGGCAATTTAACACATGTGCCCTGCATGGCACATGTTCTGAATTTAATAGTCCAACGTTTTATCTCGAAGTACCCAGGATTCCAGGACATTCTCAGGCAGTCCAGGAAGGTGTCGGCCCATTTCAGACGTTCCTACACAGCCATGGCACGCCTTGCTGACATTCAGCAGCGGTACAACATGCCAGTCAGGCGTTTAATTTGCGACAGCCAGTCTCGCTGGAATTCAACGCTCCTCATGTTTGAACGTCTGCTGCAACAACAAAGAGCCGTCAATGAATACCTGTTTGAACTGGGTGGTAGGACTGGATCTGCAGAGCTGGGGATTTTTTTCCCCCGTTACTGGGTGCTTATGCGCGATGCCTGCAGGCTCATGCGCCCTTTTGAAGCGGTTACAAACATGGTCAGTCGCACCGAAGGCACCATCAGCGACCTAATACCCTTTGCTTTCTTCCTGGAGCGTGCCGTGCGACGAGTGACAGATGAGGCTGTAGACCAGCGTGACGAGGAGCAGGAAGCGCACGATTTCTGGTCGGAATCACCAGAACGAACCCAGGCACCTGCTGCAACGCAGGGAGAGGTGTCAGAAGTGGAGTCAGAGGAGGAAGGTGGCTTTGTGGAGGAGGAGGACCAACAGGAGCAGGCTTCCCAGGGGGCTTGTGGTGACCGTTTGGGGACCCCTGGTCTTGTACGTGGCTGGGGGGAGGAGACCGTGGATGATGTAGTCCTTGATAACGAGGAAGCGGAGATGGATACCTCTGCATCCAACCTTGTGAGAATGGGGTCTTTCAAGCTGTCATGCCTGTTGAAGGACCCCCGTATCAAGAGGCTTAAGGAGAAGGACCTGTACTGGGTCGCAACGCTACTAGACCCTCGGTACAAGCATAAAGTGGCAGAAATGTTACCAACGTACCACAAGTCCGAAAGGATGCTGCATTTACAAACCAGCCTGCAAAACATGTTGTACAATGCTTTTAAGGGTGATGTCACTTCAGGAACTCATCAACATTCCAGGGGCAGAGGTGCCAGTAATCCTGCCACGAGCGCACCTGCAAGGACAATGCACTTTGGCCACTCTGTAACGTCAGACATGCAAAGGTTTTTCAGTCCAAGGCAGCGCCAGAACCCTTCGGGATCCACCCTCAAAGAACGCCTCGACCGGCAGGTAGCGGACTACCTGGCATTAACTGCAGATATCGACACTCTGAGGAGCGATGAACCCCTGGACTACTGGGTGCGCAGGCTTGATCTGTGGCCAGAGCTGTCACAATTTGCCATGAACCTCTTGTCTTGCCCCGCCTCAAGTGTCCTCTCAGAAAGGACCTTCAGTGCAGCAGGAGGGATTGTAACTGAGAAGAGAACTCGCCTAGGTCACAAAAGTGTGGATTACCTGACCTTTATTAAAATGAACGAGGCATGGATCTCGGAGGGTTACTGCACGCCGGAAGACTTGTTCTGACTCCCCATGCAGCTGTCCTTCTCTGCACGCCGCATGACTCCACACACAGCTGTCCTTTAGCGTCCTCCTCCCTCCGCCACCGTTACAAACTAGGGTGCAAACCCTACTGGTTTCATTTTAATCAAAACTTTTTGGACAGGTAAATCCTGAGTTTTTCTGGCCTCTGTGCTTCAGTGGCTGCGACAAAAAAAATTACTATTTTTAGCATTTATGTGGCATATTTTTTCTGGTCTCTGTGCTTCAGTGGCTGCGACCAAAAAAAATTCATATTTTCAGCATTTATATGGCATATTTTTTCTGGCCTCTGTGCTTCAGTGGCTGCGACAAAAAAAATGACTATTTTTAGCATTTATATGGCATATTTTTTCTGGCCTCTGTGCTTCAGTGGCTGCGACAAAAAAAATGACTATTTTCAGCATTTATATGGCATATTTTTTCTGGCCTCTGTGCTTCAGTGGCTGCGACAAAAAAAATGACTATTTTTAGCATTTATATGGCATATTTTTTCTGGCCTCTGTGCTTCAGTGGTTGCGACCAAAAAAAATTCATATTTTCAGCATTTATATGGCATATTTTCTCTGGCCTCTGTGCTTCAGTGGCTGCGACCAAAAAAAATTCATATTTTCAGCATTTATATGGCATATTTTTTCTGGCCTCTGTGCTTCAGTGGCTGCGACAAAAAAAAATTATATTTTTAGCATTCATATGGCATATTTTTTCTGGCCTCTGTGCTTCAGTGGCTGCGACAAAAAAAATTCATATTTTCAGCATTTATATGGCATATTTTTTCTGGCCTCTGTGCTTCAGTGGCTGCGACAAAAAAAACATAATTTTTCAGGAAAGTACACATGCCTAATTTTTCAGGGTTCTGCAACAGTGGCAAAATCGCATCTTTTATGGTCACCGCAGGTGATCAATAAAGTAGACCAAAACTGGGCCCACACTGCAGAATCAGTGTTTTTTTGGTTCACTTCACTGTACATTGAATTACCTCTGCCTGACCGTGCACGTGCGCACAAGCACGGTGACTGCTAAACACACCACTACAGAAATATTGCCACCAACAGGACGAACATCCTGGAGGTGACAAGCTCAACTAGTAATTAAAAACTATTATTTGCTCACTTGACGGTATCATTCATGAAAGCTCTTTGCGTTTTTTTGCGTTGCAGTAAGCGCCGCGTTTTGTCTTTGCGTGTGAACAGGCTGTAACCTTTACACGACTTGATTGGCATGTAGACGCCGGACGTTTTAAAGCAGTTTATTACACAAGTTTAGAAATGTAGTGTGATTTCTGCCCTTTACAGCACAAAACGCAGCGCTGTGTCAACAATGTATTTTTTAGATACATTTTTGCCCTTGATCCCCCTCTGGCATGCCACTGTCCAGGTCGTTGCACCCTTTAAACAACTTTAAAATCATTTTTCTGGCCAGAAATGTCTTTTCTAGCTTTTAAAATTCGCCTTCCCATTGAAGTCTATGGGGTTCGCGACGTTCGCGAACCGTTCGCATTTTTGACGCAAGTTCGCGAATATGTTCGCGAACATTTTTTCCGACGTTCGCTACATCCCTACACACAGCACCTCTTCATTATTGATCATTAGCCATTCTGCCAACTCCAAGCCGAAAGTTCCTGTGATCTGGTGCCTTCTCCGGTTCCTGCTCTTACCCTTGTACCTGAGACAGAGTTCCTGATCCTGCTCTTGTTCCCATAAGTCCTGTTCCTGTTCTTGTCCACCATTATCTGACCTCCTGGTTTTGACCTTAAGATGGCCATAGACGCAACGATCTGATCGTACGAATCGAGGATTCATACTCTTTCCGGTCCATGTGTGGAGAGTCCCGACATTTTTCATCCGGTGGAGATCGGTCGTTTGGTCGATCGGACAGGTTAAAAGATTTCTGTCGGCTACGGTAATATCTCTGCGTGTGTTGCCGATCATACGATTTTTTTCAGAGGGAACTGTCACTAGCTTTGGTTGGACATAACTTTCGTACGATTGCTGTCAGGGGCAGAACATCGGCTGATCTGTTCTTTTGTACTTTATATGATTGGAATGGTTAGTGGCAGGTCGGGAGATGGGGAAGTCCGATCGTACGTTGGTTCTGTACATTTGCCGCCCACCCTTGACCTTCGTCCTGTTATACAGATTTCATTCTTGCTGCCAGCCCTGACCTTCAGCCTGTTACAAAGACTTGTTTTTTTGCTATCTGTCCTGCATTTTCATTTTTTCTTTAATAAATATCACAAAACTTGCAGTTCTTGTAAGCAGTGTGTTACTCGGCACATAGGTTCTGTACAAACCAGCACTTATTCCTAACAACCCATACACCCCAGATACTGGGGGTAACATGTTCATGATGTAACACATTGAACATTAATACCTATCTCTGGTTTATGTGTCATATGTTTGTTTGTGTACCCTCATCCCAGTCCTACAAATCTATGTTTCCAAGATTTCATTTACATTTCTCAAAGATTTGGGAGACTGGAGATGGAGAGTCAAAAGCCAAGTATTTAAAGCTATTTTCAGCACTGGAGAACTGAGCTATAAAGGCAAGTGTGATAAGGTGAAAAATTTGCGAAACGCATTGAAGTCAATGAGCGTCAAAATAATTTTGCCACGCGACAATTTCGACGCGATTGACATTTTTCATTGGCGTGACTATTTTGCCCAAATGCATTTGGGCGTTCAAATAATTTTGACGCGAGTCAATTTATACGCGCACAGCAATTTTTTCTTTTGTCGCAGTTTTGCAAAAACATTCTCATGCCAGTGAAACACAGAGTTTGCCACGAATTCATGCCTAGCAAATTAATTCTCAAATCACTAGTTCTCGGGTCTTATTGGGTCTGTCTCTTTGGTAGACAATTCAATTACCAACTTGTGTTTGATCCGTAGGGTAAAAAAAATCGCTGTCAACACACAGTGTCACACTGGGGTGCCTGGGGCTGCTGTCTCAGGGGGCACCCACACCACCCCCTGGGCCCCCCAGCCGCAAAGCCTCCCCTCCTCCCCCCAGCCTCCGGCCCCCAGCATCCCACCTCCACCTTTTCCTTCAGGTCTGGGCAGCGACTGGAGCCAGGGAGGAGGTTGGGAAAGTGGCAGTGCTTCAAGAAGGGAGCGGGACTGGGCCGGTCCACGAGAGCTTGTGCCCACTGGATAATTTCCTTGTGTCCCACCGGCCCAGTCCATCCCAGTATACACATATAAAAAACACTCAATGCAAACATATACCTACAAAGAACTAAACCCAGTGCTAACCATTGTGCCACCAAGAGGCCCATCATCTTTAGCATCTTTATTCCCATTTGGCACTGACCAAATATACTCTGCTCAAGGCAGTATTCTTTAACAATGATTACCTTGTTAGTTAATAATGGTGTGTGGGCACTGGGATATAAATGAACTTGTCAACCCAGAAGGGACAGACATTGAATAAATATGAATCCTATACCAGTAGCACCATGACTAATACGGCCCAACTGCTCCTTTGAAAGGTTCGATAAAATCAGCGCTCATTGATTGACATAAGGCTAGGAATAGATTAACACCGTGTGAAATAATTTAGTAACCTACCATGTCCAGGCGAAAATGACATTTCAACGGCTTTCAACCATTGCTAAATTGTTACAGGTTGTGGTACTGTAGTTTTCCTTTAATTGTGCCCATATTGATCTAGGCATGACTTACAAAGAACTTCTGCAAAATGCCGTTCATTAGGGCAAAAATTCCTCTCTGACTAATTCTTTATGCTGGAGTCAATATATAGATTTGTATGCCCTGCAGAATAAAGGCAATCTTCCCCTCACAGTGGTTTTTTTTTTTTTTTGTGTATTACCGAGACTTTCTTTAAAAGCAAAATCAATTTCCTTTTGTATACACTTCTCCTTTTGTAACATTTTTTTATGAAAATAATTAGAAAAACAGATGTCTGAGTGCTGCCGAGGCTTCTTGCTGTATCCACACCCAGTTTCCTGCTTTGCAGCTCGTTAGAAGGAGACCTGCCTCCCACTATTTAACATTTCTGCCTTGGGGTCTTCCTGATGGAAATATAAATGGCGCTTCTGTAAATGTCATCTTGTTGCAGACACTAGAAAAGGACCAGTGAATGAATAACCAGGTGGAAAGAGAGGATGTTGTGTACAACCAGAATGGTAGAAATCTCATATGTTATAGATTTACAAGGGAAACTCTTTTTGGCATAGCAGCAAAGCTAAAACTAACTTATACAAATGATGTCTACCCTCGAGACGCACTGCAATACAAGGTGGAGCCCCATGGAAAACCTTTGCTGTGTTGCACCTCCTTGTCAGTGTGCAGGTCACTAGCCAAAAGCAAAACCCACTTAGTCACACTTTAGTGCAAAGAGGGCCACTTGGAAGCCATCTTTTGGTTCTGGTTGTGACTTGCAGTGACTAGTGATGGACAAATAAATTTCCGCATTTCGTCACCAGCAAATAAATTCATAAAAAGACAAAAAATTCAAATTCACTTGTGAAAAATCCGACATGACAAAAGATTGTCAGAATAGGAGCGCGCATAAAATTGCATCAAAATTATTCGGACGCCTGTTGGCTTCAATACGTTTGGACAAAATAGTTGCGCGTCTAAAAATTGTCACTCACGTCAAAATTGTTGCGCGTCAAAATTATTTTGACGCCCCATTGACTTCAATGTGCTTCGCAAATTTTTTGCCGTTTGTGAATTTTTTCGGCACAGATTCACCCATCACTAACAGTGACTCTGAGTAGCTTTGCACAGGTATTGGACCTATTATCCGGAATCATCGGGACCTGGATAACGGGTCTTTCCGTAATTTGGATCTTGACACCTTAAGTCTACTAGAAAATCATATAAACATTAAATAAACCCAATAGGCTGGTTTAGCTTCCAATAAGGATTAATTATATCTTAGTTTAGATCAACTACAAGCTACTATTACAGAGAAAAAGGAAATTTTTTAAAATTTTGGATTATTTGATTATAATGGATTCTATGGGAGACGGCCTTTCCGTAATTCCGAACTTTCTGGATAACGGGTTTCCGGATAACGGATCCCATACCTGTATTGGAATAGCATAAAAATTTTCTCCCCAGCACTATCATACACAAACAAAACCACCTATGTGCCTCCAAGCATCCTTTCCGCCTAAATACAGCACTGCTGGACTTTAGTGGATGGTCTTGAGAACACTGATGTTCGCAAAATTAAACTTAGTGAGCAGAGAAGAGTCAGCTGATGTTTCTTTGGTCAAATCTAAGAAGAGCAAAACTTTCCTCTTCTCACAAACGTAAGACAATGTCCAGCAGGACAAGCAGATGGCACTGTTTTTTTCAGATCCATTATATTAGTATAAAAACTGCTAATATCTTGAAAAGTAAAGTGCCAAAGTGCTCATAGGAGTAGTTCATTTGTTTTCGGTGTTTACATTTGCCTTTAAAGGGCAAGTCAGCTCCAAAATAAAAAGTTGCCTACTAAAGAAACCCTCATTCTGAGCAACTTTTCAATATACATATTCAGTGCTTTTAAAGTTAATTGTAAAAACAATTGCTAATGAAAGCAGCCTTTGCTTTACTCCTGGTTGTTACTTCATAAACAATGTTGCAAAAGTCTTAGTTCCCCAGCAAAGAAAGTTCTGTTAATCAGCTGCCTTGTCTTACATTGTATCAACAGTCTGAGCCACCAGTGCAGAGAATAGAAAGGGACGAACTGCTTTCAATAGCAATACAGATACAAATAACTTTTAAATTACAGAAAATTAATGTATATTGCAAAGTTTTTACAAATTATGTTTTCTTTTATTAGGCAAAACATGATTTTTGGGTTGACATTCCCTTTAAAGTTCTTCAGAATATTTTGACAAATGGGGCCTCTGTTTACTGTCTAATTTTAAATCATCTCTGCTTGTTGTATTGTTTATTGACTGGCACAATTTGGAAATTCTTGCTATGCCACCACCAGGACCCAATATTCTGGTAAATATTGAAAGCTGGGGTGGTGCTGCTGATTCTGGTTAGGACTAAGAAGATTGGGGGGTATAGCACCTAAAATATGGTGTTTTGGAAGAAAAAAATTGATATCCCTAACATATTGGGTCCTGGAGGTGGCAGAGAGTATATGGTCTTTGACAACCCCGCAGCCACTAAAATAGCCACAGTGAATTGCATGACAAATACCATTTATTAAAGGACCTTGCATCAACATGAGCTTTTTGCACTTCTATACAGTTGCACCAGGCATCACTCAGTCCTTCCCATCTCCTGTTTTTTTTATATTGAAACCCAATGTGCTTTTCACCCATGAAAAAGTGCAAAAAAAGCAAAAAGTGCAACAAGGGTGCAATGACTTAGTTTAAAAAAAATTCCCAGGGTCACCCGGTAAAAAAGGCGCTACCGAGTTTCTTCAGACTCCCCTTTGCTGAAGCGAAGCGAGTCCCTTTATCACCGACCTCCCTGGCCAAAAGTCCTGCAGGAAGGGTTCCTTTCTCCTTCACCCTCAAGCCAAAAGGCAATAAGAAGTCAGGAACACCAGTGGTCCTCTAATGTAGACAAGACATCTTTGTGCCCTCTTCTGGGCCGGGATTTCAGGAGGAGAAGGAGCCTAATGACCACACATCTCCCCCCTAGAGGGTGTAACCCAAGGGTTACAACACATGATTCTAAAAATGCTCAAAAAAAAGGTAAACAGTGCTGTGTGACTCACAAGGGGATACAAGAATAAATGGGATAAATCCTGGAGCAACCACCACCTTTGAATCGACCACAAAGGTCAACAAAATAGGGTGCACACATCCCCCTCATAATGATCATTGTCAATGACACTCGGGTAATTTATGAAATTTTCAGCACAATTAAATGCATTATTAGTAATTGCATCAGGCACAGCTTCCCCTGACCACCCAGGGTTGCCACCTTTGTAGGCCTCATGGTTCGGCCAGTGTTGAGGTGGGACTGGGACGTTTCTGAGCAGACCGGGTGGTGTCACGGGGCGGGGCAATGATGTGACGGTGGTGATTGTCTGATTGCTGTGTCAATCTAGAAGAATCCTGTCTGGTTTTCCTAATCTGGAATCTGAAATTTTGACCCGGGCAGCCTTTCTGAAAGCTGGGCTATCTGGGTCAAAATCAAACAGATGGCAACCCTATGGTGAACCTATGAGAAAATTGCTGAATTTTGAGCAAAAAATATGGAGATTATGTCTAGGATTGCCACCCGGCCGGTATTTTGCCGGCCTAGCCGGTAAAATACCTGCCAAGGCCGGGGCCGGTATAATAAATTTACCGGCAATGTAGCTGCCGGTAAATTTGTAATACGATCAAAAGCCCCCAATCTCCTGCAAATTAACTTTTTTTTTGCCTCTTCTAGAGTCCGTGGGTCTCCGTCGTGTGGCCACGCCCCTTTTGATGTCACGTCCGCCTCTTTTGACGTCACATCCCGCCCATTTGAGGCCCCGCCCCCCAGCAGCCGGTAAAAATTTTTATAAAAGGTGGCAACCCTAATTATGTCTGAAATTACACTTTTCACAATGCGGTGCAGTTGATTATGCCTCTTAAAGGAAAACTAAAGCTTAACCAAATAAGTAGCTAGAAATGTTGTGCTTCTGTACCAGCCCAAGGCAACCACAGCCCTTTAGCAGTAAAGATCTGTGTCTCCAAAGATGCCCCAGTAGCTCCCCATCTTCTTTTCTGCTGATTCACTGCACATGCTCTGTGCTGCTGTCACTTACTGAGCTTAGGGACCCACTCACAATTTTAGGGTTTATTTCTCCTTTAAACTGTAACCCTGCAGCACCTTGGCCGTGCAGTTACCCTCCAATAATGGGATTCTTTGGTATATAATAAGCCTAATGTAGCGTGAGCTCCGCAGATATATCCGTTAACCAGGTGAACTGAATTTCTGCTTCCGTATTACCATAATCACCGCCGCTCTGTTTTAAAAAAATCTGGAGAGAGAAAAAAAGGAAACATTTTTAAAAGATGTAATAGAGAAAGCTTTGTAAGTCCCAGAAACCCACATATATGACATGCAATGTTTTGCATTCTGCTATTTAATAGCTCATTGGGGATTCATAACTAATGGCGCCTATATCTGTGCTTTTGTCATTTCTGTGAGGTTTGGGCAAATGTAACGTGGGGGTGTGTGGGGGGGGGGTCTGTCATCCTCGCCAGCCTCGTAGATTTAATATAATGAAAACTCTCAGCTGGACCCTTTTATTTAAAAGCTTTCTCTGCACTTCTTGGTCTATTAAAAAGGTTAGCGAGAAAAAAAGGCATTTTAGAAAATATTTGAGTCTGCTGTATGCAATTACTTAATCAGAAAGCCTCAGACTGAAGTGTTATTTGCAGAGGAATAATAGGGGCGACATTGTTTCCAAAATAAATGGGAGACATTAGCCAATTGTGTGGTTCAGATTAGAATGCTTAATTAACTTGCCTGGTAGAATGCACTATAGAACGGCAGGCTTATTAACAGCATCCAAGTGCTCCTGGAACGATCTTTATACTGAAACAGAAGGTAAATCAGGCTTGTTTTATTACGATACATGCAATATATTTTTAACGAGCTCACATTTAGGAAGGCCTTGATGTTTCAATTAATGTGTCAAGTCCAAAAACCCTTTGGGCAAGTCTCTTAACGTGCCTGCATCTCGGGACAAGGCCACAAGAGGTCCCTGTTGTGCACCAGCAAGCTACCGCACCATGGGGAAATGTGTTTGCCCAGGTCTAGTAACCCATAGCAACCAATCAGGTAATCAGTAAATGTTGCAATTTAATAACTTCACCCCATAGTGTTGCCTTAGAAGATTTGGGGCAGGTAAGGTAAGTGTCAGAAGGCTAAATGCCAGTTCCAAAACTTGGGGGTAACTCATGTGAGGAATTGAGGTGCAACACCAAGGTTATAACTATACATTGAGCCAGCAAAAAGTATATGAAAAGTTACCTATTAGACTGGAGAAACAGTGAGCAGAAATGGAGACTAAGATGGGGAAAGTACTGTAACTACAGAGGAAGCAGACCCTGCGGCTGGAGGGGAAACCAGAAGATATAGGAACCCCATAAGGACCTAATTAATATTCAGTTTCAATAAATATTGCTAAAACAAGTCAGCCTCTAGACATTTTGGTGGGCCTAAAAATAATTTGCTGTGAGGCCCAATAATATTGCCTCTGTACTGGGCATCTGATATCGACTCGAGGGGCAAACAGCAGTACCTACGGGCAGCAAGAGGTCAACCGGCAGGATAGATCATGATGATCAAGGTGATGGAGAAGACCTAAAAGCTCCTATGAATTTATAATTTAACTTGTATGCTCAACAAGTTAAATTTGGGATGCCAACTGTCTGATTTTTCAGGGGGCTGCGCAGTTCAAAACATTCACCCCAGTTTTCAACGTTTAGAAAATGGTAGAAATCCAGCTAATAGCATCCAAGCAGCACAGTAACCCCAACCATGATGTAATAACTCCACCCTAATATGTCATGACCCCACCCACAACATCACTGGCCACACCCCTGACATCGCTGCACCCGCCATCAGAAAAACGTTTTTTTGAGACTCACCATGTAAACGAGGAGGTCCAGGTGCCCTGCCCTGAGCCTTCAGTTTAAGGGAGCGGATATCACTGTGTTGTTTGTGGAGGAGGCACTCAAAGAGTAATCCTCCAGGCACTTACAGTTAAAAAAAAGTATTTATTGAAGTGCAAGCATTGATTACAGCCTTATGCGTTTTGTATTCTCACAACACTTAATCATAGGCTGCACCCACCCCTGATGTCATCGGCACGCCCCTTTATGGAGGGGCAAATGGTGATCCTCAGTTAAATGCAAATACCAATGTACTGTAATCCATAGCAACCAATCCCAGGCTTCCTTTCATTATCATGGCAGCATTAGGCCAACCAAAGCGTTTCGCTGTTTGGTTGCAATGGGTGCACTGTACTAAATGAGCCTCACTGGGCAGATACATTACCTTTCTTCTCTCTCCCCTCCCCCATCTTTTTTTCTTTCCTAAACCTTTTCAGATGAATTTCACATTATCCTCCCAAGTGAACGAGCAAATATGACTTTCATTGAAATCCTGTAACTCTGCTGAATTCATTTTAATTTGCCAATATCATTTTCTTTTTTTGGTTTTAGGTTACTGTCTTTTAACGGAATTATTCCGTATCCCAAACAGCCCAACAGATGGTGTATCACTTTAGGTATCTAATCTATCACGTTCCCCAATTGCTTGCAGTTCAATCACAGATGCCTGTGCCCAGCTCCCTAGTAATGAATTCACAACAGATTTTTTTAGCTGATTATTTCGCCTCTGGAGTTGCCGCGCTGCCGTTAGAACGGAGGCTTTTTTAGAGCTTTCCAGTCTCCTGGTTTCTTATTATCTTTAATATGATATTCATTACAAACTACTTTTACTGTTGAATAGGATGGAATTTAATTCTTCTCTACAAAAAGAAAAACAGGCTGCTTCCATGCACTTCTAACTGTATTAGGCCCTTTTAGGAAAGGGGCAAAGTTTCTGGGCACAAACTTCTTTACAGGAGGAGCAACTAGAGAAACAGCAGACCCTGCAGCTGCAGAACTGCCCAGACATGAAAATAGCTCATGGCAAACCCTTACGGCAAAGACACACGTGGAGATTCGGGGAGATTTAGTCCCCCTGGCGACAAACCGCCTCCTCTTTGGGCGACTAATCTCCCCGAACTGCCTTCCCCCAGGCTAGAATCGAATTCGCCGGTGGGATGGCACTCATAGCAATTTGGTTTCTGAAGTTGCCCAAAGTTTCTCCTTGAGGCAACTTCAGGCTACTTTGGAAAAACAACGCACTCCGAGTGCCATCCTGCTGGCGATTTAGATTCAAGCCAGGGGGAAGGCAGTTCAGGGAGATTAGTCGCCCGAAGAAGAGCCGATTTGTCGCCGGGCGACTAATCTCACCAAATCTCCACATGTGTCTGTGCCCTTACTAAGGAGAAGTTTCAATACATATTGGTAAAATAGATCAACCTCTGGGTGTTTTGGGGACATATAGTATAAATAAGGTATTCTTTGCTTTCCCTCATTCAGTTTTACTATATGACATGGATGGAGCTTGTTATTTGGAATGAAAGAACGAATGTTGGATTGGTTCAAATTAAACCCTCAATAGCAATGATTAGTAAATTCTTGCAGAACCGGATTTGTTGAACTTTGACCCAAAGCTTGAAGGGGTTGTTCTTCTTTGAGTTTAACTTTGAGTATGATGTAGCGAGCGATATCCCGAGACAATTTGCAATAATAATTAGTCGTTTTTGAGTTATTTAGCTTTTTATTCAGCAGCTCTCCAGCTTGCCATGTTAGAAATATGGTTTGAATTACCCTAGCAACCATGCACTGATTTGAATAGCAGACTGGAATATAAATAGTAGAGGCCTGAATAGAAAGATGAGTAATAAAAAGTAATAATAACAATACATTTTTTAGCCTTAAGCTCACCATAGACGCAACGATCTGATCGTACGAATCGAGGATTTGTACGATTTTCGTGAAGAGTCCTGTCATTTTTCGTCCGGCGGAGATCGGTCTTTTTCGGACAGGTTAAAAGATTTCTGTCGGCTGATCTGTTCTTTTCTACTTTATTTCATCGGAATGGTTAGTGGTAGGTCGGGAGATGGGGAAGTCTGATTGTACGTTGATTCCTACGATCGAATCTTTGCGTCTGTGGCCAGCTTAACAGAGCATTTGTTTTTAGATGGGGTCAGTGACCTCCATTTGTAACCTGGAGAGTCAGTAGAAGAAGGCAAATCATTTAAAAAAAAAAAATATATATATATATATATATATATATATATATATATACTGTATATATATATACATGATAAAAGATGAAGACCAATAGAAAAGCTGCTCAGAATTGGTCATTCTGTATTAACTCAAAGGTGAAATACCCCTTTAAACAGTGTATGCCCACCTTATTCCATGTTGATAGCAGACTATTAATATCGCTTCTTTATATGTTTTGGTTTGCCTCATTATACAAAGACTCCTCTTTCCAGAACCGCTTAGCATTCCAGATAATAGATCCTATACCAACATTTGCTGATATCCCATAGAGCCTATCAATTGCGTCGTTCCTGGTACGGATATGGGATCAGTTATCCTGGGCCTGGACCTGGGCTTTTCCGGATAATGGATCCGTCTTTAATTTGGATCTTCATACCTTATGTCTACTAGGAAATCATTTAAACAGTAAATAAACCCAATAGGCTGGTTTTGCTTCCAATAAGGATTAATTATATCTTACTTGGGATCAAGTACAAGCAACTGTTTTATTATTACAGAGAATAAGGAAATTATTTTTAAAAGTTTTGATTATTTGGATAAAATGGAGTCTATGGGAGACAGCCTTTGCGTAATTAATGGATCCCATTCCTGTACCTGTAGCAATCCATACATTCTTTCACTTAACCCCCATCTCATTTATCAGTTGGATTAGGCCAGCATGTTGCCTATAATGAGTATCTGGAGTGGGGAGTGATGATGGGAATAAGGTTGAGGGCGTCTGACCTGGATTATATTCCTGAAATACCATGAAAAAATATGCGTTAATGAGAAGCTGCAGTTGCAGTAACCAATCCCTTCGCTTTGAATGATCTGTCCCCTTATTCATATTAATACCGCGTGTCACTCAGGAGCCTCTCCTTCCCACCGGGATACAAACTAATTCTCACGCACGGCCCTGCTGGATTTATTTCAACAGGGCATTAAATTCCTCTCAATTTCAGCAAAATTATGTATTAAAGGAAACTATACCCCCCAAAATAAATACTCAAGCAACAATTATATCAAATTAAGTGGCATATTAAAGAATCTTACTAAACTGGAATATATATTTAAGTAGATTTTGCCCTTTTATATCTCTTGCCTAGAACCACCATTTTGTGATGGTCTGTGTGCTGCCTCAGAGATCACCTGGCCAGAAATACTGCAGCTCTATCTGTAACAAGAAGAAGTGTGGAAGCAAAATACAGAACTCTGTCTGTTAATTGGCTCATGTGACCTAACATGTATGGTTTGTTTGTGTGCACCGTCAATCAGAAGATCCCTGAGGGCGGGCCTTATTTTTTAAAATGGCAATTTTCTATTTAGGATTACCCAATGGCACAAACTACTAAAAAAGTATATTATTATGAAAATGGTTTATTTACATGAAGCAGAGTTTTACACATGAGCTGTTTTATGAAATATCTTTTTATAGAGACCTACATTGTTCAGGGTTACAGTTTTCCTTTAAGAGAGAATGATGTCCCCCCCCCATCCCCGCAGGGCCGCAGGCCCAGTATTCTATACATTTATTCCCACTAAATAAAATTGATCTGTGAAAAAGCGAATCGTACTCTTCATTTTCTTCTCTGCCGGCTGGACACGGGCTTTCTGAGTAATTAGCTTGGGCCCGAGTGATAGACGAGTCTCCCATGGAGCCTTCACACAGGTATAGGCAATGGTGATGCCACCTGACAGGCGCTTTTATACCGCCGGCTCCTTTTAGAAGTCGTATTTGGCCGCTGTTGGTGCTTAGGAGGGAAGAAGCGAAGGCTCTCATTACAAGCTAAGCTGCTGAATCTTTTATGCCCCTCTATAATATAAAAAAAATGGCTTGTCAATTGATTGGATTGCGGCTGAATTGATTGATTCGAGGTTCAGCCGCGATCCCCGTCGTATTACTTTGTTCTGAAATAAACAAGGCCTTCACCGTAGGATTCTTTTCTTTGTTGCAGATAATCTAACTCTCAATTAGGATTACCTGGGCTGCAAATGCCGATCGATGGCGTTAAATCGCAATGCTTTGCTGCCCTCTGGTGGAGCGCGGGGGTCGATGCCGTCTCTGAGAATGGATACATTGAGGCTTGTTCTAAAATGTATACAGGTATAGGACCCCTTATCTGGAAACCCGTTATTCAGAGAGCTCCGAATTACGGAAATGCCCTGTCCCATAGACTCCATTATAATGAAATAATCCAAATTTTTAAAAATTATTTCCTTTTTCTCTGTAATAATAAAACAGTAGCTTGTACTTGATCCCAACTAAGATATAATTAGGGATGCACCGAATCCAAGATTCGGTTTGGGATTCGGCTTTTTTCAGCAGGATTCAGATTCGGCCGAATCCTTCCGCCCGGCCGAACCGAATCCGAATCCTAATTTGCACAAATTAGGGACGGGGAGGGAAATCGCGTGACTTTTTGTCAGAAAACAAGCAAGTAAAAAATGTTTTCCCCTTCCCACCCCCTAATTTGCATATGCAAATTAGGGTTCGGATTCGGTTCGGTATTCGGCCAAATCCAAAATAGTGGATTCAGGGGTTCGGCCGAATCCAAAATAGTGGATTCGGTGCATCCCTAGATATAATTAATCCTTATTGGAAGCAAAACCAGCCTATTGTGTTCATTTAATTTTTACATGATTTTTTAGTAGACTGAAAGTATGAAGATCCAAATTAACCGGTAAACAAGCATTCTGGATAACAGGTTCCATACATGTATACCTTGTTCTAAATAAAAATGTGCAGATCCTCACCAGTAAGTGCCCAGTTAGGAGTGGGTCAGACGAGTATTACTCAAAAATGCTCAAAATGTTTTTGTTATATATGTTTAAAGGGAAAGTTCATCTTAAAATTAAGAGCATTTTGATATGAGGTTCAAATATAATCTCCATTTTATTTTTTAAATGCTTCTGTGGCTCATTTCATTTGCATTAAACTTGTTATCGTTGACTGTGGCAACCAAGGATAAGAAGCAGAAGGTCAAAATAGAAGGCGAGCGACAGCAGCAAAAATCAGGCTTTCTTGTTGCCAAGGTTACAAACAAAGCCTTTATTATCGTAGTGCAATTACATTTTGGTTTTCTAAACATCATATGGAGAGTGTTTCTCTGGAATGTCCTGTATTTTGTTTGTGTCTTTAGTGGTAAGGTCATGGACACTGGATCTATACATCGTGTTGCTGGTCTTCCTCTTGAATGCTAAATGAATGCATATACAATATGATAAAGGCACGGCACGTTAAGGCATCTTTTATTAAAAGGGGTGGTTCGCCTTTAAGTTCACTTTTAGTATGTTATAGAATGGCCAATTGTAAGCAACCTTTCAGCTGGTCTTCATTATTTATTTTGAATAGTGTTAAAATAATTTGCCTTCTTCTTCTGACTCTTTCCAGCTTTCAAATGGGGGTCACTGACCTGACCTTGGCTTTCTGGTTCCTGTTCTGACTTGTTCAGTCCTCTCACTATCCAGTCCTTTCGTGCTATCTGCTCCAGTCTCCTCCGGCTATCCAGTCCTCCTGTTCCCAATCTCAAGTCTGCTCCCGAGCTACGCCCGCACCGTCTATACTTCGTCTGCTCCTGTCTCCTGATCTGATTTACACCCGCACCATCCAGTCTGGTCCAATCCTGACCTTCGCCCTCTTCTTCCTGTCTAGTCCAGTCCTGATCTTCGCCCTCTGTCCTGTTCCATTCTGCACCTGTTCCAGTCTGATTCATCGCCCTCTGCACCCTTTTCCTGCCCGTTTCTGTCTCTCCTGGGTTCAGCCAGCTCTTGCCTGAAAGACTCACTTTCCTCCTGCTGCCTCCACAGCTCCACCTACGTTATCCCTTACAGAACCTCAATACAATGTATTTAAAGGGCATGTAAAGTCTAAAATAGAATAAGGCTAGAAATGCTGTATTTTGTATACTAAATATAAACATGAACTTACTGCACCACAAGCCTAATCAAACAAATAATTTATGCTTTCAAAGTTGGCTACAGGGGGTCACCATCTTGTAACTTTGTTAAACATCTTTGCAAGACTAAGACTGTGCACATGCTCAGTGTGGTCTGGGCTGCTTAGGGATCGTCATAAACAAAGCTGCTTGAGTTCTGCATGGCTGGGAAGTAAGGCGGGGGCTCCCCCTGCTGTTCATAAGTATGATTGTTTCCCTGCCCAGCAGTTAGGGACCATCTGACAATTCCTATCCAAAGCAGTAAATGAAGGGAGAATTTCACTGCATACAGTCAGGTTTCTTATAAAAACGATACACATTTTTTAATTAAAGTATATTGGAGATAGGTTTCTTTTTCATTAAAGAAAGTAAAAATGGGATTTTATTTTTTTTTTTGCCTTTACATGCCTTTTAAACTCTGCTTTCCAATGTCTTGGGCTGATTAGGAGTTGGTGCGTTCTCTGTGGGTGGTGCCATCTCTCCTAAGAGGGAACCTGTTCAGCTTCTTCAGCCTTTGTTCAGCCAGATTCTTCATTTCACAGGTATTAGAACCCACTGGCACTTTCTGCCTGTCTGCAAACACATGGGCCCCTGCTCCCACCCTGCACCCACATTTCATGCCTGGCACAGTCTGTTCATTCTCCTACAAGACTCAAACATGGCAGCCATGACCAGGTGTATAGTTGCCTGGGCTTCTTCACAAATGCTCATCAGGGTTCATATACAAACACATGTTGCGTCTGATAGAATTGTGCCCAACTGGAGGTTATTTTGTACCTGAATCAATGCACTTATATATATATATATATATATATATATATATATATATATATATATATATATATATATATATATATATATATATATCCTGCAGAGGGAGCCCTGTAATTTCCATTATCTTGAAACAAAGTAGCTCCAGGGTTCCCCTGTTTGAATAGGCTCATTGAGTGCAATGTATCAGAGGAGTTGGCAGAGATGCAGCAATGCTGAGCACCACAATCAGGTGTAAGGAGTTTTGGACGCACGTAACTGAATGAACATAATCAATGGCGTCACTTCATAAACCAGCTCTATACTGATTCACAAATGCTCTGAATTTGTTGTCTGACCTGAGAATTGCTGGGGGGGGGAATTGTAACAGTTAGAGACACTTCCAATAGTATTTTATATTTCGAAGCAAGGAGAAGTGGCGCAATTTAGAATAGGCAAACAAAAAGAAGGGCCGCACTAGCTCACCGCTCTCCCCTCCAATCAGGTGCACAGTCAGACAGTGACCCCACTGTGTATATGACAAGACATTCGACGGCAGACGGCACTTCTGAAAAAAGAGGGTTTATTGGAAATCCTGCTGGAAAAAACCTAACGCGTTTCGGGAGTTATCCCTTAATCATAGGTTCAGAATTCATTTGTTACAGCTGGGCTTCTTATACACTAGGTGATAGTGCCCTCCAGTGGGCTCTTTGTAAATTACACCTTTATTTCAGTCAATTAAAAAGTGAAACAAAATGAAACAAAATGAAACAATAAGAAACATTAAAACTTTTTTCTTTCCTTTTTTTTAGGAACAATAATCTTGATTTAAAAACCAAACAAACTGTCATTGTAACCTTTATAGCTAGGGCGGTATGAATAACCTGTCTCTCTAGTATCTATTATTTTTCCCAAGAGGGAGGAGAAGGGAGGGGGGGGGGGTTTGGTTTCTGTGTAACTGGAGAAAAAGCTACTAAAGTGTGGCCTATCGTATCCGTTCAACCATACTGGGCTTTCTTCAGTTAGAGCCTAGGGTAACTTCCTTAGTATAGATAGCTAATATCATGCCTATAGTTCAGACCCTTCGGGATCCTTGTATCCAATTTGAGGATCCAGAAGGCCTCTCTGAGGTTTAGTCTATGGATAATGTCGCCCCCTCTGATAGGGACCCGTACTTTCTCAATCACTTTCACCCTTAGGTCTTTCAGACCGTTGGGTGTACACATTCTAAAATGTCTGCCGACCGGAGTATTTTTCTCCCTATTGGAAATGCTTCTGATGTGTTCCCTGATCCTCTCCTTCAGCATGCGGGATGTGCGGCCCACATACTGCTTATTACAATAACCACACTCAAGTAGGTAAACCACATTCCTGGTGTTACAATTATAGAACGCAGTGTTCTTGAAAACATGCCCTGATGTATTAGATCTGAACTCCGACCCACTAGAAATTACTTGACACGTTTTACATGTGTTAGCCCCACATTTGTATGTCCCTTTGACTTTTAGCCAGTTATCAGCCACATTGGGTGAAGCCGATGAGACCAAACTCGGTGCCAGCATGTTCCCTAGAGTTGGGGCCTTTTTTGGGACATATTTAATCTCCGTTTGGGCCAGAATTTCCGACATTTTTACATCGCCATTCAATATAGGTAAGTATTTTTTTAATGATCTTACAAATCTGGCCATATTCCTCACTGAATTCGGTTACAAAAAACATTTTTTGTTTATCTAGCCTGATTGGTTCAACGTGGTCTTGGGTACAGATGCTACTCTGGCTTTCTCATATGCACTTCTGATAAGGTGTTTGGGATATCCTCTATCCTCTAGTCTTTGTCCCAAGTGCTGAGATTGAAGATCAAATGTAGCATCCTGACTACAGTTTCTCCGGAATCTAACAAATTGGCTGTAAGGGATACTGTTCAGAGTATGCTTTGGATGGCAGCTATTGTATTTTAAAATAGTATTACCTGCCGTTGGTTTCCTAAAGACTTCCGTGTCTATAAGGTTGGTGCTTGTGTTACCTGTTAAGGTTAAATCTAAGAAAGTAATAGTCTTCTCGTGACGTTCAAGTGAAAATTGAAGATTGTATACATTAGTATTGAGGTAATGATGAAACTCGTCAATCAACTTTGAAGGACCATCCCATATGAATAACAGGTCATAGTTACATAGTTACATAGTTAAATTGGGTTGAAAAAAGACAAAGTCCATCAAGTTCAACCCCTCCAAATGAAAACCCAGCATCCATACACACACCCCTCCCTACTTTTAATTAAAATTCTATATATACCCATACCTATATTAACTATAGAGTTTAGTATCACAATAGCCTTTAATATTATGTCTGTCCAAGAAATCATCCAAGCCATTCTTAAAGGCATTAACTGAATCAGCCATCACAACATCACCCGGCAGTGCATTCCACAACCTCACTGTCCTGACTGTAGGTCATCGATGTTCCTCCCGTACCAAACGATGTGTTCTCGAAAGGGGTTAGCACATCCATAGACGTGGCACTGTTCCCACCGGCCCATATACAAATTCGCATATGAGGGAGCAAAAGAAGCCCCCATAGCAGTGCCACGTCTCTGGAGGTAGTAACCCCCATCGAAGTGAAAAAAATTATGTGTTAATAAAAATTCAAGAACAAGTAAATTAAAGTGAATAAAATCTGGTGTGTAAGTGTTTGATTCCGTCAGGGTGTCTGAAATTGCTTGTATGCCCATATTATGTGGGATCATGGAATATAAGGATTTAACATCCATGGAGATCCAATGATAGGTATCCCGCCAGGTAAGGGTGGATAATTTTTCAATAAGATGACCCGTGTCTCTAATATATGAGCCCAAAAGTGGGACTAGTGGTTTTAGATTCAAATCAAGCCAGTCCGAGAGTCCCTCGTTTGCTGATCCTATGCTGGCGACTATGGGTCTACCCTCTGGTGTATGGATGGATTTATGTATCTTTGGGAGATGGTGAAAGATGGCGACGATTGGGACCCTTTTGACCAAATAGTCCCTGTCACGGCCATCCACCACTCCCAAAGATATACCATATGACACCAGTTCCTCGATTGCTTTCATAAATTTTTCCTGAGGATTAAAGGAGAGGGTGGAGTAAGTTTCACAATCATTAAGTTGTCGTTTGGCCTCTGCTATATAATCGGCCGTATTCATGACAACCACACTTCCGCCCTTGTCTGCCTGCCGTATAGTAATATTAGTTGCTAACCTGAGGGACCTAAGTGCTTTCCGTTCCTCAAGGGAGATGTTCCATTTGGTTCTATATGTAGTACTGGTGTTTAGCTTCTTAAGGTCCTGTTCCACCAGGTCCTGGAACATATTCATTGAGGAACACCTAGATTGTAGGGGATAGAAGGCAGAGTTACTCCTTTTGTTAATCAGGGACTGTTTACCCTGTCTTCGGCTGAGACCTCAGTACTTAGTAAAGGGTTATCTTTTGCCCCCACTCACCACTTTAACTTGTTCAACACATTATTAGATGTGAATAAGTTTGTCCGTAAATTAACCCTCAGGAGACATTTTGGGCCTGGAGGCGAGGGAACTGATACAGCTCCCTCTTCCCTCCTTTCCCACACTAATTACAGTGGTGATTTGGGGGACACTGGGATACCTAAACAGGGTGTTTGTTTTGAGACTTTTAAGGAATTTTGTTGCCTCTCTGATTTAAGAATGCTAGATAGCGAGAATACCAGGGAAGTTGTTGCAGAAGAATCCCTTATAGGTAAACAGTCCCTGATTAACAAAAGGAGTAACTCTGCCTTCTATCCCCTACAATCTAGGTGTTCCTCAATGAATATGTTCCAGGACCTGGTGGAACAGGACCTTAAGAAGCTAAACACCAGTACTACATATAGAACCAAATGGAACATCTCCCTTGAGGAACGGAAAGCACTTAGGTCCCTCAGGTTAGCAACTAATATTACTATACGGCAGGCAGACAAGGGCGGAAGTGTGGTTGTCATGAATACGGCCGATTATATAGCAGAGGCCAAACGACAACTTAATGATTGTGAAACTTACTCCACCCTCTCCTTTAATCCTCAGGAAAAATTTATGAAAGCAATCGAGGAACTGGTGTCATATGGTATATCTTTGGGAGTGGTGGATGGCCGTGACAGGGACTATTTGGTCAAAAGGGTCCCAATCGTCCCCATCTTTCACCATCTCCCAAAGATACATAAATCCATCCATACACCAGAGGGTAGACCCATAGTCGCCAGCATAGGATCAGCAAACGAGGGACTCTCGGACTGGCTTGATTTGAATCTAAAACCACTAGTCCCACTTTTGGGCTCATATATTAGAGACACGGGTCATCTTATTGAAAAATTATCCACCCTTACCTGGCGGGATACCTATCATTGGATCTCCATGGATGTTAAATCCTTATATTCCATGATCCCACATAATATGGGCATACAAGCAATTTCAGACACCCTGACGGAATCAAACACTTACACACCAGATTTTATTCACTTTAATTTACTTGTTCTTGAATTTTTATTAACACATAATTTTTTTCACTTCGATGGGGGTTACTACCTCCAGAGACGTGGCACTGCTATGGGGGCTTCTTTTACTCCCTCATATGCGAATTTGTATATGGGCCGGTGGGAACAGTGCCACGTCTATGGATGTGCTAACCCCTTTCGAGAACACATCGTTTGGTACGGGAGGAACATCGATGACCTGTTATTCATATGGGATGGTCCTTCAAAGTTGATTGACGAGTTTCATCATTACCTCAATACTAATGTATACAATCTTCAATTTTCACTTGAACGTCACGAGAAGACTATTACTTTCTTAGATTTAACCTTAACAGGTAACACAAGCACCAACCTTATAGACACGGAAGTCTTTAGGAAACCGACGGCAGGTAATACTATTTTAAAATACAATAGCTGCCATCCAAAGCATACTCTGAACAGTATCCCTTACAGCCAATTTGTTAGATTCCGGAGAAACTGTAGTCAGGATGCTACATTTGATCTTCAATCTCAGCACTTGGGACAAAGACTAGAGGATAGAGGATATCCCAAACACCTTATCAGAAGTGCATATGAGAAAGCCAGAGTAGCATCTGTACCCAAGACCACGTTGAACCAATCAGGCTAGATAAACAAAAAATGTTTTTTGTAACCGAATTCAGTGAGGAATATGGCCAGATTTGTAAGATCATTAAAAAAATACTTACCTATATTGAATGGCGATGTAAAAATGTCGGAAATTCTGGCCCAAACGGAGATTAAATATGTCCCAAAAAAGGCCCCAACTCTAGGGAACATGCTGGCACCGAGTTTGGTCTCATCGGCTTCACCCAATGTGGCTGATAACTGGCTAAAAGTCAAAGGGACATACAAATGTGGGGCTAACACATGTAAAACGTGTCAAGTAATTTCTAGTGGGTCGGAGTTCAGATCTAATACATCAGGGCATGTTTTCAAGAACACTGCGTTCTATAATTGTAACACCAGGAATGTGGTTTACCTACTTGAGTGTGGTTATTGTAATAAGCAGTATGTGGGCCGCACATCCCGCATGCTGAAGGAGAGGATCAGGGAACACATCAGAAGCATTTCCAATAGGGAGAAAAATACTCCGGTCGGCAGACATTTTAGAATGTGTACACCCAACGGTCTGAAAGACCTAAGGGTGAAAGTGATTGAGAAAGTACGGGTCCCTATCAGAGGGGGCGACATTATCCATAGACTAAACCTCAGAGAGGCCTTCTGGATCCTCAAATTGGATACAAGGATCCCGAAGGGTCTGAACTATAGGCATGATATTAGCTATCTATACTAAGGAAGTTACCCTAGGCTCTAACTGAAGAAAGCCCAGTATGGTTGAACGGATACGATAGGCCACACTTTAGTAGCTTTTTCTCCAGTTACACAGAAACCAAACCCCCCCCCCCCTCCCTTCTCCTCCCTCTTGGGAAAAATAATAGATACTAGAGAGACAGGTTATTCATACCGCCCTAGCTATAAAGGTTACAATGACAGTTTGTTTGGTTTTTAAATCAAGATTATTGTTCCTAAAAAAAAGGAAAGAAAAAAGTTTTAATGTTTCTTATTGTTTCATTTTGTTTCATTTTGTTTCACTTTTTAATTGACTGAAATAAAGGTGTAATTTTACAAAGAGCCCACTGGAGGGCACTATCACCTAGTGTATAAGAAGCCCAGCTGTAACAAATGAATTCTGAACCTATGATTAAGGGATAACTCCCGAAACGCGTTAGGTTTTTTCCAGCAGGATTTCCAATAAACCCTCTTTTTTCAGAAGTGCCGTCTGCCGTCGAATGTCTTGTCGCAATTTAGAATAGGCATGTACAGGTGTAGGATCCGTTATCTGGAAACCCGTTATCCAGAAAGCTCCGAATAACAGAGACCCGTCTCCTATAGAATCCATTTTATCCAAATAAACCAATTTTTACAAATGATTTCCTTTTTCTCTGTAATACTAAAACAGGAGCTTGTACTTGATCCCAACTAAGATATAATTAATCCTTATTGGAAGCAAAATTAGCCTATTGGGTGTATTTAATGTTTACATGATTTTCTAGTAGACTTAAGACACAAAGATCCAAATTACAGAAAGACCCCTTATCCAGAAACCCCCAGGTCCCGAGCATTCTGGATAACAAACAGACTAAACCAGCCTATTGGGTTTATTTAACATGATTTTCTATTAGACAGGGTATGAAGATCCGCTACGTAATGATCCATTATTTGGAAAACACCAGGTCCACATCTGGGATAACAGGTCCCATATACATGTACTTGTAAAATACTGAAGGTGCAATGCTGTTTGCCTCTTTAGTTTTGCAATATGCTCCAGCATCCAGCTGGGGGCGCTTATTCTCACACCAATGGATCTCTAACAAGCACAGCCTATGGGTCAATGCAGTGTTGGGCTTTATCCTCCTAAAGAGTGGAAGGAGCACAGAGCACAAGCAAGAGGGACAGACATCCAAAAACACAGGGTACAAGGGTTGACTGGCAGGGTTGCCAGGTCTAATTTTCAAAACCAGAGAAGTCAGCTACAAAACCAGCCCAAAACTAGCCAAGAGGCATTTCAAAAGTAGCCCAAAAATAGCACAATATGTGCACTGAAAAAAAAGTCTAATATATAATAATAATTTTCACTATTTCGCAATTTTTTCTGTGAAGCAAAATGGGCATAACTGCAGAGGGGGACCCAGGAGATATAGGGGCCCCATAAGGCCTTAATACATGTACAATTTTATAAATATTGGTAAAACAGCTCAACCTCTAGACATTTTGGTGGCCAGCAAGTCAGTCCCATTGAATGCTGGGTATTGTAGTCTTACATTAAACTTGACAGTTGACAAATTGTTAAACAAAATCTACATTACCCAACATGCATTGGGAGACGCAGACTTGGCCCATTAGGGCAAGAAAAAACTTTGGCTGGTTTTCAAAGTACAAACCAGCCAAAGGCCCAAAAAGTAGCCCAAATCCTTACCTGGTAACTGGGGTCAGGGCCGCCATCAGGGGGACACAGGGGGTATAAGTGTACTGGGCCTTGACAGCGCCGAAGCCGTGCCATCCTTATGAAGTCCCGAGCAGCCGAAATGCGGAAGTGCTCGAAAAAGCCAAACAGCCGAAGTCCCAAAGCGGCGAAAAGACACGAAGCCACGAAAACAGCCCAAATTGAAGTCCTGAAGCAGCAATGTATTATTTTAATACACTATAGGCCCCTGACAGCAATGTTTTTTTAAAAAATATTCTTTGGGTCCCCAATTTTTTTTACCTTGTAAGGGGGGCCCTTGCACTAATGTTTTTTTAAAAAATGTTCTTTGGGGCCCCAATTTTTTTTAACTTGCTTTTTAAAAAAAACTTTTATGGGGGGGCCTTGGCGCCAATATTTTTTTCTAACTTATAGGGGGGCCCTGGTCCCCAATAGCTTTTTATAACTTGTGTGTTCGGGGGGTTACCTTTTTAGAGCTGATGTCTGTGTGGTCTTTTAACTGTGATGTGGAGTGGGTGGGATCTGGGTGGGGCTTGGGGCTAGGGCTTGGGGTAAGTGGGCGGTGCCTGGGGCTAGGGGTGGTGCTTGGGCTGGGGGTGGGCCCAGGGGGCCCTAAAATTTTGCTGTAAGGCGCCCCGTGATTTTTAATGGCGGCCCTGACCGGGGTTAATGAAAATGGACTTCTGTTTAATATACAGTGGCCTTAAATAACTGCTCGTCAGTTTCTGATACAAAGCTGATGCCGTCCCCAATCTCTTTCTAGTGAGTGCAGTTTCCTTTGTCTTCTGTAATTGCAGGTAAAGTCGCTGTACCATGTTAGCCAGTAAAAATGTTACAGGGCAACCCTTTTGAAATAAAAATATAACTAAAGTGGTATAAGGGTGATACATTTATTGGCTAAGTAATATAATCATAGCAAGCTTTCAGAACATTTTAGTTCCTTTTTCAAACCGATTACAATGAAGTTGTGTTGTTCTCTGGTATATATACAACATTCAGCTCATAGGTAGCGATTGGCGAATTTATTCGCCTGGCGTGAATTCGCAAAAAGCCTGCGAAAATTCCCCAACGTCAAAAAAAATGGACACCGGTGTCAAAAACAGACGCCGGCGACAAAAAAAAAGGATGCCGGCGTCAAAAACGAGGCGCTGGTGCCGTTTTGCAAATTTTTCGCAACGTCGCAAATTCGCCCATCACTACTCATAGGTCAAATGACCAACAAAAAGAAATATCAATCTATGTGTAAGGTGTCAAATTCATTTACGAGGGGATCTGCAAGAGACAAGCAGATAAGGTACAAGATAATGTGGGTCAAAGAGACTGAGTGTAAATTAGGGCTGAATTATTGGAGTGTAGAATCAAAGGAATTCCATATGATCTCTTAGTCCATATCCAGACATGTTGGTATTTCTGACCTGGTGCAGTCCTTTCTTAGTCCACATAATTCTTCTGCACATCCTTCTGGGGACTTTATTCTCGTAACTTTAACGCAGCTTCAATGGGGAACTGCACCTACAATTTGTTGATAGAATGACTGGACCACTGAGCTTAGCCTCTATAAAGACACTAGGCTGCTGACATACCTGTTTGAAGGGTAACTATAATGCCTGCTCCACTGTGTCTAAAGAGTAACAAACTAAATACTGTAGAAATGTTGAGTAAGAACATAGTTGATCCGTGACACTGCAAGCACAATGCATGTGTTAGATATATTCTTACTCTTCCAGCTCAGCCTCCAAACATCCATACGGTTGAGTTTATATGGTACACTGACCTCCTGGGAGTAAACAACCAGTGTAGGCAGCAGTGGTGTAATTAGATGTTACTGGCCCCACAGCAAATTAATTTTAGCGCCCCAACATATTCAGAGGTTGACCTATATACCAATATATGTTGAAATTGCTCATTAATTATGGCCTCTTGGGGCCCCCTATACCTCCTGGGTCCCCCCTGCAGCTGCAGGGTCTGCTTCCTCTGTATTTACACCCTGGCAGGCAGACATACAAACTCCTTGCAGTAATTGCCCAGGCCTGAGTTAAACTAAAGCAAGGAAGGATCTGCCCATTGAGCCCCCATGCTGCCCATTGAGCTGCACTCTGCCCCTGGCACTAGATATTTAAATTAGCACAAAAACCAAAGCATAGATTTCACCTGCCACTGATAAAGGCACAAGTGCACCATTAAAGAGCATATAAATATTCACTTAGGGGCTTCTTTGCATTGATGTACTGTAATTTAATGTATATTTGATCTTATGCAATTGAAGAAATGATGTTATTGTACCTTCTTTTTCTTTGACTTTTTTCCCTTACCCCCCTTTTTCTTTCTGTATCCCAAATTTCTGAAACTCAATAAAAAGGAAACCCGTTAAAAAAAAAAAAAGAGCCTATCCCTTCAACATTCGGCATCTGTATCTGTACAACTACTGTGCTATTCATAGGAACAAACTATTTCAGTAATGAGACTAAAACACCACCAGAGGGCAGTAGAAGGTTAAATATTTGGGAGGAGGATGTTGAAATGGTTACACTAAATACTACAAACAAGTTGAAATGTTAGAAGTTTTTTGAAAGTTCTACCTACGCTGTTGGGCAAAATAATTGCCTCATATGAATACATATACATTCAATCCAAATAAACCTGTGTACAATACCCAGTGGAGGCTGTGCAAAGCAAATTCACAAACACGATACATATACACAGAGGTACTAAATAACTAATTAATATTATTTAATGATTCAGAGGACAGTCAGGTGTCATTATCAGCATTAGGTCGATATCTCACCTCCTGTAAAGCTATGGAATCCCTTATCCGGAAACCCGTTTTCCAAAAAGCTCAGAATTACGAAAAGGTAGTCTCCCATAGAAAGACCTGTTATCTGGAAAACCCCAGGTCCTGAACTTTCTGGATAACAGGTCCCATATCAGAACAATTTTGTACTGTAATAGCCTCTCAGTTCCACTGGGGGGCAGGACAATGTAGGATAGATACAGTATTTGCATTCCATTGAGGGGTGACCTGCAGGCCCATTTATACATGGCAGGTGCAATTCCTACTTGTTTTAATGTCCATCAAACCCCAAGAAACCTTGAAAGGAGTTTTTTTTCCCACTATTTAATAATAAAAGGACTATAAGTAGAAATAAGATGGGCAGCCTTTCATCTCCAGGAACAGTCAGGGAATCTGGCTGATTTTTTTTATTATAAACATTCGACACCTTGGACTGCAATCAGTCTTTCAAACTGACAGTTTAATGTGCAAATGCCTCTTCTTGACACATATATATGTTAAGCCTATAGAGATGTCAAGGCTCCCATGCAATATAAAAGCAAAGTTAGTTTACAATTTCTCTTATAAAGCAACCGCTGCAATTACTTATTACCGGACTTATAAACATGGTTTATTGAGTACAGGTATGAGATCCCTTTTCTGGAAACCCATTATTGTAAAAGCTCTGAATTACGGGAAGGCCATCTCCTATAAAGTCCATTTTAAGCAAATAATTCTCATTTTTAGAAATGATTTCCTTTATCTTTGTAAAAATAAAACAGTGGCTTGTACATGGTGGTAGCTAAGCTGCATAAATCCATATGGGTGGTTTATAGCATGTTTAAACAATTTTTAGCAGACATAATATATGGCGGTCCAAATTACAGGAAGATGGCAGCAGCGTGTAATCTTAAGACACAAAGTAGGGAAGACTTTCTCTTAAAGGAGAACTAAAGCCTAAATAAAGAAGTAGTTAGAAATGTTGTACTTTATGTTTTGGGCTTCTGTACCAGCCCAAGGCAACCACAGCCCTTTAGCAGTAAAGATCTGCTGCAGCCACAGTAGGCCCGGACACCTCCTTTCCAAGTCTGATGCTGGATCCAAATTATAAAAAGACCCTTTCCAAAAAGCTCCAGGTCCTGAACATTCTGGATTACAGGTCCCATATCTATAATTATTATAATTATAAAATCTATGTCACTGGGCTAAATCCAGATATAATTAGCAAGAGAGCACAAATGCATCAAAAACAAAATGGAATGATATAAAGGGAAAATATAAGGGAAAAAAGGCTCATCATGAAAGCATAAACTGACAGTTTGCTACCGCTCAAGGGGAAGCTGAATACCCTGTGTGGGTCTGGGGAGTTTTCACCCTAATACCCATGTCTGGCAGTTTAAAGGAAAATCTGGTGGCAGCCCTGGGCCTTCTTAATGGCCTATAGACCCCGAAGCTGAGATATAAACAGAGCTAATCTAATTATGTTGTGTGACTTTTATATGACTTTTTCATGGAAGTTTATTGTTCAACATGTAGAACTTTGCTTCTGTCATTCCCATTCTATTATCTAAACACCCAGGCGATGCACATGGTTCCAGCCTGTTATTTATTCTAATTAACGGTAACATGCGTAATCCCCCCGCGGGATCAGTTGACTGATGCATTACGTTATCTGGAAACATCAAATCACATTAGAAAGTGTTTGATAGCAATGGCCTAATTTTGCTTGAAGGATTTACTTGAGGATTTAGCTGGTGCTGATCCCAGGGAAATGGCTGATTGGCAGGCTGAACTTTGCAAGTGTTTCTTCTGCTAAAAAAAAACAAGGATAAGTTAGGAAGCAACTGTATAAATTAAGGGAAGCTTATTCGTTACAATTAAGCCTATTATAATGGTTGCTGATCATGTACTTTTACCCATTACCATAAACATATGCAGAGCTGACAGTTGCAGTTGTATAATGATAGTGTTAAAGGACCTGAATTCTCTCTCCCTGATTGATCTCCAAGCCCCCCAACCATTCTACTGTATGTACCCCATACTGATCCAGTTCTTTGTGGTATGGTTGCTGTACAATACAACACCAATAAGTTGTGGATGTAAAAGGGCAGTGCAAAAATAAAAGAATCTAAAAGTGCCCTTGTAAACAGTCTATGCAAGCGTGGTCGCCATCTGGGGTACACAACTGTATCGGACCCGGTGCTTTAAGGGGCCCCAACCACACTGCACTTCCTGGATTAGCCGGAACCCCTTGAGTTGCCAAAAGCAAAGTTTGTGAGCTGTGCAAAAGAGTCGAAGCCGCCAATTGGAGACAGAAGCCACGAAAAGAGCCAACGGCAGCAATTGGACCCGAAAGCCACCAAATGGATCTGAAAAGAGGAGAACAATGAAGACCTTTAGGCAGAGACAGGCGAGAAGATTCGGGGAGATTAGTCACCCGGCAACAAATCGTCTCTTCTTCGGGCAACTAATCTCCCCGAACTGTCTCCCCGCTGGTTAGAATGTAAATCCTTGGCGGGATGGCACTCGTAGCGATTTGTTTTCCGAAGTCGCAAGAAGTTTCCTCGAAGTGCTCTGAGTGCCATTCATCATCGGCGGGGAGACAGTTCGGGGAGATTAGTCGCCCGAAGAAGAGGCGATTTGTTGCCGGTTGACTAATCTCCCTGAATCTTCTCGTCTGTCTCTGCCCTAAAGATCGCAAACCGGCGATTTCGATTTAGCCAGCTGGGAGGCAGTTCGGGAAGGTTAGTCGCCTGAAGAGGAGGCGATTTGTTGCCGGGCGACTAAATCTCCCCGAATCTTTTATGGGGGGCCCTGGCGCCAATGTTTTTTTTTTTTAATTTATTAGAGGGCCCTGGCCACCAATGATTTTTTTTTAAACTTGTATTGGGGGCCTTACCACCAATGTTTGTTTTTTTTTTAACTTGTACGGGAGACCCTGGCTGCCAATTTGCTTTTTAACTTATAGGGGGGCCATGACCGTCAATTATTTTTTTAACTTGTAGCACCAATGTTTTTTTTAAAAAACTTTTATTTGGGACCCTGGTCGTCAATGTTTTTTTTTTAACTTATAAGGGGGCCCTGACCATCACTGGCTTTTTATAACTTGTGTTTACCGTTTTTAGTGCAGATGTCTGTGTGCCCTGTTGACTGTGGTGTGGGCGGGGTCTCGGGGGGCTTGGGACAGGGCTTGGGGCCGGGCTGAGGTGGGGCTTGGGGCCGGGTTGGGGAGGGCAGGGACCAGGGGACCCAGAAATATTTGATTTCTGACAGCAGTATGCAAGGAATTGTGTGGGCAAGGCTAGGCAAACTGGAAGGCTACATTGCCTCCACTAGGAGTGGGCCTCTCAGTAACATGAGAGCCTCAAAGAAGAAGGTCCTGGAAGCACTAAAGTTAACTCTCGTGGGTTCTGTAAAAGAAAACACAAAGGTAAACTTTTTTTTTGTTTCCTAAAACACTAGAGTGATCTACTCAATTCAATAAGAAGTTCAATCAGTAATATCTCCCATTAATGTTTCACATAACTTTGTAAAGAGAAGATTCCATATCCCATTGTGATCATCAGACACAAAAACATTTATATTTTTGAGTTTAGTCAAGGTCCTACTTTGATGAGCTTTGATACACACAAATGAGCACACATTATAATCTATATTATCATTAACAAGTCTATATAAATAATCAGAATTTGCAGTAGGGATGCACCAAATCCACTATTTTAGGACTCGAATCACGAATACTTTGTGAAAGATCCAGCCGAATAAGGAACCGAATCCGAACCCTACTTTATTTTTTATGCTGAAAGGTAAAAGAGACCGAGATGAGCATCTAAGTAAATAGCATAAATATTGGACAAACAAGCAAATAATGAATGGCTTTTTATTCTACTAAAACAGACTAATTACAAAACCAGAGTGCACTGGCTGCTAAGTTAACAACAACATAATGGCCTGTGATTGACCGGTGTCATTCTATAGCCTGAAGAGGTTTGTCTCTTTCATCCCTGCTGCTGTGTATGTCAAGGAAACAATTTCACTGCCATCTGAAATACTAGTACAGATATGGGACCTGTTATCCAGAATGCTCGGGACCTGGGGTTTTCTGGATAACGGATCTTTCCGTAATTTGGGTCTACATGCCTTAAGTCTACTAGAAATTCATTTAAACATTAGATAAACCCAATAGGCTGGTTTTGCTTCCAATACGGATTAATTATATCTTAGTTGGGATCAAGTACAAGCTACTGTTTTATTATTACAGAGAAAAAGGAAATCATTTTTAAAAATTTGGAATTTTTGGATAAAGTGGAGTCTATGGGAGACAGCCATTCCGTAATTCGCTTTCTGGATATCGGGTTTCCGGATAAGGGATCCTATACCTGTATTAGCATTTAAATGCACATCAAAATGGCAGAACTATCCCAGAACTATACAAATACGCCCATCATTAATAATCAAAATAGTCTCACACAACCACCAGCATTAGGGTAAGGACACACGAGGAGATTCGGGGAGATTTTGTCACCTGGCGACTAATCGCCTCGTCTTCTGTGCGACAATCTCCCCGAACTGCCTCAGCGTGTTTTCCCATAGGCTACAATGAAAAGTCGCCTGCGCTAAAGCACATGCGGCGATGCGTTTTCAATAGTCGCCCAAAGTTGCCTCACGGCGGAAACTTTGGGCAACTATTGAAAACGCATTGCCGCGTATGCTTTAGCGCAGGCGACTTTTCTTGTAGCCTATGGGAAAACACACTAAGGCAGTTCGGGGAGATTGACGCTCAGAAAACGAGGCGATTAGTTGCCAGGCGACAAAATCTCCCCGAATCTCCTCGTGTGGACTAACCTTTAAAGGGGTTGTTCACCTTCCAAACACTTTTTTTCAGTTCAGCTGTTTTCAGACTTTTACTTTCCATTATTTATTTTTTACTGTTTTTCCAAAATCTAAGTTTAAAGTTGAATGTTCCTGTCTCTGATGTTTGATGTTTGAAACATATAGTTGATACATTTCTCAGCAGCATCTCTGGACTATTAGCAATAGTAATGGGCGACGAATTTCTGCGTTTTGCTGCAGGCAAATAAATTCGGAAATCTTGTGCAAAAATTTTTTGAAGAAATTTCGCCGGCGTCAAAAATTTTCGGATGCTAGTCAACAGTATTCGGACGCCCATTGACTATAACAGTCAGCTTGAACGCGGGCGTCAATTTCCGATTTTCACTATTTTTCGTGAAAATGTCAGAATTTCACAATTTTTTCATGAAAATGTCTGATTTTCACAATTTTTTCTTGAAAATGTCTGAATTCTTTAGGGCTCTTACACATGAGCGTTTTTACCTGCGCTCCCCTGCGTTCCGTTTTTCGGCGTTCAGCCGCAGGGGAGCGCAGGAATAGACGCATTTAATTATTTCAAATGGGGCTGTACTCACACAGGCGCATGTAGGCGCCGAACGCAGGAAAAATGCAGCATGTTGCGTCTCAACCTGCGTTCGGCGCCTACATGCGCCTGTGTGAGTACAGCCCCATTTGAAATAATTAAATGCGTCTATTCCTGCGCTCCCCTGCGGCTGAACGCCGAAAAACGGAACGCAGGGGAGCGCAGGTAAAAACGCTCATGTGTAAGAGCCCTTAGAGAAACTTTGCAATTTCACAATTTTTCCATGAATTTTGCGGGAAATTCACGAATTTTTCAGTGAAGCAAAACGTGAGAAATTTGCCCATCACTAATTAGCAACTTTTGAATCAATTCTAACAGCTGCCTTTAATGAAACTCAGGGATTCTGCTGGAGCAGGGACATAAATAAGAAATGTATCAACTAAATCTATCAATTTAGAACAGTGTACAGGGTCGGTGACCCCCCCCCAGAGTTGCTTTAGAAGGTTAAAAAGGACACTTTACACTTCAAAGTGGTTATTTCTGGTGAACTCTGAAAACATACATATTTACATAGTTACATAGTTAAATTGGGTTGAAAAAAGACAAAGTCCATCAAGTTCAACCCCTCCAAATAAAAACCCAGCATCCATACACACACCCCTCCCTACTCTTAATTAAATTCTATATACCCATACCTATACTAACTATAGAGCTTAGTATAGTATATCTCTGGCTGTATAAACCTTTGAGTTGATTGAGAGTCCTGCAGTTGGTCGGGTACCCGCGGGTTACCCGAAAAAATCTGCGCTACCCTGCAGGTTGCAGATAGAAGTTCCGGGTGCGGGTATAGACGTGGGTCGGCGGTTCTGCTGGTTTGTGGATCGTGGGTCGGGCTGCGGGTCTTCTCAATTACTCTTTTTTTCTGATCATGCCTCCTTCCGATGATGTCACTTCCGATTTACAATGACAGCACTTCCTGTTTTACTCCTTTTTTTTCTGATCACGCCTACTTCCAATGATGTCACTTCCAGTTTACAATGACAGCACTTCCTGATTCTTGATGGTCAGCAGGTCGCGGGACCGGGTTGCGGATAAGGTACTTGCGGGTCGGGTAGCGGTTCCAAGCGGGTAAGAATGCGGGTTGCAGGTTACAGGTACGGGTCGGGTACGGGTTCAAAAAAATGGGCACTGGGCAGATTTGGACCTGGGCAATAAACCATAGGTAGAACCATGAAAGCAATGCATTTTTTTGCCATGGTGCAAAATGTGCCCAATATTCATAAATGAACCCCACATGTACATTAGTTTGCATACTGTCCTAGCTAGGGCTCCCACTTGTGCTCCTGAACCTGTGCCCCTGAATCCCGAAAGCCTGAACCTGATTCAGAGAACCAAAATCTGAGTATCCTATATTTTCTGACATGACTTATAGTCTAAGTTTCTGGCTTTTAGTTTGACCTGGGGATTTTGATGACCTGTTTCTAAAGGTGGCCATAGACGCAAAGATCCGCTCCTTTGGCGACATTGCCATACGCGACGATCTTTCCCCGATATGCCACTAACGGTCATGGCTATATCTGTGCTAATCTGAACGTTCGGCCCCTCTGGCCTCTCATTCATTTCTATGGGTTTTTAAAGGTGTTTTCATCAAATGGTGAACTTTCACTTTCACCCTTTGATAAATGCGCCTTTAAAAAACCCATAGAAATTAATGGAGACTGGCGGAATTTCACTCTAGCGGACTGTGGGGATCTCTAACTTCACTCTTTGATAAACATACCCCAAAGTTTCTAACTTAATTGGCTTTTGGCAGAGAGCCCAGAATAGATACTAAAAAACTTTTGTAACAATTTAAGATAAGCAAAGAAACAATTAAGAAAAGCAGGTCTCTTGGGGAAACTGTGACTTGCAGCTTAAAGGGCAATTCACCTTCATTAGCAAAACTGTAATAACATATAAAAACCACAGAAATGTGTTCAAACTTTCATAACTTTCATAAAATGGCCATGGTAATTAGTGGGTGTGGTCACAAATATAGGTGTGGTCGTGCCCACGGCAAATCTTTTTGTCCCTCTTTCTATTTCCAAAATTTTGGGAGGTATGCATAAGCACATATTTATATTTTAACCTAAATCAGGTTAGGCCTTAATGTCATCTGATTTGGACTCACAATTTGGGAACCTCTAGTTTAAGGGAATTGTCTAATAATAATATGGTTTATTGTATATTTCATCTATTTTCACACTCTGGATTACTTTAAAGGAGAAACAAACCCCTTATTATAAAAAAAACCTACCCCACATAGACCCTTCTTTCTCCTCCCCCCCAGCCTAGCTGCCCCCCCCCCGGGCAAATGCCATTAACTCTTTACTTACTTCTCGGCGCAGATTCAGGGATCGGAGTTCACAGCAGCCAACTTCTGGGTCTTCGGTAATCAGAGAATGAGACCGGCGGAGCAGCGCATGCACAGTTGGAGCAATTTACCGGTTTGTGGCAACTGTGCATGCGACAAAATGGATGGAAATTGCCAAAGCACCGGAAGAAGACACGAAGACCCGGAAGATGGCTACCGTGAACTCCGATACCTGAATCTACACTGAGGTGTAAGGAAAAAATTAGGGGCATTTGCCCAGGGTAGCAGCTAGGCTGGGGGGGAGGAGGGAGGGGGGTCTATGTGGGGTAGGGTTTTTTTTAATAAGGGGTTTGTTTCTCCGTTAAGGGTTATGTTCTAGCACCTCAGTGATGTTACCGATAGTAACCAATCATATCAATTGTAGTTATCTCCACTGCAGTAGAAAATAAAATAAAAAAGTCATTAAATGTGTTCTTTGTTTTAAAAAAAAAAATAATGTTCTTTCTGACTTAATACTCAAAGACCCTGACTGGCGATGACCTTTAACTAGGAAAAGATCGAAAACGAACAGCCTCAGTAAAAGTAGCTAATAATCCATCAAGAATGGTATTAACATCACAGCAGGGTGTCAATTCTCTAGCGATACACTAAGGATCTAGAAGATGTTGCCGACAAAAAGACAGATATAAGTTCATTCAGACACAGGCTAACAATAATCTGCAAAGTAACGAATCAATAAACCATATGCAATGCTGTAAGCAAACGCACACTATGTTTTTGCAAAGGGAGTCATCCTTGGAAAATAGCTTTTCATTAAAGGCATTCTAAATACAAAAATCATCTTTGCTTAATTGTGCCTAGAGAAAGGGATTATGTTTGTTAGACAAAGTTTAAGGTTCTTTCTCTCTCTGCAAGCAAATTGAATGGGTTGTGTCTGCCTTCAATAATGCTTCCTATCTTTTATAGTTGTTCCAATGGGTTTGGCCTGCGACCCTATTCAAGTCACCTGATAGTATATTCCTGTAAGCTATTATATACAGTAGTTACAGAACTAAATCAAGAAACAAAGAGAAGGGCGAAGTGGCCAATGCTAGCAACAATCCGCAAGCATTACCATACGCAGGAACATCGCGAATTAACTAACGGGCGTAGGCGACAATTCACTAGCGAAATAGACAGGCGCTAGTGGTCATTCGCACTCTATCACGAGGCGACAATTCGCTCTGGCGAATGGATGTTACTCTGCAAATTCACTAAATTGCGGATTTTACTGAACATTACCTCTTACCAGATTTGCCTTAACCAGTTTAAACCAAGTGAAGTGCATTGGAGTGCATAGATCTTCCTCAATCTTCTGTTACTTACATCATATTCTTTTTTTCAGAATGATAGGCTGCACAAAGTTTTTTTTTTTTGTAACCGGTTTTCTCTATACATTTTTCTAACATACAGTGGGCTCATGTGTAGGGCATTATAACAACTCTATTGGACTTGTGTAATAAACAGTGTAAATATAAAGTATTTGCTGCAACATATAACATAAAGAAGTCCATACAACTTAAAATTTCCCGCCATATGCAAATTAACCTGAGCGCTTGATCTCTAGTGAATATTCGCTAGGCAGAAATGAACGCTAACGTATCTTCACTTTGGAAATGTTCGCATAACCGAAGTTCCGAAAAGTCACCAGCGTTCCACGCTCGGGACAAAACTACGCATTTTAGTGAACTAGCGTTGTCTGAGCGATTATTCGCGTGGCGAAATGTTGTGCTGGGTGCAAAGTGGACACTGGCGATTTTTCGCTGGTTAGTAAATCTGCCCCTAAGGGTATCATGCTATCCTATAATGCTATCCTGTCAACTTTCTCCAGCCTACTATTAGTGTGGACACAGAGATGAGTTGGTTGTTACATGTTATTGGATATATTTTGCTGATAACTTTGGGGCAAATTTACTTACCTCCGAAATTGCGCCAGTGACAGCTTCGCTGACATTGCAACACTTCGCCAGGCGTAGATTCGCCAGGACAACAGTAATTCACGAAAATCCAAAATTACATAGTAACTATTTTTTGAGGAGCTACTATCTACTCTATTGCACTTTGCCTGGTCTGAGGTAACGTTCAGTAAAATCCACATCTTAGTGAATTTGCATAGTTACGTCCATTCGCCAGATCGAAAATTCGCGAAGTAGCGAGTAGTGATTTCAGATATTTGGAAGAATGAATAATAAAAAGATATTAGAAGTCACCGAGGAGTAAAAGCATGAGGCCCCACATGTTCTTCTATCTTTTTCAAAATGTAACAATATATTGATATTTCACCCATAATGTCAATGAGTAGATGTTGTAATATAAAAATGAAAACTCAAATTTAAATATTGAGTTAAAAAAAACATGAGACCCCAGGCTAAATTATATATGTCACTTCTCATATAGTTAATACATTTAGCAGGGGGGGGCATTATTCATTATATGCTACTGCTGTGAAGTGTCCACAAAAAGGGGGGCAATTGGAAATCCACAACCATCCAGTGCATAACTGAGATTCCCTGTTTCTGTCATTTATATTACACATACTCGCATGGAGGGAGGGGGGGGGGTATTTTGGTGTGGAGGTTGCAGGGCCTCTACATTTGTAGGAGGTGGGAGTACTGTATGTGTGGGTGGCGGAAGAGACTGTGAATGTGGGTTCTAGGGATCCCACCGTGGCAGATAGCCCCTGGTATTCCTAGCTATACCCCACCCAATCTCCATTCCCAGAACTTCTGAAATGTGCTAGAGTCCGATTCCAACAAGGGTGCTCCTGTATGTCCAAGGCTATTGTATTTTGTCTTCATGGACGAACATTCACCCCAGATGTGCAAGTAAGGGGGTCAGGGGATGCATGACCTATGGACAGTGTTGGACTGGCCCACCGGGATACCAGGAAAACTCCCGGTGGGCCCTGGTGTCAGTGGGCACTCTTGCATCTAACCATTTAGCATATTTTATGGTCTTTCCCTATTTCTTTATGGGAAACAAATGCTTAATAATGGAAGAATATATTAAGTAGATATGAAAGACTGGGATAATAAAGAGGTTGAGTGAGGAGAGGAGGAATAATAGTTTGGAAAGTGAGTCCATGGTCTAAGGTGGGCCCACAGTGTAAGGTTTTCTGGTTGGCCCCTGGCATCCCAGTCCAACACTGCCTATGGAAGGCAGTAAGGGTAGGGATGTAGTGTGCCAGCCTGTACTACATAGTGCCAATATATTTACAGAGTCTATTCATCATTCACACTAATCACCAGTGCTGGGTCAAGTCAGCCAGGAGCCCTAGGCAACCCGACCGACCATGCTCCTTGTGCGCATGCATGAACAATTGCACGTGGACAAGCTCAGAAAAGCGAAGGCCTTGAATTGCCTCTGCAGTTGGGGGGAGCACAAGGGTCCGAACTAGGGGAAAGCATCAGAAGAGGTACGCCCCTGGCACCTGGTGCCCCTCTACCTTTGCGCCTTAGGCACGTGCCCAGTACCGTAACTAGAGGGGAGCGGGCCCTGGTGCGTGACGTGCAGCCGGGCCCCCTCTGTACGGCCCGCATTTCAGTGGCGCGCGGGTTGCCGGGGGGCCCTGAGGGGGTGCAGGCTCGCACCCCCTGCTCCCCCGGTAGTTCCGCCACTGCACGTGCCACTTCTGCCTACCCCTAGTTCCTGCACTGCCAATAACTGCCCCAGTGAAGCAGTAAATAAATTGCGTGTATATGTTATTTAAAATATTGAGGTCTCATAATATTACAAAAGACAAGAAGCTTAATGCCCCTAAACAGATCTCTACAAGCACAGGAATTATTCCCGCATTGCTCCAGGTGGTTATAAATAAAGGAAACGTTTTTTAGATGCCAGGAACAGATGTGTCCATTTGATTTCCCAGTATTTTTGCTGAAAATGCTGCCTTGTCTCTCCTAGTGGAAAGAGTTGCACCTGATTAAGTGCTCAGCATGTCTAGGTACTGAGCCACTTATTCACTACATCACATGGGGCTGGATAATAATAAATATAATAATATTACTGGATTTTAATAAATATTTTGGACAGCCTGGGGCCCATAACAACCATATACAGTCTATGGGTCTCCGGTAGAACTGGAGAGTCCTACTGAAACTAAATTTAAGGAGAAGGAAAGTCAAAATCACTTGGGGGTGCCAAAAAAAATACTCCAGGCCACTGCTCCTGTTAGCAAAAAATTTCCCCCAGCTCAGTGAGCACCACAGACAGAGGCGCTCCACCAATGAGGTGAGTTGATCCACTCGTCTCAGGCGGCAGCGCACCCCAGTTACCAGGGGCAGCAAAAATGCCGCTCCTGGTAACTAAGAGCCAAATTTTTCGGTTTTCAACCCGGAAATTCGGCTCTTCTAGTGCAGAGAGCGTAATTGCGATATTCTCAATTATTGCTGTCCATAGTGGTGGGCAGGGTTACAATAGCGCCAATTTTGAAAGTACCAAACCACAGCCTCCTATTTCTTAAAAAGAATAAGTTTAAAACACCATGGGGCAGATTTACTCGAGGGCGAAGTGGCTAATGCTAGCGTCAATTCGATATCGTTACCACCCACATCGGTAACACCTCTAACGAATTTGCGCTAGGCAGAAATGAACACTAGCACATCTACGATTCCAATTGCTCGCATTGCCATATTAACATCGAAACTCTGAATTTTCGCCTGGCGAAGTGTGGCGACAGCTGTGAATCTGTGAATTTTCGGCCTCTAGTAAATCTGTCCCCATGGATTCTCATGGTGTAGAATCCATGGTGTAGTCTCATGGTACCAACACCATAATATAACTAAAGCCTAATCTAAAGTCACATATTCCGTTGTCAGATACAATCTAAATTCCATGGGGTATATTTATCAAAGAGTGAAGTTAAAGATCTCTATTGTCCGTTTGAGTGAAATTCTGCCACTCTCCATTCATTTCTATGGCATTTTGAAAGGCATATTTATCAAAGGGTGAATTTTCACTTTCACCCATTGATAAATACTATTTTAAAAATCCCATAGAAATGAATAGAGAGTGGTGGAATTTCACTTTAGTGGACTGTGGAGATCTCTAACTTCACTTTTTGATTAATATAACCCCATGTATCTATATTCATAAGTCTAGACTGCATAATAAATAACATGTTTGTGTGTCTGTAAATAAAAAAATATGAAATACATTGTGCTTCGTTTAAAGAGTCAGGGTATCCCCTCCCCTCATTCCAAATCTTACCTTTTTAATTCCACAGCAACCAGAAAATGGGTTAATTTTGAGGCTACACACGCTTAGATACATTTAATTTGTATTGGTTATCATTTTATTTATGCTTTTATTTTTCCTTTTCATCCTTTTATTCTGCTATTTATAAAACTGCATGGTTGCTAGGGTCGGTGACCCCCCCCCCCACACACACACACAACCAGAAAGCAGGCTGATTGTAAGGCCATATTTGCTTTAATAAATTCATTTTATTATTCTTATCTTTGTATTGAGGCACCTTCCTCGTCATCCATCATTCTGTAAGTCATCCCAAATGCTAGTTTTCTAGGGTCAGTGAACCTAGCAATCATTTAGCAGCTTAATCACCATAACGGGGAGCTGCGGAACGTTAATTAGAAATAAAAGACAGAATAAAGAAGAAGAAGAAAATAAGCTGACAATTTTACAATTTTTTTAACAAAAAGTTAATTGTTAGGACAGTCTTCACTCTAATTAGGGAAAACAGCCTATACTGTAATGACTGCAACTGAGATCTGAATATGAGGAATACTATTCTGAATTGATATTTATAGTGTAAGTATTTCCCCTTCCCTTATGGAAGATAGATCATTTTAATTTATTTTGTTTTACCTTTTTTTTGTTTTACTTTTCTGTCTCTATTTAATCTGAAATGCAATATATTATCTGATTGTGAGGGTTAGCGACTCCCTTCAACCATAATGCAGTTTCATTCTGAATATAGATTTGAATTGTTATCATTTAGGAGCCGATTCACTAACTTCGAGTGAAGGATTCGAAGGTAAAATACTTCGAATTGGGCTACTTCGACCATCGAATGGGCTACTTCGACCTTTGACTACGACTTCGAATCAAAGGATTCGAAGTAAAAAACGTTCGACTATTCGACCATTCCATAGTCGAAGTACTGTCTCTTTAAAAAAAACTTCGACCCCCTAGTTCGCCATCTAAAAGCTACCGAAGTCAATGTTGGCCTATGGGGAAGGTCCCCATAGGCTTGGCTAACTTTTTTTGATCGAAGGATATTCCTTAGATCATTGGATTTAAATCCTTTGAATCGTTCGATTCGAAGGATTTAATCGTTCGATCGAAGTTCGATCGAACTATCTGCGCTAAATCCTTCAACTTTGATATTCGAAGTCGAAGGATTTTAATTCCCAGTCGAATATCGAGGGTTAATTAACCCTCGATATTCGACCCTTAGTGAATCGGCCCCTAACACTTAGGGGCCGATTCACTAACTTCGAGTGAAGGATTCGAAGTAAAAAAACTTCGAATTTCGAAGTGTTTTTTGGGCTACTTCAACCATCAAATGGGCTACTTCGACCTTCGACTACGACTTCGACTTCGAATCGAAGGATTCAAACTAAAAATCGTTCGACTATTCGATAGTCAAAGTACTGTCTCTTTAAGAAAAAACTTCGACCCCCTAGTTCACCATCTAAAAGCTACCGAAGTCAATGTTAGCCTATGGGGAAGGTCCCCATAGGCTTTCCTACGTTTTTTTGGTTGAAGGATAATCCTTCGATCGTTGGATTAAAATCCTTCGATTCGTTCGATTGGAAGGATTTAATTGTTCGATCGAAGGATTATTCCTTTGATCGTTCAATCGAACTATTTGCGCTAAAATCCTTCAACTTCAATATACCAGTCCCAGCACTTCAATCACAAAAATGCAGGACAAATTAGACCTTGCCCATCCCAGTCATACCCAGTTGAACCCCAACACTCTAAATTCCGCCCATTATCTGCTAAGCCTAACCTGTTTTCAGGTCCATGAACTGGGACCATCACATGAAAAACTGGACCATTCAGATGTAAGGAAATGTCTTAGCAAATGAGCAGATGATATTGAATCATCCTTTCAGAGTCCTACCCGAAGGCATGGGCTCCATTGCCCAAGTGTCCCCAAAGGAACAGCATGAGCGGGTGGGTCCACCTTCACCGAAGCTATGATATAGGTGTGTGTGTGTGCATAGCCCCTGACCAAAAATAAGTCAGGCACCTCCCTCATGGGAGCACAGCAACCCAGCTTTTACCAAGCTTCCGCTTACCAGTCTAGTCTAGAGGACCAAGCGTTTCTCCGTTCTTCACATAGGATCATAAGAACAGATACTCCCCCTTGATCTTGCCAGCCAGAGGAACAAGTGTTTCTCTTTCCTCACGTAGAATCATAAGAAGGGGTACCTAGCCAAAGGCCAAGCACTACACTTGATCTTAGCCAAATGAGCAGATGTACCAGGAGAGAACAACATTCCCACCCCCAATGAAATCCCATTCAAGCCCCAAGGCCTTTGCTTTGGTCAACCAACAGTTGACTTAATTAGGGATAGAAATATGGGGATGTTCACCTTTAAATTAATTTTTAGTATGAATAGAGCGTGATATTCTGATTGGTTTCCATTTTTTATCATCTGTGGTTTTTAAGTTATTAACTTTTTATTTAGCAGCTCTCCAGTTTGCAATTTCAACAGACTGGTTGCTATGGTCCAAATTACCCTAGCAACCATAAACGGATTTGAATAAGAGACTGGAATATGAATAGGCGAGGGCATGAATCGAATATGAGTAATAGAAAGTAGCAATAACAATACATTTGTAGCCTTACAGAGCATTCGTGTTTTTTTTAGATGGGGTCAGTGACCCCCATTTAAAAGCCGGGAAGAGTCAGAAGAAGAAGAAGAAGGAGGCAAATAATTCAAAACCTATAGAAAAATAAATAATGCAATAATCCAGCAAGGAAGGTGTTACAATAACAATGTATCTGCTAAATGACCGTGTTCAATTAGGAAACACAAAAACTAGGCTGATTTTAATTTTAGCAAGTTTAGCAGAAATAATGTAACCAGTGAACCAACAAATGCAATCTAATTCCCATTACCATCTGGAGTGATATCAGATAAAACATACTTGACATTATAAAACTTGTTTAAAAACGTCTACTTTGCCAGCTAGAGCAGTTGAAAAAAAACTTTTAAGACTAGAAAAAAAATCCAAGTCTGTGTTGTATTATACGGGTGTCAGTGGATGTTGCTAACAATTTGTATCTTTGCACTCAAGGAGAAGCCTAATTTAAAATTGACTGGCATTGGTCAGCTAACATAGGAAACATTTGGGCCAACCATTGGTCCAGCTTGCAGTGTGATGTCACTGACTCATTTGAAACTGCATGGCTCTGTACAGGTATGGAAACCTGTTATCCAGAAAACTCCAAATTACAGGAAAGTTGTCTCCCATAGACTCCATTTTATCCAAATAATCCAAATTTTTAAAAATGATTTCCTTTTTCTCTGTAATCATAAAACAGTAGCTTGTACTTGATCCCAACTAAGAAATCATTAAATCATATTGGAAGCAAAACCAGCCTATTGGGTTTAATTCTTAAATGATTTTCTAGTTGACCTAAGGTATGAAGATCCAGATTACAGACAGATCCGTTATCCTGAAAATAGTAATGTGTGGGTAGAGATAAGCTCGACCCAAACCTGCACCCGTCTGACCTGCACCCGCCTCCTTTTATAGACCTGCACTGCCCATTGATGATGTCACAAAAGGGGTGGGGAGGGCAGGCGTGTGCCTATAAAACAGGAAGGCGGAGTCTAAGGTCGCGGGCGGGAAGAGCAGGCAGAAGAGTTCAACCCAAACTCGTCTGTGACCTGCAAATGGCGCAGCAAGTTTGTGCCAAATCCACCCGACCCGAGGGTAAACACGTGAGTCCCATGGATATCGGGCTGGCCCACACATCACTACCGGAAAACCCCAGGTCCCGAGCATTCTGGATAACAGGTCCCATACCTGTACTTTCATGTCTAAATGCCACAGAAGCAAACTCTTCAACACATGTCACAGTCCCAAAAGTCAGCCCATGTATCAGATATATTACATCATATAGGCTGTGGCGGAACTACCGGGGGAGCAGGGGGTGCGAGCGGGCCAGGGCCTGCACCCCCTCAGGGCCCCCCTGCAGTTTGCGCGCCGCTTATTACCGGCCAGTTCCGGGCGTACGGAGGGGGGCGGGGGGCCCCGGTTGCTCGTCCTGCGCCAGGGCCCGCCCCCCTCTAGTTACGTTTCTGCATTTAGGACATCATCAGATATATAAATCTATTTCTCTGGCAGTTACATACCATAAGTGGCTAATGCTGAAGGGCTTTATTCTACTTGGGGCTGGGCTTTACCACAACATTTTTTTGGAGCAGACAAAGGTAAATGCTACATAATATGGCAAAATGAACATCTAGTGGGCACGGCATTTAACAGTGTGACCTGTCCATGTTATCCTCTGTATTTTCTGCCATCTCTTTCTGTTTTAAAAATCAAGCTGTAAATATATTACACATGTGTTAATATCGCCTAGACCTAACTTCCCCTTTAAGGGCAAACAGTTTCTTATTCTTATAATGCTCTGTATTTTCTATCCACTGCCATCTCTCCTCCTTTTCTGTTTTATAAATCAAGCTGTAAATATATTACACAAGTGCTAATATCACCTCTAGATCTAACTTCCCCTTTAAGGGCTAACAGTTTCTTCAAACTGCATAGAGATAAAATAAGAAGATCATATTCAGTGTGACCAAAGAAGGACATGCTGCAGAAATCTGATCTTATTCCACTGTAATATAAAATTGTATTTCTATAGCAAAAGATAGCACTAAGGATCTGTCTAAATAAATTAGTAGTAACAAACAAGGGGTCATTGAAATAAAAAGTAACAATAAGTGCATTATTAGAAATACAATTCACATAAATATAAAATATATAGTGCTACAATATATATAGTATATAATATATTTATATAAGTGCTCAGTGTCAAGGAGACAAAAGGCTGGAGGGCCCTACCCAATAGGGCTTACAATCGAAATGGGAGGGTAACATACAGACACAATTCGGAGGGTATTAAGTGCTGTAGGTTACAGTGGGTGACACTGTCATATAAGTGCCAGTTTCCAGTTCAGGTGTTATCAACGTGCTCCCAGAGGTATATATTTCCTTGGGAAATCAGAGCAGCTGTTATCTTATAAATACTCAATACATTTCTTTCTCTATGCAGGTGACTATACTAATTACATTATAAGAATTAAAGGGGACCTGTCTGCCTATGAAACAATTCCAAATTATTTTCATGTTAGTTGAGCAAAATTAACTTCACTTAGGGGCCGATTCACTAAGCTCGAGTGAAGGATTCGAATGAAAAAAATTCGAATTTCGAAGTATTTTTTTGGTACCTCGACCATCGAATTGGTTAAATTCGTTCGAATTCGAACGAAATCGAACGAATCGAACGAAAAATCGTTCGACTATTCGACCATTCGATAGTCGAAGTACTTCCCCTTTAAAAAAAACTTCGACCCTCTACTTCGGCAGGTAAAACCTACCGAAGTCAATGTTAGCCTATGGGGAAGGTCCCCATAGGCTTGCCTGTGATTTTTTGATCGAAGGATTTTCCTTCGATCGTTTGATTAAAATCCTTCGAATCGTTCGATTCGAAGGATTGAATCGTTCGATCGAACGAAAAATCCTTCGATCGTTCGATCGAACGTTTAGCGCTAAATCCTTCGACTTCTATATTCGAAGTCGAAGGATTTCAATTCGAGGGTCGAATTTCGAAGTATTTTTAACTTCGAAATTCGACCCTTAATGAATCTGCCCCTTAAACTATATATATATATATATATATATATATATATATATATATATATATATATATATATATATATATATATATATATATATATATATATATATATATATTATTTAAATATTGTTTCCGTCAGTCTCTGAATTACACTATAACAACAAGCAGGCAGGAGCCATTTTGTAGACACTGTTATTAAGATAAATTGTGTATCACACCCCAAAATTTTTCATATGCACGAGAATGGGGAACCTAATGCTCAAACACAATGCCCTACATAATTATAGGGCCTGCCTGGGGAGGGATGGGACAATGTGAGAAGTGCAGTGACCTGTAGGAAGTGCTGAATGGAAATTGAAAGTAATTGACTGCCCCACCTCCTCTATGCCTCAGGCATAGAGGCGGGGCAGACAATATTTGATTGACAGCTCAGGTATGGATGTTTTTTGCAAAGGACTTTCATTATGCAGCTTTTTATGTGTAGGTGACAGGTCCACTTTAAATGGGAGCCTGTATTATGTGCAAAGGGGAGACCATGTGTTTTATGCATAGAGGAAAGGAGGAGCAGTAAGTCATTTAGGCTTCAAGCAGCCCAGTACACTTAGCAGAACAGCTGCAATTACGCCTGACAGCCAATGTTTTTATGCTCTATATTCCCGTGCACAAGCATCAAGCGTCATTATAGTAAATAAAGTCTTAGTTCACTGAGCGTTGTTAACCCCTCAGCAGCTGGATAGTCTGGTGTATTGTAACTGCGTCTGGCATAGGAAGGAAAATCTCTAAATTTGAAAAGATGTTATAGTTAAACAGATGCAATCATTTAATGGTTCTGTGGTTACAAACAAGCCAAACAGTGCACCAAAGCAGATGCTAAGCGGAGTCCACATCAGTGAATCACACGCTGTATGCATATGCCATTTAAAGGGGTTGCTCACGTTTAAGTTAACTGATCATATGTTATAGAATGACTAATTCTAAGCAACTTTTCATTTTTTTATAGCTTTTTTTATTATTTGCCTTCTTCTGCTGACTCTTTCCATCATTCAAATGGGGGTCACTGACCCCATCTAAAAAGACAAGTGCTCTGTAAGGCTAGAAATGTATTGTTATTGCTTCTTTTTATTACTCCTCTATCTATTCAGGTCTCTCCAATTCACCAGGGGTGCAAAAAGCTCGCCACCAGCCAGAAAGACTTTGAATTTGAAAAAAAATTCAAAAAAATCGAATATCAAAATTTATCATTTACTGTCTCTTTAAAAATTTAACTTACTAGATCCTATTTGGAGTCAATTGGTTTCAAAGGTTTTTTTGGGAAAAACTTTGAATCAAATTCGATCTAATGCGCTATTCCTTCGATTCATATGATTCGAATTCGGCTGAATACGGACCTATTAAATCGAAAACGGACCTATTCGACCAAATAAAAACTTCAACTTAATTTCGGATTGGTCTTTTTGAATTCGAATTTCGCAGTTATTTTCAATTCGAAATTCGACCCTTGATAAATATGCCCCTAAAAGTTAATTTAAAGGTGAACAGCCCCTTTAATGGGTAGCCTTAATGACACCAGCATTTTGGGAGAAAACACTGCATTGTGGGTACAAAACGTGGTGTCTTGCTTCCAAACTTTGCACTCTGCTTTGGTAGAAGAACTTATGCTCTATAGCACACCCCAAGCATTCTCGCAGTACCTCTTCCCCTATCCATTGAACTCATATGAGTGTCAGGAAGCTAAACAAACCACATAGTAAGACAGAAGTATAGGGGCAGCATGGTGGCTTCTTTGTAGCACTGGGGTCCTGAGTTCAATTCTAGTTTGGACACTCTCTGCAAGAATTTTGTATGTTCGCCACATGTCTGCATGGGTTTCCTCCCACAAAAAACATACTGGCTCCTGATGGATGTGATTGATAGATATATTCTTTGTAATGTGTCTGCGTTAAGTTAACAACAGATAATAATATAAATAGGAGGCGAGGGTGGTATATTTAGCAGAAGGCTTGTACATTAACCATATTGTAAAGGTACCCATAATACACTGCAGCTTTTACCTTTAACTCTAATTTATAATTTTTGCTGTGCCATATGTTCTAGTAAAAGATTTATACAATTTACCTTGTACTTATAGATCAGTGGCAGAGTTTTTCTTGACCTGTGCATATTAACTGTAGCTTTCATTTCCATAGTTAATAAAGGGGACACGTATGCTCAGTTGTTGCTGTGTCCACATTACCAAAGCCTGAGATCTACTCCTTAGCATATCTGCGTATCATTTACCCATGCAGGGAGGATCTTCTTTCTAATAAAATATTCATAAGATTTAAACTGTTCAGCGCACCCATTACTTCCTGGTCATACATGTGATTAATGGCCTGACGATCACAAACAATCTCTGTGCAGCACACCCGTAGGTGGGGCTGATATATTTGTGTTTGAGTAGTGTGACTTGCTGCCAGTGTACTCTGGCACCTTTGGAATATGAGCAACTCCCAGCTGTGTGCAATGGTCCTTTAAGAACCTTACCCTCAGGTGGGTCCTCCTTGTCTCCTGGTGCAGAGATCAGCCAGACTGACATAAACTGCAGCTTGGTGGTTGCTTTAAACAACGTGAACTTCTTTATTGAACAAACGGGCAGTTCAGCAGTTATTAGATAGTGAGCTTTTCAACGCAATCAGATCAGGCATCATACTTTGAGATAAATTCAGTTCAGTCCCTCTTAGGGGGTATAGTAAAGCCTGTCTTGGTAAATCTTCCCCAGCACTAGGGATCCCATGGGGTATCCTGCTCCTTGGCACTTCCCCTGCTCCTGAGATCACCCACTCATGACTCTGACTGCCAGCTTGATCACCGCAAGGGTGCTAATCCCAACTACTTTCCTTGAGTGAATAGCTGCTGACTAACTAAACTGAAACTAATGTCACTCCTATAGCAAACAATAACAAATACTTATATCGCATAATACTTATAACTAATTTTGTCCCTGACTTAGGCCCTACACCAGCTTAGACCCAGTCCTGTACCCACTTCCCCACAAGGTAGAGTCCTGCAGCGGGACGGGTACCTGCAGATTACCCGCAAAAACATAAGGTACCGTGCGGGTTGCAGGTAGAAGTTCCGGGTGCTGGTATAGACGTGGGTTGGTGGTTCTGCGGGTCGCGGGTCGGCCCACGAATCTTCTCAATAACGATTTTTACTCCCTTTTTTCTGATCACGCCCCCTTCCTATGATGTCACTTCCGGTTTACAATGACAGCACTTCCTGATTCTTGATGGTCAGCGGGTCGCTGGTCCGGGTTGCTGATAAGGTACTTGCGGGTCGGGTAGCATGTACAAGCGGGTAAGAATGCGGGTTGCGTGTCCAGTTTGCGGACTGCAGGTTGCGGGTACGGGTCGGCTACGGGTTCCAAAAAATGGATCCGGGAGGACTCTACCACAAGGTGGGATCAAGGAAAAAAGCCATGAGCGCATGGGTGCTCTCCTGTTTATAAACACTGACACCTACTGGGCAAGAAATAAACAAGATCAAATTACTTGTAACATTCAGGAAAGTGTCTTTCATCCAGGGCCAACTAAAGACCACTTTCAGTGTCCAAACTACAAAATGCCTATCCCTCAGGGTCTCTACATACATGTACAATGGATTTCACTTGGCTTATTATTTGGGCAGGTTTGAAAATATAATCTTTTTATGCACTAGGGATGCACAGAATCCACTATTTGACATTCATCCAAATCCCTCAATTCTTCATGAAAGATTTGGCCAAACACCAAACTGAATCCTAATTCACATATGCAAATTAGGGACGGGAAGGGAAAAAGTGGAAAAGACATTGTTTACTTCCTTGTTTTGTGACAAAAAGTTATACAATGTCCCTTCCTGACACTAATTTGCATATGCAAATTAGGATTTGGATTTGGTTGAGCCAGGAACGAGGATTTGACTGAATCCAAATCCTGCTGAAAAAGTCCAAATCCTGGATTCAGTGCATCCCTACTATGCACCATATCTAATGTCTAGTATCTATTAGTGTTCCAGTAGAGCGTGTACTGGGTGATACAGCATGCTGCTTTATATGAGTCATGTTTGGAGCATCCTAAACAAACATGTGCACCATCTTCTCAACAAACCAGCCAAGCATGCCCCATTATATACCATTTAGATCAATAGTCATCTGCCTAATCAAATGAGTAAAGCTGGTCATAGACTCAAAGATCCGCTCGTTTGGCGACATCGCCAATTGAGCGGATTTTTCGCCCGGGGCGAGCGGGGGTAATTCGAACATTCGGCCGTATGGCTGAACGATCGGATTACGATATGCCAAGGGGCTTAACTGGTCCAAACACACACAGGTTCTCGAGTAAAAGGAAACAATATAATAAATAACCCCCCCCAAGACATGTTAATTACTCACTGATTGCAAGAATCCCAAGGTTGCCCCTATTTAATTTCTTCCATGGGTTTAGGTTTAGGATGTGACCATGGATCCAAGATCAAGTTTATAATCAGTCTCTCTTTCTAAAATTCATTGCGTGGGAGCAGGTCCGGACTGAGAATTAAAATAGACCCTGGTATTTCAGGTACATAGAGGCCCAAACAGCCCCCACCAGCCCACTAAATACTGACTTTCTATGGCACGTTATTGCAGCTCCTCTGGCATTTTCCAGAACTCACAGATTGTCAGTCTGGGCCAGCGTGGGAGGATGGAAGAGACCGTGACAATATGTACAGTATAAGATTTGTGGTCCCAGTGCTATTTAGCACTATTTTAGTTTGAAAGGATGCCCCCATGGCTCCACAGCAGTTTATTTATATAAATTATAGCATTGTATATGATGCAAACACACTACTTTTACCAGTGCAGGACAACAGTACATTTTATTTAAATTACTTTTTTGTTGTTACTTTTGCTTTAATGAAGGGATCTTTCCAGTTGGTGTCCTAACCAATGCAGGCCACTGTGGAAACCCATCGGGATTAGAGCTGGGGATAGCTCCAAGGCTCCCCTGCAATTGCATCAATAGGAGCAACTCCGTGAAATTCTGAACAGGAGGCAGAAAGGCAGTGACCCAACTATATAGTATAACTGCAAAAACGTTCTTGCAGCAATCTTTCCTGAGGTTAAAGATTCACCTTTGATTGAATTATTGTATGATGTAGAGAGTGGAGAGTGTGGTTTTTGAGCTATTTACCTTTTTTCAGCAGCTCTTCAGTTTGCAATTTCAGCAATCTGGTTGCTAGGGTCCAAATTACCCTAATAACCATGCATTGATTTGAATAAAAGACTAGAATATGAATAGGAGAGGCCTGAATAGAACGATTAGAATTAAATAGAAGCAATAACAATAAATGTGTAGCCTTATGGAGCACTTGTTTTTAGATGATGTCAGAGACCCCCCCATTTGAAAGCTGGAAAGAGTCAGAAGAAAAAAGCAAATAATTTAAAAAAAATAAACTATCAAGACCAATTGAAAAGTGGCTTTGAATTAGCCATTCTATAACATACTAAATGTTAACTGAAAAGTGAACCACTCCATTAAGCCATATTGCCGTGAGTTAGGTTTTAATTTTGGTGATCTTTAAAAATAAACCCTACCACTAGCAAGTATGGAAGGGGGGTCATATTTCTTAATTCATGCACCTCAAAAGGAGGTTAAAAACCTGCATACCACAGGCAACTGATTCAGAATTCAAAAGGCTGAAGGGTGGGGTTGTACTAATATATTTGTTTTCCCATAGTGTAGGATAAGATTGGAATGGAGGAGCAGGGCTACTTTAAGGTGGCCATACACAGGCCAATAAAAGCTGTCGACAGCTTATTGGCCTGTGTATGGGGCCCCCTACGGTCTTCCCTGATCGAGATCTGGCCGAAAGTCGAAGATTGGATGGGACTAAAACGCCCATCTTTTCCACTTCCTGCTTCCTCTTTTCCCAAGCTGTGCAGAGGTTTAAGGATCCTCTGCATAACTAATGGAGAGCTGCTGAATAAGAAGTGAAATACAGTAACTCAAAAAACGCAAATGATAAAAAATGAAAACCAAATGCAAATTAACTCAGAATATCACTCTCTACATCATACCAATATTTAACTCAAAGGTGAACAACCCCTTTAAATTATAATAAACTCTTGCCTAACACTGGTAAAATGGTGTTCTTGCTTCAGAAACACTACTATAGTTTATATAAACAAGCAGCTGTGTAGTCACAGGGGCAGCCATTCAGTTGCAAAAAAAAAAGAGAAAAAGACACAGATCACATAGTAGATAAGCTCTGTAGAATAAAATTAGTAAAGGTACCTGAGTAAGAACTAAACCCATTGCTTTCTATGGAGTTTATCGGTTATTTGCGTTTGAATCGTGCCAGCTATTTCAGTTTGAATAGCTGCCACCATGAGTACTGCATTGTCTAAACTATACTGCAGTAAACCTGTTTAAAATTGCCAGTATGTGGTAGTAAAGCTCAAAGGGTTAAACAATTAATTCCCTCCTGCCATCTGCCCATCACAATCGAGTCATGCTGTAGGACAAGCAGAAGCTAAATCATTAACAGAAGCTTATACTTTATTGCAATATGGAACGGCGATGAACAAAACAACATGTTTTTAACCATAAATTAATTATAATAGTCTTTTACTATGAGCAGTTTAAACAGCCCAACGCAGCTTGGGAGTAATTGCTGTCCAGCTGAATGAAGTTCTCAGACAGAGATGATAATGTCTGCGGTATTGGTTATTTCTAGTTGGTATGTATCAGCTGAAAGATACAGCTGCCCCTTCTGAGACAATTTGCTGTTAGTTTTAATTTTGTATTATTATTTGTGGTTTTTGTGTTATTTAGCTTTTTATTCAACAGATCTTAATTTTGTAATTTTGTAGTCTGGTTGCTTGGGTAACCTTGCAATGATTTAAATGAGAGACTGGCAGCGTCGGACTGGGCCAGCGGGATGCCGGGAAAAAACCTGGTGGGCCCCAGCCCTCATGGGCCTGCAAGCCCAGACCCACACCACACAGTGTGACCTCCTCCCCCTCCACCTGCTTGAATGGCCCGTTGCTTGCCCCGCCTGAACCGTCCACTTGCCCCTCCCACTGGCCACCCCCACAAATGAGCGTGAATTAAATAAGTGCTGTGAGGGGGGTGGGAAAGGGCAGAGGGGGGGTTTGCTGAGGAGAGAGGCCTACAACTGGAGAGGGAGGCATGGGGGCCCTGACCCCCCCCCCCAGCTGCACCTGGAGACTGGAATATGAATATGAATATGAATAGGAGAGGGACTGACCAGAAAGATGAGTAATAAAAAGTAGCAACAACAATACATTTGTAGCCTTACAGAGCATTTGTTTTTAGATGGGGTCAGTGACCCCTATTTGAAAGCTGGAAAGTCTATAAAAAAAAGAAACAAAAAAGGCAAATTAAAAAGTTACTTTTTACTAAAAGTTAACCTAAAGGTGAACCACCCCTTTAACTATAGTAGATAGCAATTCTTATTCTTGGCCAAGTACCCACCTCCCAGGATTCTACTGGAGGCATCCCTGTGTGCTTATCGTATTCTAAATGACTCTACGCTGGCCCTATTTCACTCCCCAGTTAGATTAGTCTGCATACAGTGAATCCTGCAGTGAAACCCCTGTGACCTGTACTAAAAGAGTTAACTGAGTTTAAATACCATAATTTTCTTCTCCAGTTCTCTGACTGGTATACTTGGATGGTGTAAGTATAAGCTATTATTATAATAATAATAATCCTTCTAAGTGTCAAGAAAAGCTATAATTCACATGCATCTAATGCTGACTTGCTTGGATTCACCTGATTTGGTTACTTTATTTTAAAATACTCTGCATATTTTAATATCTGTTAAGGCCATAACCTAGTCGTTGCTTATTAGGTACCTCCCAACTTCAGACCTCAAAATAATTTAATGCAATCATTTCTCCTGTCTTTACTGTTATGGTGGTATGTAATAAAAGTTACAATGTTTACCCATGTGCAGTGTCCTATAGTGACCAATAAGAGATTTGCTGCAAACGCTGCCTTATGGTTGTTATAGGTGAATAGACTTGTAGCAAACTTTGCACCTTTCTTTACGTTACGTTACATTTCATTTTCATTAAATAGCCTCATTACTGTAGTGTAAATGAGTACAGTGTTGCATATACAACTAAACATTTACAGACATACTTCTACCTTTCCTAAAGTTCAGTAAATTCAGATTTAGGAAGAATGATCTTTTTTACTTAAGTACTTAAAGGGATACTGTCATGGGAAAAAAAACATTTTTCAAAATGCATCAATGCTGCTCCAGCAGAATTCTGCACTGAAATCCATTTCTCAAAAGAGCAAACAGATGTTTTTATATTTCATTTTGAAATGTGACATGGGGCTAGACATATTGTCAGTTTCCCAGCTGCCCCCAGTCATGTGATTTGTGCTCTGATAAACTTCAGTCACTCTTTACTGCTGTAATGCAAGGTGTGATATCACCCCACTCCCATTCCCCCAGCAAACAGTTTTTTAATATCGAAGTGTAAAGTTTCATGTATCATTTTCACCTTCTTATGTCTGACTAAAGCACCTCTGGCGGTGTGAAATATTCTAAATTGATACATTTACTTGATACATTTCTTATGTTTGTCACTGCTGAACAGAATCCCTGGGTTTCATTAGAGGCAGCTGTTAGAATTGATACAATAGTTGCTAATACTCCACAGAAAAATGTATCAACTAATGTAGCAACTAAATGTATCAAATTGTAAAGCTGGACACAAAGATCTGATCGTACGAATTCTCGATTCGTACGATTTTTGGACCATGTGTGGAGAGTTCGTTTGGACGATCGGCCAGGTTAAAAGATTGCTGTCGGCTGCCGATAATATCTCTGCATGTATTGCCGATCGTACGATTTTCAGAGGGAGACTGTAACCAGCTTTGTCGGACAAAACTTTTGTACGATCGCTGTCAGGGGCAGAACATCGGCTGATCTGTTCTTTTACTACTTTATTTAAAGGTTAGTGGCAGGTCCTCTTCTTGGAAAATTTCTAAATGGTCTTGATGTTTAAAGGGGAACTATCGCTAAAATGAAAATGTAATATAAGCTTCAGCACACTGAAATAAGAAGTTTTCTAAATATAATAAATTAAATATGTGGTAATGTTTCTGAAATAATCAAGTTTATGTTCACTATTCCTCTCTCAGCATATGTTTCTCTTCATGAAGGACTTGGGTGTCAGACAATCATGACAGTTAGATCCTAGAAGATGTATTAGATGTATTAGAGGTCACTCTATTAAAATCACCAGAGATCATGTCTCTCTACATGCAGAAATTGTGCAAAAGGCTGTTATTTGGTTAGATTTTGTTTGTACTGGAATCAGTAATTTGAGTGAGCTCTTATTCATCTGCTAGGAAAGGGAGACCCCCTATAAGATATATTGGATCTAACTGTCAATGAATATCTGACACCCAACTGCTGAATGAAGACAGAATGAGGAGAAACAGATGCTAAGAGAGGGATAGCGAACATAAACTTGATTATTTCAGAAACGGTGGAGAATATTTAACTGGTTATATTTAGAAAGTTTCTCTTTTCAGTATGATGAAGCTTATATTAAATTTTCATTTTTGCGATAGTTCCCCTTTAATTTTTTATTTTTATTTTGCTTTTTAATGATTTGCCTTCCTCTTTTGACTCTGTACAATGCTGCAAAAATACCATTTTATTATTAAGACCAACTTCAAACTGTCTCCACCATAATAAATAAATAAATTTAAAAAAAACAGCCACAAAATTCCTTTTGTAACCTCATGTTAAGGGAGAATGAGACAGATTTAATTGCCACAACAAGGGAAAGTTGGAACAGGAAGCCGAATCCTCACTGTAACAAAATAAACATATGATATCCTGCCCCTGAAAGTTTCCACTAAAAACCCAACTCATCGATTGAGGAAGTGGAACGCGACGTCACGGAAGGATTGGCAGACGAGCCAATCAGCTGTGACGAGGGGCGTGGCTATACTAGTGCTGTTCTGTACCTCAGCAGCGCGTCTTTTTTTATGACGACAAAACAGCGTGTACTTTCCCGGGACGTACAGAGCACTGGACTGAACCATCTAGCAGAGTGCTGAGGGTGACGTATTATCGGTCAGTGCAGTGTTTTAGTAGTATCCAAACAATATACCTTTTTCACAACTTTACATGAGTGAAATAATTTGTTGTCGGGAAGTGTGAAGCGAAATTATTCTGTTACATTCACCCCATTTTGTTATAGTTCAGTCCGCCAGACTGAAGTCTCTCAGCTGGGAAATGCCAAATGCTTTGTAAACAGAGGGGAGCTTTTTTGTTTTTAGATCGTGCCATTCCCGAGCAAGGGAATATTTAATCGTATTATATTTATTCATAACACTAGAGGTTATTTTAACGTTTTGACAAAATTTGCTTTAGGATCGACTGCTTTTATACGCTTGGTGGCTTTGTGCTTTTGTTAGACCCCCCCTGCCTTGTGGATGTAGTGGTATAGCCCAGCAGACTGTGTGGGAGAATAAGGGATGTCCATGCCTGTACAGTAAGAGAGACTCAGACAATAGTGGAAGTGGCTGAAGAGGACGCGTCGGGATAATAATCTCCTGGACTGGCAGCTCTCTCAGGTAACGGCACTGGCCTCTGCTCGGCTGGATGGCACCTTCACTCTGTGCTTCTGGCGCTGCTTTACTACAGCTTCTTAGTGGGAGGGGGGAGAGTTGTAGTTTAACAGGAGCTGAAGTTGAAATATCGTGCTGTGGTTTAAAATTCATGAAATCCCTTTCAAGTAAGCGCCTATATACATTGTATAGGGAATGGCCGTGTATGCTTTATTTGAATGTTTTGTGTTAATCAAAGGGGGTAACAGACGGTTCACAAGGGGAGTCCTATGTCCGCTCCATAAGTTTTCTTGAGCTGAACTTTCTCTTCAGCCTGTGATAAACATATACAGCATAGGGATTACTGTCCATCGTGGGATCGTGTATGGCTTCTTTCTCTTGCAAAGGGAAAAGGGAATGCACATTTTAATGACATTGTTTGGCAGCTGATATATATATATAGTGAATAAAGTACCCCCTAGTGTAAATTATAAGGATATTGTAAGTTATCGAGGCGTTTCATGACCTTATAAAAACACGAGGCCGAAGGTCATGGAACTCCGAGGTGACTAATATTCTAATATATTGCAACTGGGGGTACTTTATTTATTATAATACACAAATTTCAGTGAGTCATGTGACAGAAATGACATCAGAACTCACCGTTTATAACTGGTGACATCAGAACTCACCATTTATAAGGATATCATTTACAAGATATATTTATGGCTTTTGTGTATTATTTATATATATATATATATACACACACACACACACACACACACACACACACACACACACACGAGGTCCTCTGCACTCAACCCATTATCAATATATTTAAGACAGAGACATTTTGTGCATACTGCTACTGAAAAATGCTTTACCTTTTAAACAAAACAGGGATTACAATATATTTAAGCTGGCCAACTATGTCAAAGTCATCCCACATGTGACCAGTCCTACACTCCGTTTTCATCTGATTCATTAAGAATTCAATTGCTTCATTATACATTTTACAAAGGGACTTCAAACTATATATATATATATATATATATATATATATATATATATATATATATATATATATATATATATATATATATATATATATATATATATATATATATATATATATATGATGTTTGTATACTCTTGAGAAAGATCCCTGTGAGGGATCGAAACGCCGAGTTAAATAAAAAGTTTTTCTTTATTTCGCCTGAAAATCCTGTGAGTGCCGTCTATTTGGAACTTCAGACTACAATACCTAGCATCTTACAACAGCGAAAGTGCTGGGAGTAGTTGTAGTACAGGTATGGCACCTGTTATCAAAAATGCTCGGGACCTGGGGTTTTCCGGGTAATGGATCTTTATGTAATTTCTTCATATCTTAAGGGTGGTGGCAGACAAGGCTACTGGGAGACAATAGTCGCCCAGCAACAAATCGCTTCTTTGGCGACTAATCTCCCCTAAATGCCTCGTTTTCCGAAGTTGCCTCAAGAGGAAACTTCGTGCAACTTCGGAAAGCCGAAGCGAACAGAGTGCCATCCCACTGGCGATTTACACTCTAGCCGGCAGGAAGCCATTTAGGGGAGATTTGTCACCCAAAGAATTTTTCGCTGGGCGACTAATTGCCCCCAGTAGCCTCGTCTGCCACCACCCTTAAATCTACTAGAAAATCAAGCAAACATTAAATAAACCCAATAGAATAGAACCCAACCAAATAATGGATCTTTCTGTAGTTTGCATCTCTGTATCTTAAAAATGAAACATTAAATAAACCCAATACAATTGTTTTGCCACCAATATGGATTTATATAGCCCCCCCCCCCTCTTTGGGTGCTGCCCTGGTGTTATGAACCAATGGAAGATTTCACATGGGCCTCAGGTACAAGTTTTCTTAAAATGAAAGCAAATGTAAATGATAATATCTGTTGCCTTTAGGACATGGTGGGTAGAGTTTCCCTGTGACTGTAAGAGAGCCAGTAATTAATAGAATGTAAACCAGTAGAGTAGTTGGACTCTAAGAAACGTGAATTCTGGGTGCTTTTCCTTCAGTAACACTGTGTTTGTGACTCATGAGTCTCAGTGGTTTTTCTCCATGTTCAATTTGCATGTGTACACGTGAAAGCTGTTAGAGGTTATGCTTGGATTACTACGCCTGCCTTAGAGATCAGTACTGAAAAGCCTGCAGGTTTTACTCGGAGGACATGGAGCCGCTTAATTGGGAACAATTTTTAAAGGGTGAAAACAGGGCTCTAATTGTAGTTTCCCTTTAAACCAGACAGGTAACATTGATTATTGAAACTGATCTATTGAGTTCAGACTTCACACTCGGAAATTAACGTCAGTTTACCCCAGACGGGGGGCTCCTGACTCTTAAAGAGATACTGACACCTTAAATTAACTTTTTTTTACCTCTATTATAATATTGGCTTTGCAAGCTACTTCTAACTTTGCCATAAAGTATTTGCATGATGCTTTTACATTACCTGTCTGATCCCCCATGTTCCTGTATGAGGGGGCTGCCATATTTGTGCAGCAGAAGTCCGTTCGCATTAGAAACTGTAACTAACAGCTAAACACTGGACTGAGTATAATTAAATTCTGAATTTACATTCCCATTTTTCATAGCTTTTTTGCTAAGTGCTGCTAATCATAAGGAGCAGGACACACAGGCAGATTCAGGGAGATTAGTCACCCGGCGACAAATCTCCTCCTCTTCGGGGCGACTAATCTCCCCTGCCTTCCCGCCAGCTAAAATGTAAATTGCTGGTGTGATGGCACAGGACGCCAGGCCCGGACTGAAAATCTGTGTGTTCTGGCAAATGCCAGAGGGGCTGCTTTAAGGTCCCATAGAAAGTTACTATTTAGTAGGCTTGTACGGTCTGTTTGGTCTTCTTTGTGGGCTGATTGGGCCTCTGTGTGGGCTGGTTGGGCCTCTGTGTGCCTGAAATGCTTGAGCCTTTTTTAATTCTCAGTTCAGACCTGCTCGGCGCGATTTGTTTTCCGAAGTTGCCTCAAAAGGAAACTTTGGAAAACAAATTGCTCAGAGTGCCATCCCGCCGGCGATTTGCATTTTAGCTGGCGGGGAGGCAGTTCAGGGAGATTAGTCGCCCCGAAGAAGAGGAGATTTGTCGGGGGGGGGGGGACTAATCTCCCTTAATCTGCCTGTGTGCCCTGACCCTTATGCAATTTTTTTTTTTTGTTACAGAGCATTTATTATATTTAGGCTGAAATCCGTCCTTACAAACTGCTGTTGCCTTTAAAGTGAATCGCAGTCAGCAGATGCTATCAAATCCGAAGCGCTTCTGCTGGAGTAAAAACAATCCCGACTCCCCAACTGAGATCATATATACTATTTATCAGCCTAGTCTCTATTTCAATACAGGAGACTAGCACAGCATTGTATATTGTAGCTCATCCCTCCACCCCCAACACATCATATGATAAAAATGTGCTTTTAACAACAAAAGGCTTAGGAAGAACAGCATGCACATACCCCAGGGCAGGGTTTCCCACATGACTAAAAACAGCAGTTGTGACTTTCCAGAGAAATGCCGAAGCACTCGCACTGTGATTGGTTTTGTGTGCCTTTATTTAAGCTGCAGGACGTATATGTTTCCTTGTAAATAAATGATAACTGTATCATATCAGTTGTTACATCACGTTCTCTGTTGCCTTGTGGGCTTTGCACTGTAATGTTGCAAGATATAATGTATCTCCCAGTCTTTTGCTGGGGCTCATCAGCTTCCCAGTTAGGTGGTGCAGATCTGTGAAGGCCAATGATGAATGACTGTAGTTGCAACATGCCCACCTCCCACAGTGGGAACAAACCAGTAGCTCATTTGACTTTCATGAAGTTAACCCTAGGATTGTAAATTCCTGGGGCACTGAGAACTGTCCATGATTAAAAGCCCCACTTCTTATATCATGGTTACAATATTTATTTATATCCTGATATTTATTTAGCACCATCATATTCTACAGTACTTTAGGGTCAGGGCACACACTCCGATTCGGGGAGATTAGTTGCCCGGCGGCAAATCTCTTCTTCTTCGGGACGACTAATCTCCCTGAACTGCCTCCCGCTAGCTAGAATGTAAATCACCGGCGTGATGGCACTGGGAGCACCTCGTTTTCCGAAGTCGCCCGAAGCTTCCTCGTGAGGCTACTTCGGGTGACTACGGAAAATGAATCACTCTGAGTGCCATCCTGCCGGCGATTACATTCTAGTCAGTGGAAGGCAGTTCTGGGAGATTAGTCGCCCCAAAGAAGAATACCATGGCACACGCTCAGATTGGGGGAGATTAGTAACCCAGTGACATATCTCCTCTCTTTCAGGGCCCACTAATCTCCCTGAACTGCTTACCGTTGGCTAGAATGTAAATCAGTGGCGGAATGGCACTCGATGCGCTTCGTTTTCCGAAGTCTCCCGAACTTTCCTCGTGAGCCAACTTCGGAAAACGAATCGATCCGAGTGCCATCCCACCGGTGATTTACATTCTAGCTGACAGGAGGCAGTGAATGATGGTCAAAACTTTTAAATTGTGAATAATCCAAACTGTATTCGAATTTTATGGTTTATCAAACCTTGCCCCTTTAAAAATTTGAATTTGACTATTCGCCACCTAAAACCTGCTGAGTTTGTGTGTATAAGTCAACGGGGGAGGTCCAGTGACCAGTTTGAAGATGTTACTAGCCTTCTTGATATTCGAGTTTTAGAAAAAACTTGATTCGCATTTAGTCGAATTTGATTTGAGTTTTCAGTTCGGTAATTTTCGTTTGAGTTTTATATATTCAATTTTTTATTGAATAACTCCCAATTGAATTTTGAGTATAATCGAATTTATTAGAGTTAAAAAAAAATTCACATGAATTTGTAATTCGATTTTTGACAAATGTGCCTCCCAGAGTCATATTAATAAAAATCTGAGTTCGTGAAAAAAAAAAACCACGGACGATGGGGGGAAAATAAGGCAAAACTTGTGCAAATTTTTCTCTAAGAAAAAAACACAACAAAATATTCCCGCGTGCGTTTTTCCGCAGCAAAAAGTCGCATACCAGTGAGAGCCTCGTTGTTCCATTCATTTTCAATGAGGCTGAAAATCTCAAATGTTTTAATAAACTGGGAAATTAAATAAAGTTGTCAGAGAACATTCCCATTGACTTCTCTACAACGTCGCCAGCTTTTACTTGCTTGTTTTTTCTGGCGACTTATCGTGGTTTTTATTCTTTAAGAAATGGCGACTCTTCGAGGTTAAAAAGAATGTTCCCGAGTATGTTCGTACTTGTGTTTTTTCACTACATTTTTTCTCAAAAAAAAAAAAAACCCAACTTGATTTTGATAAATCATCCCCTTAAGCTGGAATTGAACTCCGGGCCACAGCTGAAAGGCAGACGTAATGTCCACTAAGTCGCCGTGGGTATATAAATATCTAGGTTACATATTAAAATATTATACTTGTTGTGTTAGACCCTCCTTTTTGTATAAATTGAAAATACACTGTTTGTATTCTGGTTCTGTACAAAATTGCCAACAATTCTACTTTTGGAGAACTAAACCATGAAAATGGCACATTTTATATACTGCACTTTTTGCACTAGCCCAATGTTTCAGCTTGTCAATAGCCGCAATGACCCAGGACTTCAAACTTGTCACAGGGGGTCACCATCTTGCAAAGTGTCTGTGACACTCACATGCTCAGTGGGCTCTGAGCAGCTGTTGAGAAGCTAAGTTTAGGGGTCATAACAAATTATCCAGCAGAAAATGAGGTTGGTCTGTAATATAAGCTGATGCTATAGGGCTAATTATTAAATCCTGATGCTAATTGCACTGGTTTCTGTGCTGCCATGTAGTAATTATCTGTATTAATTACTTATCAGCCTTATATTGTGACATTGATATTATATGTGTGCTGTATATTGTAAGTGGGTCCAGTAAGTGACTGCAGCACAGAGCATGTGCAGTGAATCAAAAGAAAAGAAGATGGGGAGCTACTGGGGCATCTTTGGAGACGGCAATATTTACTGCTAAAGGGCTGTGGTTGCCTTGGGCAGGTACAGAAGCCCAAAACATAATTCACAACATTTTTAGCTATTTCTTTAGTTATGTTTTAGTTCTCCTTTTAACGCGATTCTTCTAAAATGCCTCCTATAAGTGCCATGTGCAACATTGTCGCTACTTCCTGGTATATTTAGTCACTGCATGTGGTATTTTAGCACTTCTAACAACTGTGCTTTTAGTGGCTTCTCTCTATTCAAATGGTTACACATTCGTGTAAATAACCCTCAAGGGCAGCAAATTCCTTTCTATATAGAGATGTTAATCAGATGGCTGCAGGGGCTTTTCTCACACATTTAGGTCGTTATTTGTCTCTAGCAAACTGTAAACATCTCATTTGCTTTGCCTGTGTCTGGCTGCTTCTGGTCCAGCTGTCCTTATAGACCAACTGCATAAAGGTATTTGAGTTTCCTATCATCACAATATAATACTAGTGTCCATTTCTGCTCTAGGAATTGTTCCATGTAAAAATAAAAACTGGGTGAATAGATAGACTGCGCTAAATAAAAAAATGTTTCCAATATAGTTAGTTAGGCAAAAATGTAATGTATACAGGCTGGAGTGACTGGATGTGTAACAGAACAGAACACTACTTCCTGCTTTTCAGCTCTCTTGGTTTCCACTGATTGTTTACCAGGCAGTAACCAATCAGAGACTTGAGGGGGGGCCACATGGGTCATATCTGTTGCTTTTAAATCTGAGCTGCATGCTGAGAATCAATTGCAAAGTCACTGAACATTAATGTCCCATGTGGCCCCCCTTCAAGCCGCTGACTAACTCAGAGTTAAAGAACTGAAAAGCATTGTACCAAAGATCTTTCATACGATAAATATTGGTGCGTGTATGGCCACCTTAAAGGAACAGTTCAGTATAAAAACTGGGTAAATAGGCTGTGCAAAATAAATAATGTATCTAATATAGTTAGTTAGCCAAAAACGTAATGTATAAAGGCTGCAGTGACTGGATGTGTAACATAAGAGCCAGAACACTACTACGATTGGTTACCAGGCAGTAACCAATCAGAGACTTGAGGGACGGTCAAATGGGTCATAACTGTTGCTTTTGAATCTGAGCTGAATGATGAGGATCAATTACAAACTCACTGAAAAGTTATGTCCCATGTGGCCACCCTTAAAGTCGCTGACTAACTCAGAGTTAGATAGCTGAAAAGCAGGAAGTAGTGTTCTGGCGCTTTGATTTCTGAGGGAAGTGAGGCAACTTCGGGCGACTTTGGAAATCGAAGCGCCGCGACTGCATTGGCGATATCGTTTTGTCACTATAGCAGGCGGCAGGCACGAGAAAAGGAAGTTTGGGGAGATTGACACCCTGCAGAAGAGGCGATTAGTCGGCAAGCGATGAAATCTCTCCGAATCTGCCTGTGAGCTTGCTCCCTAAAGTTAATTTTGTTCATATTTGCTTAGTGGGAGCTACCATTGTTACCCCTTTTATGATCATTTTTTTTTCCTTTTTTTTTTTTTTTTTTGAAGCCAGATTATTGCCTCTGCCAGGGTACTCCATATGGCAGCTTCGATCTTATACGTATGTGTGTGTGTGTGTGTGTGTGTGTGTATATGTGTGTGTGTATATATATCAATATCTATATTATATATATACATACACACATATACAGAGAAGGGAATGTTCTAAGAATATCCTGTTTACAAGCAAAGAAACAGTGAACAGATGGTAAAATGTATTTCCCTTTAAAACCATTGTGATACTTTATATATTGATTTTAATCTGCCCTGTCTTTGCTAGGGGCAACATGATTGAAGAGGAGCAGTTTGTCAACATCGACTTGAATGACGACAATGTCTGCAGTATATGTAAGCTGGGCACCGACATTGAAACCCTGTCCTTTTGCCATATCTGCTTTGAGCTAAGCATCGAGGGTAAGGCTGTCTTCTCTGGTTATATTTATTTATGGTGTCAGGAGCAGGTCATGTTCTTCTAACAAAGCCGCAAATGTTTGGTCTCCTCTGTAGAATCTATTTGGACATTTGCCCTTGTTTGGATAGACTTTCCTAAAGCTAAAGTAGAGTGCGTAAATTAGCCTGAAATCTTCTATTATGGAGAATAGTTGCCCCATCCGGAGTTTATTGTTAATTCAACGATTCAACTTTTTAAAGGGGTTGTTCACCTTCCAAACACTTTTTTTCAGTTCAGTTGTTTTCAGATTGTTCCCCATAAATAGACTTTTTTCATTTACTTTCCACTTTTTTTATTTTTTTTTACTGGGCAAATTTACGAAAGGGCAAAGTGACTAACGCTGGTGTAAATTCGCCAGCTGACGTCCTTTGGTACTTCGCCGATTTACTAACGGGCACAGGTGTAACTTTGCTAGCGAAAGAGACTGGCGCTCATTCGCACTCTATTGCCTGGCGAAGGGACGTAACTGCACAAATTCACTAAGATGGGAATTTTACTGAACGTTGCCTCTTGCGCCAGACTTGCCTTCGCCTCCTCAGACCAGCCGAAGTGCAATAGAGTAGATAGGACTTCCTAAAATGTTAGTTGAAAATATTTCTAAGTCCCAAAAAACGCTGGCGTCTTTTCCTTTTTTCGGGGTGATAGGCTGCAAAATATTTTTTGGGGTACCCGGCTTCCCCCCTATATTTCCTTATATATGGCACATAAACTATACACTGGGCTCATGTGTAGGGCATTATAATTACTCTATTTACTTTATTTAGGTTCCCTGGCTTGTGTAGTGTAATGTATTTGCTGCAACATATACGTCCATTCAACTTTAACTTCCTGCCATTTACAAATTAGCCAACACTAGCCAACTTCGCCAGCGTTCGGCGCCCTGGACGCAACTTCGCATGTTCGTGAATTTTCGGCCTTGCGAAGTGTTGCGCTGCCTGCGAAACCGTCACTGGTGAATTTTCCCGCTTAGTAAATTTGCCCCTTAATGTCCCTGTCTCTGGAGTTTGAGTCTGGCAGCTCAGTAATTCAGGTGCAGATTCTAAACTGTTACAATTTTGCAACATCTACATTAGTGATGTGCGGGTCGGGATTTCCCCGACCCTAACCCGCCCTCCCTTGGCCCGCATCCGACTTCCGTGTTGCTGTTAAAGACCCGCGCCGCCGATGACGTCACAAAAGGGGTGGGGCGAGCAGGTGCAGTGTCTATAAATGACGAAGAGTGTGAGGTCGGCCCGAACCCATCTGACCCACGGGTCCCACAGATACCGGGCTGGCCCAAACATCACTAATCTGTATCTCCGGATTATGGTTCTGTATATATGTATATCAGCTGTGTATCTTCCATTATTGTGTGTGGTGTACAAGCGTATGTCTTTATCTTGCTATAATTCTATTAAAAAAGTAAAATGTTTGTTTTTCTCTGTATAGCTTGATAAAACGGTGTACAGCCTACTTGCCTGTACTAGTTTGTTTCTGTTCTAGCAAATTTTTCTAAATAGGTTTGAGCATTTAAAAGTATGAACATTGTATTTGGGTGGCGTGTGTGTTTTACTTATGTGACATTGAGATTTGTGCAGCCACCTTCTATTTATAGTATGGAATCTCGACTAATTGTTCCACATCCTGTGCTTATATTGTGCTCTGAGGTACCAGTAAGCATGATCTTTTTAATGTGTAAAAAAAAATTATATATATATATATATATATATATATATATATATATATATATATATATATATATATATATATATATATTTATTCCACTCGGTGCACACCATATACTACGTCTATACCTGGGTGCCACAGCAACAAAAATATATAAAAACAAAGCTGCAGCACTCTCAGGATTTGAAAAATTGCATTTTAGGAACAATTCAGTGTGAAAATAAAAACTGTGTAAATAGATAGGCTGTGCAAAATAAAAAATGTTTCTAATATAGTTAGGCAAAAATGTAATGCATAAAGGCTGGAGTGACTGGATGTGTAACATAATAGCCAGAACACTACTTCCTGCTTTTCAGTTCTATAACTCTGAGTTAGTCAGCGACTTGAAGGGGGGCCACATGGGACATAACTGTTCAGTGAGTTTGTAATTGGTCCTCAGCATTCAGCTCAGATTCAAAAGCAACACGTATGACCCACGTGCCCCCCCCTCAAGTCACTGATTGGTTACTGCCTGGTAACCAGTCAGTGGAAACCAAGAGAGCTGAAAAGCAGGAAGCAGTGTTCTGGTTATTTTATTACACATCCAGTCACTCCAGCCTTTATACATTATATTGTGGGGTTAACTAACTATATTAGAAACTTTTTTTTTTATTTTGCACAGCCTATCTATTTACCCAGTTATTATTTTTACACTCAACAATTCCTTTAAATTTAAACAGAAAATGCATGCAAAATACTCAACGTTTCGGCTCCCTATACAGGGACCTTCGTCAGAAGCATGTACACAAGTAACAAAAAGACTCTTTTTCAATTGGATTTGATTGGATCATACTGCAGGCCTACGGAACCTGTTTGGAGGAAACTGCAACTGTGTTGATGTAGTTTTTGTCCGAGATTTGTTTTTTTAAAGATATTCTGCAGTCTTTTGCTTTCATTATTTCATTTGGAACTGGCGGAACAAATCAAACTGCCGATTGCTCGCCATGGGTTACTGCCCAGGCACAATTTTGCCTAGTGTTGGTAAATGAGCCCAGCGTGTTCTTTAATAACACTCACAACTCATTGCTACGTTTCACGCTTCCCAAACACTGGAATGGCTAGTGGCTGCCTGCTGATGTTTTCATTGCTATGGTTTTCCCCCTACAAGAAGATTGTAGTGATAAAATATGTTTGTTATTATTGTCATCCATTGCACATAAGGCTATGGCACATGTTGTTGATATTTAACCACCTGGGAGAACAAAAGTCATTAAGTTGCCCTTAGGCATCACACCCATGGGTGTTCCATAATGCATTTACTGTGCAGTGCTATGCATGTTATAGTCAGCTGCTTCTTATTGTACAGCCTTACAGGCTGCAGCTGGGGGAATGGAGGGGCTATCTAATGGGTCTTATTTACCCTAGCAACCAGGCAACAGTTTGAATGAATTCAGAGGGCCTAAATAGAAGGATCAGCAATAAAAAGTAACAATAGAATTGTAGACTCACAGAGCAATCGTTTTTAGCGACCGAGGTCAGGGACCCCATTTAAAAACCGAGTGTGCAATCTGTGAGTTTGTTGTAAACACACGTATTGTTGTAGAATGTGTTGCCGCCTTATAAGTTTGTATTAGTACTAATACTAAAAAAATGAAGGCGAGTTAAAAAATGGCTAAGAATATGTGGACTACCTCTTTAGGGCAGAGACACGCGTGCAAATTCGGGCAGATTTAGTCTCCCGGCGACAAATCGCCTCTTCTTCAGGGGACTAATCTCCCTGAACTGCCTTACTGCCGGTTAGAATCTAAATTGCCGGCTGGATGGCACTCGAATCGCTTCATTTTCCCAATTTGCCCGAAGTTTCCTCGTGAGGCAACTTCGGAAAACGAATCGCTCAAAGTGCCATCCTGCCGGCGATTTAGATTCTAGCTGGCGGGAAGGCAGTTCGGGAAATTAGTCCCCCGAAGAAGAGGCGATTTGTTGGCGGGCGACTAATCTCCCCGAATTTCCACGTGTATCTCTGCCCTTAAACCATCAGTTGTCTGAGCTTTTAGCCCATGAGAAAAACAGTCGCAAGTAATCTCAGAGGATTAGCCGGGCAAAGGTTATGTGTGCTGAAGAAACATAGGCCTGATAACTAACTTACTGAAACTGGTTTGTCTAGTACAATTAAAATACATGTATTGATGTGGGTGACCTGGGCCTTCGTTTGCATAAGATATCGCTCATGTGTTTTGTTTGAATAGCAGCAAATTTGCTGTCGTTTGCAGTTACTATCGATCTGCATGGAAATTACACTCACAGCTTAGTCTTTGTGATGCATTTTTTAGGTTCCACTCAAGGTAACATTTGCTAAAGGGCTGAGAGACTAACACTGGCGAAAATTCGCCAGCGTGACCTCATTCAGGCACTTCGCCGATTTACTAACCGGCGCAGGTGTCACTTCGCTAGCGGTCATTTACACTCGTATCGCCGGGCAAATTTTCGCTCTGGCGAATGGATGTAACTGCGCAAATTCAATAAGTTGCAGATTTTACTGAACCTAACTCTTTCACCAGACTTGCCTTCACCACCTCAGACCAGGAGAAGTGCATAGGACTTGCTCAATTCTTAGTGGAAACATTTTCTAAGTCCCCAAAAGCTATGGCATCTTTTTCCGTTTTTCAGTAATACCCTACAAAAGTCCTTAAAATTTTTTTGGCTAACCGGGTTCCCCCCTACATTTTCTTACCTATGGAACATAAATTTTACAGTGGGCTTGTGTAGGGCATTATAACAACTCTAATGTCTTTATTCCCTGGACTTGTGTAATGTATTTGCTGCATCATATACGTCCATTCAGCTTTATCATTTCCCACCGTATGCAAATTAACCAACGGTAGGGCATGTTCGGTTTGATTACTGAAGTAACGCTCGTGAAAATTCGTCAGCATTCGGTGCCCTGGACGCAACTTTGCATTATAGTAAATTAACGTTGTCATAGCGAATTTACGCCTGGTGAAGTGTTGCGATCTCTGCAAAGCCGTCGCTGGCAAATTTTTGCTGGTTATTGAATTTGCCCCTATGGGAGATTTTCTTCCCATAATTCAGAACTTTATGGATAATGGGATTCTGTATAATGAATCCCATGCCTGTAAATGTAACCCAATATTCTGGTTTTACTTCCAATAAGGATTAATTATATCTTGGTTTGGATCAAGTACAAGCTACTGTTTTATTGTTATAGAGAAAAAGGAAATCTTTTTTAAAAATTTCAATTTGATTAAAATGGAGTCTATGGGAGATGACCTTCCAATAATTCAGAGCTTTATGGATAATGGGTTTCCGGATAACAGATCCCATACCTGTATACTTAAAGTATGAAGATCCACAATAGATCCCATGCCTGTAAATGTAAGGTTGATGGCACTACGACACCGTTCGACCAATACGTGTTCCGATTTGAATCAAATCCCAGATTGAATCATTGTTTTTTTTTGCTTCCCTAGAAAACATTGTCACAAACGTTACCTTGCTATAATTCTGGGGGGTATCCAGACCCAGGGTGGTATTTACCAAATAGGATAGTTATTTAGCTTTTTATTCAACAGTTCTCCAGTTTGCAATTTCAGCTATCTGTTTGCTTGGGCTCATATTACCCTAGCAACCATGCACTAATAAGAATAAGAGACTGGAATACGAATAGGAGAGGACCTAAAAAGAAAGACAAGTAATCAAAAGTACCAGTAGCTATAAATTTGTAGCCTTATAGAGCATTTGTTTTTAGATGGGGTCAGTGACCGCTATTTGAAAGTTGGGAAAGAGGCAGAAGAAGAAGCCAAATAATTCAAAAACTATAAAAAAAAAAAATAAACAATAAAGACCTATTGAAAAGTTGGTTAGAATTGGCCATACTATAACATTTTAAAAGTTAACTTAAAGGTGAACCACCCCTTTAAAAGAAAGCATGAACAGTAAGGGGCAGATTTATCAAGGGTCGAATTGAAAATTTGAATGTCAAGTTTATTTTTACTGTAATTCGACTAGGAAATAGTCCAAATTGGATTTGAATTTAAAAAAAAAAAATTGAAATTCGAATTTTGAACTTCATCATGTACTGTCGCTTTAAGAATTCGAATTTGGCTATTCACCATCTAAAACCTGCCAAATTGGTGTTTTAGCTTATGGGGGACCCCCTACAATCAATTTGGATTCATTTGGTGGACTTTTGGGAAAAAAAAAATTTGAGTTGATGGGAGTTTTTAGAAACTCCTATAAACTCGAAATCCGACCCTGGATAAATCTGCCCCTTAATGTTAAAAAAAAAAAAACCTAAAACCTCAACTTTTTCGACTTGTCGAATGAAAAACATTTTTGTATTTTGTATTGAAAAACGCTTTTGTATCTTCCAGTTGTAAAAGGAACATCTTCTATGTCAGGGGTCCCCAACCTTTTTCATCCGTGAGCAACATTCAGATGTAAAAAGAGTTGGGGAGCAACACAAGTTCCTAGGAGGTGCTAAATAAGGGCTGTGATTGGCTATTGGTAGCCCCCATGTAGACTGGCAGCCTACAAGAGTCTCTGTTTGGCAGCACATCTGGTTTTTATACAACCAAAACCTGCCTCCAAGCCTGGAATTTAAAAATAATCACCTGATTTGAGGCCACTGAGAGCAACATCCAAGGGGTTGGAGAGCAACATGTTGCTCACGAGCTACTGGTTGGGGATCACTGTTCTATGTGATTTCAACAGGTTTTTTAGGTGGAGCGTTTTCGGGTTCAGAATTGCCATAGTTTTGTCGCCTAATAAATGCCACTAAAGTTGAGTCCTTGCTGCAAAACTGTTGCTTTTTAGTAAGAGATTTGAAGGTGTTTCCTGTTTATTGCAGTGGAAGATCAGTAGACACTTTGTAGTTCAGGGTGCGGCTTCCTTTACTGTTTATACTTGTTCTGGGGGCAGGTATAGGGGCTGCACCACTAAACAGATCTGCTCCATGTCTCTCCCATCCATCCCTCCCTGCATAACCCGTGGATACTGGAAGTTCTGAAAAAACAAAAAGGAGGCCCCGTCTGCATGTCCCTATTTTGCTGCACAACCAATCATATTTATTATGGTCTCTCAGTTTCTATAAAATATTTTCTCTTATTTTCTCCAGCTTCTATTAAATGTTTTAGCCTATTTTCTCCAGTGGCAGGTTTTCAACTGTGAGAAAGTCCTTTGAAGGTTAAAAGGAATATTAATACCAAGATGAAAAGATGCCATTCATAATTATATTTAGATTACATGTACTTTACCTTTAATTAAATAAATCATTTATAAGATGGTATTTATGTTTTGGAGTAGTATAACTGCTCCAACTAATTTGCCCTGGGCACATACGGGTGTGTTTATAAAGCTGTGTAAAATAAGTTATACAGGGATGGGACCTGTTTTCCAGATAACAGAACTTTCTGTAATTTGGATCTTCATACCTTAAGTCTACTAAAAAAATCACGTAAATATTAAATAAACCCAATAGGCTTGTTCTGCTTCCAATAAGGATCAATTATATCTTCGCTTGGATCAAGTACACACTATTGTTTTGGATTCAGCCAAACCCCCAAATCCTTCACGAAAGATTCGGCCGAATACAGAACCAAATTCCGAATCCTAATTTGCATATGCAAATTAGGAGTGAAAGGGGGAACATTTTTTTACTTCCTTGTTTTGTGACAAAAAGTCACACGATTTCCCTCCTCACTACTAATTTGTGTATGCAAATTAGGATTCGGTTCGGCCAGGCAGAAGGATTTGCCCGAATCCTGCTGAAAAAGGCAATATTCTGGCCGAATCCCAAACCGAATCCTGGATTTGGTGCATCCCTAATATTTAGATCACATTTACTTTACCTTTTAATTAAATAAATTATAAGATGGTATTTATGTTTTGGAGTAGTATAACTAACAACTAATTTGCCCTGGGCACATAGGGGGTGTGTTTATAAAGCTGGGTAAAATAAGTTATACAGGAATGGGACCTGTTATCCAGACCAGGGGCTTTCCAGATAACAGAAATTTCCGTAATTTGGATCTTCATACCTTAAGTCTACTAGAAAATCACGTAAATATGAAATAAACCCAATAGGCTGGTTTTCACTCCTATAAGAATTAATTATATCTTAGTTGGGATCAAGTACAAGCTACTGCTTTATTATTAGGGGTAATAGTTTTAAAAATTTGTAATGTTTGGATAAAATGGAGTCTATGGGAGACGCCTTTTCCGTAATTCGGGGCTTTCTAGATAACTGGTTTCTGGATAATGGGTCCCATACCTGTAATTGCTTGTTATCAGCGCTATATAAATAAAGGAAAAAAAATAAAAAAAAGTATAGCATAATTATTTATTTTATAAAGCGCTGTTATTTTCCTTCCCCGTGAATTGACCTCTTCATAGGATAAAGATTTATATTTACGTTCCTTTTGAGCTGAAATGCAGGACAATTTCCTGTAAACTTTAGTCAAGAACAATATTTTAGGAAGCTCTAAAGAAAAACTTGTTTTCTACTATTCTGTATAATAGGTCAGAATTGCAACATTATGGGCCGGCGATTTCCTGATCATTGTTATGTTTTCCCAAATGCACAGTCCAGCTGCCTGGAGTGACCTGAACACGGGGTTCAGACTCATGAACAGCTGCAACTTGTATGTAACAAAGTAGCACTGGTGAAATGAATCTGTCAGGGAGGGTTCTAAGGAGACTGACACACAGTAGCTTATAGGCCGCAAGTGTAAATGTTACAATGGAGTTTTTTTTTGTGAATAATTGTGTTTTTTTGTTTTGTTTTTTCAACCCTTTGATGAGCCAGAAAAACCACTGCTACCAGTATGTTCTAGGGATGCACCAGGATTCTGCCTTTTTTACCAGGATTCGGATTCGGCCGAATCCTTCTGCCCTGCCGAACTAAATCTGAATCCTAATTTGCATATGAAGTAAAAAAAAATCCTCTTCCCACCCCTAATTTGCATATGCAAATTAGGATTCGGGTTTGGTATGCACCCGAATCTTTTGAGAAGGGTTTAGCTGAATCCAAAATAGTGAATTCGGTGCATCCCTAGTATTTTCATAAGGCCATTTTGTAAGTCTTTTACAGTAGTTTGCCAGGTTTTTATAGCTAAAATTCTCTTTTAGTATGTAGACAGTGGCATTGGAGGTGTTGTAGGCATATTTTGGACAGGGCCTCTTTACCTCTTGTATTGGTTATTGGTAGTTTGTGTGTGTTTTCCTGTATGTTTTGTGCATTGCTGTGGAATATGTTGGTTTCATAAAAACTAAATAATGACCTTCCTTTTTTTTTTTTTTTTTTTTTTTTGGGCAGCTGTCAGAATTCTGTCTGGTTGCTAGGGATTAATTACCATAGTAACCAGGCAGCAGTTCAGAAGTCACAGTGGAAGATGAATATATGTACTATAAGAATCTATGAATTGTAAATGTAAAATATAGTAACACCTCCCCGTTTTTTTTTTGTTTTGTTTTGTTTTTTTGTGCAGCTGTCAGAATTTTAACTTCTGTTCATTTGCTAAGGATTAATTACCATAGTAGCCAGGCAGCAGTTCAGAAGATGAATATATGTAGTATAAGAATCTTATTATTATTATTATTATTATTATTATTATTCTTATATATGTAAAAGATATTAAAATATAGTGATGCCTTTTTTTTTTTCAATTTTGTTTTTGTTTTTTGTGCAGCTGTCAGAATTTTAACTTCTGCCTGGTTGTTACACACTGCTCTGAGTCCTTTGTCAAAAGAAACACTGCATTTCTTTCCTTCTATTGTGTACACATGGGCTTCTGTATCAGACTTCCTGTTTTCAGCTTGAGGGCTCCAGGGCTAGGGCTTGAGCATGCTCAGTTTGCTCCTGCTTCCTTTTTCCCCCTTCCTTCTCCCCTCCCTGCTGTAATCTGAGCCCAGAGCTACGAGTGAGCAGACTCGGGCAAGTGATGTCACAACAATATGGCAGCTGTTATCCTAAACAAGCAGAGAGTGTTTCTAGGGCTGTTCATTCAGGTATGGTAAAACATTCTGCAGAATAAATATAGTGTTATAGCTTGCACTATGGTGGCTAATCTATTGGCAATAAACTGCTTTGGTAGCTTTCCTTCTCCTTTAAAGCTGGAAGATGTGCAGAGCAAGCTCCTATTTCGTGAGTTCAGTTACGGCTAATGTGGAACTTGACTGTACCGTGCAGCTCTCTCTCCAAAATCTGCTTAATCAACTTGTATAATGAGAAATTAACTGAAAGAGGCACGTTTTACTGAGCAGAGCTAATGGGCTGGGAGAACTTTACCCTGTGGAAAAGAAAGCCGTTTTATCTGTGAAATCTGTACTGACGCCGGCTATTGGCAACCATAACATTTTGTTAAGCACATTAGCTGCCTTAATGTTTCCACAGTCAGGATTTTTGTGCTTTACCCCAGAGATAAAATTCTTTCTTTAGTCTCTCTTCTTTTTCTTCTCTTTCTCTCTCTTTTTTTTTTTCTGTTCTCCATTAAATTGTGGAGTCCTCTGCTGCAGCCTATCCAGGAATATTTGCTTTTTAACAGCAGCCATAATTCTGTTGCACTGCTTTCACAAACACTAGTTCAAGCCTAGCCCTGCTAAATAATGTTTTTAAAGGAGCAGGAAGGTTAAAAATTAAGTTAGATTTATCAGAAAGGTCTATATAAATACACCTATAAACCCTCGAAGTAATGCTGCTCTGAGTCCTCTGTCAAAAGAAACACTGTATTTCTTTCCTTCTATTGTGTACACATGGGTTTCTGTATCAGACCTCCTGTTTTCAGCTTAAACCTCCAGGGCTAGGGCTTGAGCATGCTCAGTTTACTCCTCTCTCCTCCCCCTCCCTTTTCCCTCCTCCCTGCTGTAATCTGAACCCAGAGCTATGAGTGAGCAGGGAGAGACTCAGACAGTAAGTGATGTCACACCAAGCTAATATGGCAGATGCTATCCTAAACAAACATAGAGAGCTTCTAGAGCTGTTTACTCAGTTATGGTAAAGCATTCTGCAGAGTAAATAAAATGAAATAGCTTGCACTGTTGTGGCTAATCATTGGCAATACACTGCTTCGGGAGCTTTCCTTTAACCAATGTCTCACCTGAGCAACATGGAAACTTCCACTCATGTGAATACAATCTGATATGCAAAGAAGGAACATGCTGTGCCATCATATGATACTTGACATGGTTTAGACCAACTACTTCTACTGTCATTTGAATCCAGCTTCTCCGCTTTGCTCAGTAGAAGTTGCCTGTATCTATACGGATATTAATATGGCTCTGGGTTAGGCCTCTAGTTTTACAGCAATCTCTCTGTATTTAAAGGAACTGTTCAGTGTAAAAATAAAAACTGGGTAAATAGGCTGTGCAAAATAAAAAATGTTTCTAATGTAGTTACTTAGCCAAAAATGTAATGTATAAAGGCTGGAGTGACTGGATGTGAAACATAACAGAACACTACTTCCTGCTTTTCAGCTCTCTAACTCTGAGTTAGTCAGTGACTTTAAGGGTGGTCACATGGGACAAAACTGTAAAGTGAGTTTGCAATTGATCCTTAGCATTCAGCTTAGATTCAAAAGGAACAGCTATGCCCCAAGTGCCCCCTTCAAGTCTCTGATTGGTTACTGCTTGGTAACCAATCAGTTTAAACCAAGAGAGCTGCAAAGCAGGAAGTAGTGTTCTGGCTATTTTAGACATCCAGTTACTCCAGCCTTTATACATTAAATTTTTGGCTAACTAACTATATTGAAGACATTTTTTATTTTGCACAGCCTATCTATTTACCCAGTTTGTATTTTTATACTAAAGAATTCAGTTTGTAGTGAAAACTTGTTTTGTCTCCTTTCTTTTCAGATTGTTTCATTTCACCCTTGTCAGCCAGTTTTTTTAATGCTAATTTCGCAGTTGCAGATGGCATGTAGGGAAGAGAGTAACACTGAGCAGATGCTAAATCCAAATCTGAGTGCTCATGCACTACGTGTGGTGCTGTAGGAACCCCAGCCAGTCATTTACAGCCTGTAACTGGGGACTGATGTTAGCCAGCGTATGTTGGCCCTATTATTGCCTCATTGCACTCTCTTTACTTACTCTACTGTAAAGGCTTTTGTCTTTCTTTTTCGTTGTACATTTCAGTCCTGCAAACTGACTCGGACCATTGTAAAATACCCAGAGCTTTCAGTCTTAAAAGAACAGTAACATCAAAAAGTAAAGGTGTTTTAAAGTAATACAAATATAATACACAAAAACTATGAATATCTTGTAAATTATATCCTTATAAACGGTGAGTTCTGATGTCATCAGTTATAAACGGTGAGTTCTGATGTCATTTCTGTCACATGACTCACTGAAACTTGTGTATCATAATAAATAAAGTACCCCCTGTTGCAAAATATAAGGATATTAGAAGTTACCTCGGAGTTCCATGACCTGTATAAAAACACTCGGCCTTCGGCCTCGTACTTTTATATGGTCATGAAACTCCTCGGTAACTTATAATATCCTTATATTTTACAAGAGGGGGTACTTTATTCACTATATAATGCAGTGTTGCCCTACTCTGGTAAAACGGATGTGTTTGCTTCAGAAAAACTACTATTTATATAAATAAGCTGCTGTTTAGCAATGCAGGCAGCCATTCAAATGAGACAAAGCTCAGGTTACACAGCAGATAGTAGATAAACTCTGTAATGGTGTTATCCATTATTTAACCTGTGCCATGTAGCCTTTTTTCAATTTCCACCATTACTTGTTTATATGAAATATACAGTAAGAAAAGGAGATTTAGGCCGCTACAAAACTCACCCCCTGTGTGTTTTCCTTAGTGTAGCTGAATTTTTATTCCGGGTGCTCTGCCATCAGCGTTCCCACTGAAATAATGTTTGCTCAAAGAATGGAAAGGCGGCAATCCGGTTAAATAAAAACGTGGTTTATTCCAACAGGTCATTAACCAACATCACCTGACGCATTTTCAATACTTTGAGCAAACATATATGAACTAATTTTTTTTTTTTTTTTTTTTTTTTTTTTTTAAGGATAGAAACTACAGTAAAATGTACTGTTTTCTCTAGATGAATAAACAAAATATTGCTTTAAAGTTGAGTTCATATTTATTAGAATATTATGCGGGCCAGCTCATATCTTATTTTTAAGGAATATTTAATCATTTCTTTCTTATCCTATTCCTTACTTACCGTGACTAATACGGATCATGGCTGCACAGGGGGCTGTAAGTTTATGATTTGTGTTTTCTAGAGACAAAAGCTTTACAATGCTCTATGCCATGTGCAAAAAAATGTTTATTTATTTATTTTTTGCACCTTGCTTATTGCATGGAGCATTGTGCAAATAGCCACATGCCTTTGGGCGGCACAAGTGCTCCTAGAATGAGCACTAAGAGATGGTTATGCTTCTTAGCGCTCTTGCACTTGTGCCCCCTATACGGACACACACACATGATATGAGTGTATGGAATAAGTATTTCAATAAATATGTGTTGCCAATGGTGCAGCTGGAGAGGCACCCAGGGTCTGGGTTTTTACCACTCAAAAGTCTGCCTCAGTGGCGTAACTACAGAGGAAGCAGACCCCGCAGTTGCGGGGGGGCCCGGGGGTACAGGGGGCCTGGTGGGGCCTGCTTCCTCAGTAGTATGCGCAGCAGTACCAGCCGGACAAACTTGCCTCAACGCGCACCATGCAAATGGCTGACGTCACTAACCAACGTACTCGGGCCTAGTCCGACCCACTAAATGACGCTCTAGTTGCTCGGCTACCCAACGCTCCATTCTTCACCAATCAAAGCGAGGCAGCCTGCCGCCTTTGGCCAATCAGCACTCCGAGTGGGATAAAGTTGTGTATTGCGGGAAGTGGAGGCTTGCCTTGCTCCCAACTGAGAGTTGCTCGAGACCCGGTCCTGCTCACTCCCCTGCCAGGTGCGTGAATGGGCTCATCCTACATCTGTGTTGCATGTTCATAAGTGTGGCCCTTTGTGTTACTAGAACTAAGTTTTACACTTTGGGGTCCCAGAAGCAATGCTAGTTAGCAAAGCTGCATCCAATTGGCTTTGTGTATTTAGTTTCTCTTGGAGCTGCAGATCCCACTTTTACAGGCTCATGTGGTGGGGTCCATAGAGATCTATCCCATGACATCCTGAGCAGGCTGCACCCCCTAGATCACTCCCAAGCTTTAGCATTAACCCCCAGTCATTCCAGTATGTAATTTCCCATGTGTTTTTTATCTGGGTCACAGGAACTGATGGCTCTCTAACTGCTGCTGAACTTTAATTCCCAGCATTCTGTGCCAATATGTGACTAAAAACTGGTGGCTTGTGGGACTTTGGATTGTTGGCACCCATGATCCTCTCACCTCAGCTGGGCATTATAAATGTAATTGCATCAGTGGCTTTTTTTTTCAGAACAATGAGATTTATAGGAAGAGGTTTAGAAGAAGAGCTAAAATAGATGCATAGCTATCTCTATATTCAAAGTGGGCATGGTCTAACTTCTGCAGAAACAGCTCATAAGTTTGCTCATAGCCTTTACAGAGAGATATGTGAAACTGACAATTTGTCATCCTTCTATAGTTCTGGGGTATTTGTATGTGAAATTGACACTTTACCATCCTTCTATAATTCGAGGGTATTTATATGTGAAATTGCTACTGTGCCATCCTTATATAGTTCTGGGGTATTTATACATGGAATTCGCTACCGTGCCATCCTTCTATGAATTCTGGGGATATTATACATGAAATTATCCCATTATTTTGTGCAGAGGGGGCCCTGGCATCCGAAGTTACGCCACTGGTCTGCCTCCTGTTCACTTAAAGGAAAACTATACCCACAAAATTTCGTGAAAATGTATTGATAAATAAGGGGACAAAAACCCTTGCAGATTTAGTCAGAGTAGTTTTCAGAAAATAATGAGATAAATTGGGACTTAGATAAATGGTCCTCCCAATGATTGGATCAGAGGAAAGTGAAGAGCTGTGGCTCCTTTTCACTCCCTCATTTCCACAGCCCCGCTCACTGTTTGATGTGGAACCACCAACAGATAACTCAAACCTAGATATCGGTCGGGATTATCTTTCCAACATACATGTACCTGGCATTGTACAAAAATTAGTTTATACTATTATAATACACCAAAGCCATGAATATCTTGTGAATTATATAGTGAATAAAGTACCCCCTCTTGTAAAATATAAGGATATTATAAGTTACTGAGGAGTTTCATGACCATATAAAAACACGAGACCGAAGGCCGTGGTCATGGAACTCTGAGGGGGGGTACTACTTTATAATACACACGTTTCAGTGAGTCATGTGACAGAAATTACATCAGAACTCACCGTTTATAACGGATGACATCAGTACTCACCGTTTATAAGGATATAATACACAAAAGCCATGAATATCTTGTAAATTATATCCTTATAAACGGTGTGTTCTGATGTCATCAGTTATAAATGGTGAGTTCTGATGTAATTTCTGTCACATGACTCACTGAAACGTGTGTATTATAATAAAGTACCCCCCCTCAGAGTTCCATGACCTCTATAAAAACACACGGCCTTCGGTTTCGTGTTTTAATATGGTCATGAAACTCCTCAGTAACTTATAATATCCTTATATTTTACAAGAGGGGGTACTTTATTCACTATATAATTCACAAGATATTCATGGCTTTGGTGTATTATAATAGTATAAACTAATTTTTGTACAATTCCGGGTACATGTATGTTGGAAAGATAATCCCGACCCATATCTAGGTTTGAGTTATCTGTTTGTGGTTCCACATCAAACAGTGAGCGGGGCTGTGCAAATGAGGGAGTGAAATTCACTATATAAACGGTGGGTACGGATGTCATCCGTTATAAACGGTGAGTAGTGATGTCGTTTCTGTCACATGACTCACTGAAACTTATGTATTATAATAAATAAAGTACCCCATGTTGCAAAATATGAGGATATTAGAAGTTACCTCGGAGTTCCATGATTTTTTTTAAAAAAATCTCGGACTTTAGCCTTGTGTTTTTATATGGTCATGAAACTCCTCGGTAACTTATAATATCCTTATAATTTACAAGAGGGGGTACTTTATTTACTATATATTCATCCGTTTGTGATTTTTCACTTATTTTTTTTTCTTTTTTTGCCCACACAGGGGTTCCCAGGTCAGATCTCCTACACACCAGATCCTTACGAGGGCACAAGGGTTGCTTTGAGAAATTCCATCTGATAGCCAATCAGGACTGCCCTCGGTCCAAACATTCGAAGAGCCACTACGAGGAAGTGAAGAATATCGTAAGCAAGAAAATCAACTGGATTGTACAGTACGCACAAAACAAGGACTTGTATGCGGATTCTGAATGCCCGAAATCTTCCCAGCACAAGCTCCGTAAGTTCCGGCACCAAAGCGACAGGACTCTGCTTCCTCAGAATGATTCCCAGGTGCCCAGGTATTCTTCCAAATGGCTCGAAGCAAGTACTTGCGGGATGTCCAGCCGTGCGCAGGGAATATTGGAGCAGAGCAAATCCAGAGACTTCACTGCCAGCATGTTACACAATGGCAATACCGCCTTTTGCCACAGTAGTAGTTTGTGGCCCAGTACTAATAAACCACAAAAGATAGACAACGTCAACCTTAGTTCTGGCTCTAGTATTCAAAGGAGATACAAGCATCACAACAGGGAAGAGTGTAAGTGTATTCCTCTATTTATTCTGCATTATTTGTTTAAAGCTAACCTTACACATTCGCGGGAGATTGTTATATGGGTGGTTCACCTTTAAGTAAACTTTTCGTATGTTATAGAATGGCTCATTCAAAGCAACTTTTCAATTGGCCTTCATTTTTTTCTTTTTAAAGGGATTCTGTCATGATTTTTATGATGTATTTTTCATTTCTAAATTACACTGTTCGCACTGCAAATAATTCACTCTACAATATAAAATGTCATTCCTGAACCAGCAAGTGTATTTATTTTTAGTTATAATATTGGTGTGTAGATGCATCTCAGGTCATTTTGCCTGGTCATGTGCTTTCAGAAAGAGCCAGCCAGATGGAACTGCTTTCTGGCAGGCTGTTGTTTCTCCTACTCAATGTAACTGAATGTGTCACAGTGGGACCTGGATTTTACTATTGAGTGCTGTTATTAGATCTACCAGGCAGCTGTTATCTTGTGTTAGAGAGCTGCTATCTGGTTACCTTCCCATTGTTCTATTGTTAGGCTGCTGGGGGGGGGGGTTGATATCACTCCAACTTGCAGTAAAGAGTGACTGACTGAAGTTTATCAGAGCACAATGTCACATGACTGGGGGCAGCTGGGAAACTGACAATATGTCTAGTCCCATGTTAGATTTCAAAATTAAATACTTTTTGCTAAATGGATTTCTGCTGGAGCAGCACTATTAACTGTTTTGAAATAAAAAAATTCCCATGACAGTATCCCTTTAAATCTAGGGCAACATTTGGTCAGTTGTTGTGACCTTTCTTGGGGACCCTGTGCTTTTTGTGAACTTTATTTTTAGTTTTATTCTTCCAAATATATGAGGGATTCGTTCCGTACATGCCCTTACTCCGCACATGTTCATTAAATAATACCAATAGGGGGTGCCACATTATCTCCTCCAACTGAAACATTCTCTATAGGCAGAAGGAATTCTGTGAAGGAAGCCAAAGATTGCTCCAAAAATGGTAGATTCCCAAATGCAGACCGGTTTGGCCTTATTGGGGCTCATCAGTGAAGGGTTTTCCAATCGGCAAACATAGAACCAGAGAAGTGGATCCACTAGCATTTTGGTGGAGTTGTACATATTCTATTGGTAAACCCTGTGCTGCAGTGATGAGCCCCAATAAGGGACAAACCGGTCCGCATTTTGGAATCTGATTAGTATACTTCCCGGGCTGTCCTTTAAAACCGAGGCTCGGTCTTTAGGGTATTCCATGTAAATGAAAGTTTTTAGAAGCAATCATGAATCTTCTTCCTAGAATTCCTTCTGCTTTGCATGCGAATGAGAATGTTGGTTCTCAACAAAAAAATGCTTTTCGAGTATTTTCCGCAAGCCTCAGAGATGGGGTTTATTTTTACTCTGGAAAGTTCCATTCTGCCCGTCCAGGTAACGTTAGAAGGTAGAATGTGAGAAACGCTGTCGACCAGCCGGGATCTCAAATTTCACCATTTGCAATTCTTTGTTACCACAGGATTTAGTAATTAATTCTCACATGTAATTGTAATGTGCCTAATTTAACACAGTGTTTATTGGTTAAGATGTAAATTAAGCAGGATGCTGTAGTCTTCTGAAATTCTAATTAATGTCGGATAACCTCAGGCCCGGATTTGTGGAAAGGCCACCTAGGCCCGGGCCTAGGGTGGCAGGATTTTAGGGGGGCGGCATGCTGCCCAACCACACCCACATTAGTTCAAAAACACTGGGGATGCGCTGGAGATACAATCCTTTTTTAAATTTCCTATGCACCAATCCCCATTGCTCCAGTAGAGATGATGAAAATTTGCACAAATAAAGGGGAGGGGACAGGGGTGACGAATGGCAGTGGGCCTATGGGCACCCGCTATGTAAATCCGGCCCTGGATAACCTGCTGAAGGAGCCCACAGTTGACATTCCAGAAAGAGGCCTTGGGCACTGTAGAGAATTGCCTAGCATCCTCATGTGTGCAACGCCTTAAAGGCTCAGATACTCAGAACTAATAGAGACAGTCACATGCTATTTTGCATTCCATTATCTGCAAGGACAGATAAAGGGGATACAATATGCTGTTCCTTCATTCCTAACTATGTATATGTAAAGCCTTACAGTCCATTTGTTTTTATAAGATGGGGTCAGAAGAAAAATGCAAATAATTCTAAAACCCCCCCAAAAAATAAGACCAATTGAAAAATAGCTTGGACATAGCCATTCTGTAACACTAAGGGGCACATTTACTTAGCTCGAGTGAAGGATTAGAATAAAAAATACTTTGAATTTCGAAGTATTTTTTTGGCTACTTCAACCATCGAATTGGCTACTTCGGCCTTCGAATCGTACGATTCGAACTAGAAATCGTTCGACTATTCGACCATTCGATAGTCGAAGTACTGTCTCTTTAAAAAAAAAAAACGACCACCTACTTCGCCACCTAAAACCTACCGAGCACCAATGTTAGCCTATGAGGAAGGTCCCCATAGGCTTTCTACGTAATTTGGGATCGAAGGAAAATCATTAGATCGATGGATTAAAATCCTTTGAATTGTTCGATCGAACGAATTGCGCTAAATCCTTCGACTTCGATATTCGAAGTCGAAGGATTTAACTTTGAGGGTTAATTAACCCTCGATATTCGACCTATAATAAATGTGCCCCTAATAGTTAAAGGAACAGTAACGTCAAAAAATAAGTGTTTTAAAGTAATGAAAATATAATGCAGTGTTGCCCTGCACTGGTAAAACTGCTGTGTTTGCTTCAGAAACCCTACTATTGTTTATATAAATAAGCTGCTGTGTAGCAATGGGGGCAGCCATTCAAAGGAGAAAGGCTCAGGTTACACAGCAGATAAGCTCTGTAGAACATAATGGTGTTATCTGTTATCCATTAGTTATCCTGTGCCATTTAGCCGTTTTTCAATTTCCACCATTTCTCCCCAGCAGCTTGTTTATATGAACTAAAGTAGTGTTTCTGAAGCAAACAGATCCGTTTTACCAGTGCAGGGCAACAGTACATGATATTTTCATTACTTAAAAACACTTAAATTTTTTGGTGTTACTGTTCCTTTAACTTAAAGGTGATTCAGGTCATTATACATTTTACACAGGGGCTTTGTTTTACCTGTAGCATTTCTTTCCAAGGTTAAAACTCCCAAATAGTTGCCCTTTTATTGGCTACGACTGAAATAACCTGACTGTGGTTGGGAGATGATGAGAACTACAAAGATGGAGCTGGCTTCTGGTCCTGTATAAACTATAGCAAAAAGGAAACGTTGTGCTCAAATCTAAACCAACGACCACAAAATCCATACACCGGAAAATGCCTTGTGCACTCATTATCAAGGACATTAAGACATTTTGGGGGTTATTTATTAAAGTCCAAATGCCAAAAACTCAGAAAAAAAAAATGTAACTATAAAATCCAAAATTTTAGTGGATAAAACCCTTGATTATTCGAGATTTATTATACCCGAGGATGGAAAAAGTCAGAATCCGTCCGTGGTATAGGTCCCTATACTATTTGGAAGTTTCTGTGGTCTGCTCTGGAATTAGCCGAAAATCTGACTATTTTTTTTTTAATTTTAAATAGTCAGAAAAATTCGGATTTTGATAAATAAGACCCTTTGTGTTTTCACCTTGGAAAGCAACTGTAGGTAAAACGTATATTCTTTATAGCAAGTGATTGCTATTGGCTATTCTGTTCCGTGGCACGCATTTCCTATATGTGAAACAATTGGGTAACCAGTAGTAACCATACAACTGTTTGAAGGATGTGTCTTCAATACTCCAGGTAGCTGTATGAATGCACAGTGTATTGTTGTTATTTTGCATGTGTAGTTGAAATTTTTTTTTTTCTTTCTGTTTTAGTAAATTCAATGAGCAATGAAGAACTGGGGCACTTTAAAGAAAACCTCCTTCGGCAGATTAAAGGTAAAGTTCAGATATACGTTGCATTAGGGGGAAGTAGGGATGTACCAAATCCACTATTTTAAGATTCGGCTTAATCCCAAATCATTTGTGAAAATTTGGCCGAATACTGAACTGAATCCGAACCCTGATTTGCATATTTAAATTAGAGAAATGAGGGGGAAAGAGAGTAAAAAACAGAAACATTTTTGACTTCCTTGTTTGTGTAACAAAAAGTCATATGATTTTTTGGATTTGGTTCGACCAGGCACTTGGATTCAGCTGAAAAGGGCTTCTTGGACTAAATTCCAAACCAAATTCTGGATTCTGTGCATCACTAGGGAAAAGTACTAAGTAAAGGGACTCGTTCATGCCGGTACTATATGATGATATTAGGAGCCCTTCTGTTAGTTATGTTCTTTACTGGTCATTGAGTATATGTATTTGGAGTGCAGGAATCTTCTATCTGATACAAGCTGCACTTTTATGCTCTCGGTCCATTCTGTTTCCATCATGTCTGCCCACTGACAACATGAGGCGGTTTTATTAAAATGTATTCAGGTTCGAGTCGTTTTTTCACATTTTTAAAAAAAAAACCTAATATTCAAGATTTATTATACCCCTACCCTGGAAATACAGTAGCTGGAATCCGAAAATACACCACCTAAAACCTGTCCGGGTTCTGTAGAATTCAATGGCAGCGGTCCCTTGAACCATTTGACAAGGTTTTTTTCGGAGGGTTTTGCCCAAAAACGCAAATGATTCAAGCGATTCAAGTTTTTTTTTTTTTCCCAAAAACACGATCAATTCAAATTTTCAGGTTGCGAGACTCAACTCGCAGATTCGGGTATTACGCTTTCATGCTTTTTCTTAAGTAAGATAACATTCGAGTTTCGAGTTCAATCGACGTAAAAAAAGAAATTCTAACACCCGACCTTTAATAAATAACCCCCCTATGATTTGTAATGCAGGACTTTGAGATTAAAAACTCTCATGTCCAAGTGTCGGTTGGGTATCGGGAACAAAACTACTGTATTAAAGGGAAAGCTAGTACAACTTTTTTTTTTTTTTAATAATTCCTTTTTCCTCCCACTTTGGAGTCATTCCAAACTCAATTTGAACTGTCTTCATGGCATGCACCATATGTACACTTATCTTCTGGAAGCAGCTATTATAATTTGTCAAACGATGCTCCCAAGCCTCCCCATAAGTCAGTGCCCATCAGCAGGTTCCACTGCAAACTTCAAGGCAAATGTACAGAAGGCTAAGGCTTAGCACTGTTTAATGGTATTAATGGCTTATATTGATTTGCATAGAGTTCTAAAAATTACTTTTTGAGAAGGAAGCGAAGACAAACATGTAAATGATGACATTTTACAGCTGGTGAGCTTCTGCTTTCCGAAGGACTCTTTGCCCCCTTCTTCCTTTCCATATAATTACTTTTTTCTTCTTTATTATGCCTGAGAGCAAAGGCAACGCACACAAGAGGAAGGGGCTCCTTAAAGTGGTTAAATATAATATTGTTGGGGTAAATTCAGCACTGGTCCTTGAGACTGAGCAGAAATTTGCGTTTGCCTTAGTGTAGGCATGGACAACCTGATGTACCCCAGTCCTTGTTGAAAGGAAACCCCTGATACTCTAAGGGGGTTATTTATTAAAGTCGGAATGCAAAAATTACAAAATTTGAGGGTTTTTTTCCACTAGAAAGCACAACATTTTAGAGGGGAAAAAACCTGCTAAAAGTCTGAATCCGAAAATACTCCATCTCCAAGCTGTTGGGGTCCTGCAGAAGTCAATAGCAAAGGTCCCATTTCAAATTTGAAGATATCCTGGTCTGCGCCGAGTTTCGGCCAAAAATCTGAAAAATTCGGGGGTTTCGAGTGATTTGAAAAAATGTGAGCATTTCATGCATAAAACCCCAAAAATTCTGTTTTGTTTTGGGGGTTTTTTTTACTGAAAATAATTTATCAAGATTTTTCAATGGTAAATATGGTCAAATAGTGGATTCTGGTTTGGTTAGACTTTTTTTTACTTAAGGGGACCCAAAAAAATTATT